>NC_035436.2:66298653-66898653 GCF_002127325.2 Helianthus annuus
GCTGATTGGGATCTTGCACAAACACATGTTGCAAACATGATGTCTGGCCTAGATGATGTTAGGTACAATAAAGACCCAATCATGCTTCTATATATGGTTTGATCAACCAAGTCATCCTTTTCATCAGTCATGACTAGCTTGGTGGTTGCCATGGGTGTACTACATGGTGTACAATCATTAATCTCAAATTTGTTTAATAGTTCTTTAGCATATTTGCTTTGATGAATGAAAGTACCATTTTGTAGTTGCTTTACTTGGAGACCAAGAAAGCACTGTAATTCACCTATTACACTCGTCTCAAACTAAGCTATCATGAGTTTTCTGAACTCTTCACACATTTTGGTACATGTGTTTCCAAAAATGATGTCATCCACATAAATCTGGACAATCATCGGATCTTTCCATCTCCATTTTTAGAAACAGTGTTTTGTCAATTTTGCCTCTTGTGAAGCCAATAGAGAGAAGAAAGGTGGAAAAAGCTTCATACCAGGCTCTAGTGCTTGTTTCAAGCCATGCAAAGCTTTATTCAGCTTGTAGATATGATTTGGATTAAATGGATCATCAAAACTAGGAGGTTGACAAACATATACCTCTTCATGAATCTTACCATAGAGGAATGCACATTTGATATCCATTTGAAACACCTTTATGTTGTGGTTGACAGCAAAGGCCAGGAACAGTCTAATAGCTTCCAATCTTGCTACAGGGGCAAAAGTTTCATCATAGTTGTGACAACTCGAGTTTCCAAGATTTCCATCTTCGCATTAATTGCACGTTAATTGTTGTAGTTGTTTGTTTAACACGACTTGTTTGTTTCACAACTGTACACGCTTGTAATATGTTAAATCGTACTGTGATTGATATGTTATATATGTGGTGTGCATTATATTTGAAGTGTAGATTAATATTGCATTTAGAATTAATATTTTGTTGTTTAATTAAATCATGCCAAACACCCCACTCACGAAATCACCCCAACCCAAATGCCCCACCCGAAAACACACCATGTCCGAAAACACCTAGGTGTTTTCGTCCACTGCTCTCCAACGAAAACAGAATGGGCTTCGGCCCAGTAATATCCGGTTATAGTGTTTTGGTATTAATCCTTAAGAGAAAGTGATCGCAAACCCTAATCACCTTTCCCTCTCTCTCGCTTTCCTTTGAACCCGACGGCAGGCAAACTCTAGCTCACTAAGAACCGTTGCTAGCCTCTTGTCTTAACGGGTTAGTATCATCTCGTTGATTAGAATGTTGTTAACTCTATATTGGATGATTGTTATTTGTTATCTGCAAACGGTTATGTATGTTGGATGAATTGCATGAATGTAGATCGGTTGCTATGTGATGTGCTTGTGAATGGAATGATGATTTTGTTTAATGACCGATTTGGTTTATGTGAAACAAAGATCTGTTAACATGTAATACATACTAGGGATGATGATTGTATGAATAGATCTGAAGATTTTTAGGCCACTGATCATGTTAGTTGATGTTTGAGGATTATGTTAATTGAGTATTGTATGATTATGTGTTACTGTTTTGTAAATACATCGATGATTTGATTCTAGGATTTTGTGATGCTTGATCATGTAAGTGTAGCGACGATTAGGGCTATTATAGGGTGTAACTGTTTGTTGATGATACCTTTTCTCGACGAAAACCAAAAACCCCTCCCCATGAAAACACTATCTTGACGAAAACACTTTGGGATTTCGTTGCCCAAGTGTTTTCGCCAACAAGGGATTTCTGTGACACCCCAGGAAAACCAGTAAACGATACAACTTACCTAGCTTCCTCAGTGAGTACGTACCAAATTTCGGGACGAAATTTCTTTCAAGTTGGGGATAATGTGACAACTCGTATTTCAAACCTCTATTTGTGTACTTCGATGTAACTTGTTTGGATTATACATGACTAGTTGACGTGTTTGCTGGTAAGGGAATATTATGTTTTGTTATACTATGTGTTATGTGATTGCATGTGATTATCAATATAGTTTAGTCGCACAACACTAGTCCAACCATACAAACCTTTGGGCCATACACCTTTCTCTCAGCTCACTATGCTTGGACTCGGCCCACCCCTCTAGCCAGGATATATGTTCACGCATACACACATCATTGTGGGTTTTACTTCTCACAATTTACAATCAAGAACACACACACAAACCCTACGAGCTCTTTCTCTCTCTCTCTCATGAAGCCGACGGAACCCCCCCATCTCTCGAAGATCCTTGTGTTCGGATCATCATCGTTACACACTCTCAACCGGTTAGTGTTTGCTATTTGTTATGTTATGTTATGTGACTATACATGTCTCATGTGATGAATTGTAAATGGTACATGATTGATTGATAAATGATTGTGTATTGTCATATGATGATCTAATCCGGTTAGGGTTCTGTTATTAAGAATCATTGTCAAATATTCGTTGCATGATGCCAAGGTTGTACGATTGGAACGGGTGTAGTAATGGGCTAATCGGTTAGGGTGTATGCATGATAACCGGCTGTGATGTGTTGTTACGATTTGTGGTATTGATTGGTTTATTGTACACATGACTTAGGGTTACATGATAGTCCTTGAATTCGTTAATCACATGATCCGATTATATGTTCCATAGGATATTGAACTGTTATTGTTCTTGAATTGGTGATCATAGTAGTATGAATATGCATGATTGATGATTTGATCTGATTTGTGAAACTGCCAAAACTGTTAGCAATTGTTACGGAAATCATGAGCTGTAATTAAGGAAATCTGTTACACATGCTTAGTCTCGACACAGATTGCGAGTCGAGAACTCCCTGTCTCGACTCGAGACCGCCCATCAACAGTACAATCAGCACATCTCGAGACCGTGGTTGCGGGTTCGGTTGCGACTCGAGACTGTCCAGTCTCGACTAGTACATGATGACTCAAGACCTCTTTGGTTGCGACTGGAGACCTTGAGGCCAGCACAACTCGAGATCACACTGTCTCGACTCGAGATCTCTAGTCTTGACTCGAGACCACTTACACGTGCAAACTGTTTTGGACTTTGCACACTGTTACGAGCCCAACCATTTGGGCCGCATACTTGGACTTTGTTTACGTGACTGTTCTGTTGATGAACTGCCATGATTATACGTGTATGCTATGATTGTTACTTGTGTACAATACATGTAGAACATAAGTGCACTATTTTAATACGAACCTGACTTGTATGGTAACCATGGTAGGACGTGGTTGACCACCATATAGCTTAATTGAACTTTGCTGTGTATTTGCCGCGCAAACCAAGGTGAGTTCACACCCTTACCAGGGCATGGGATTCCCAGTGGGTAGGGAATGGGATTGAAGGAAAAAGGATTGATGAATTATTTGGATTTACGCTGTTACTAGACTATCTACCAACGTCCTCGGTTGCGAAGGACCCTTACGTAAAACCTACGTAAACAAGTACTTACCAGAGTCCTCAGGTTTCAAGGGACACTTACGTAAAACCTACGTATACTCACACATGCTACTGTCTTCCGGAGTTAGGAAGGACACATACGTAAAACCTACGTAAACCCCCGCGTACCACTGTCCTCGGGTAAAGAAGGGCACTTACGTAAAACCTACATATACCTTGTACGTACTACTGTTCTCGGTTAAGAAGAACACTATGGTTACCTATAGTCAAGCGTACATACGAAGGTGGGAAGCCCCCACCAATAGACCATACTATATACAAATGTGGGGAGCCCCCACCAATAGAACATACTACCGCCTAGTAGAGCCTCCTGTTACGTCATAAACTTATTTACTGTGAACTCGCTCAACTAATTGTTGACTCTCTGTTACATGCCTTGCAGGACCATAGGTACTTGGAGCTTACACGGGAGGCGCGATCGTTGTGGGCACATGGACTGTTGAGTTCCATGTTAAACATTTACTTATGAGAACATGATATTTATGATGGGTTTTTGCATTAATGCTTCCGCTACACTATTGATTATGTTTGGTTTTGAAAACACCTTTCGTATTGATGAATGACATTTACTATTTACACTTATGTTCAATATGATTGGTGGCTTGATGCTGGTCATGTCACGCCTCCAAGCGGTGGAACTCCGCGGGTGGATTTTGGGGTGTGACAGATTGGTATCTGTTGGACCGTTCTATGACCCTAAAAGTCAGTCGAAGTAGTTCATCTTCATGTATGAAGGCGGAATCAACATATATGAAGTTACAACAGCTTATCCTTTGAATTCCTTATCTTTCTATTGCTTTCTGATGAAATTTTGGCAGAGTTTCAGCACCGTAGCACACACATACACTGTTACAACAAATGAACCGCTCCACCCTATATATAGAGATCTTGGGTCGCTCATAAGACAGGCCAAATGAGCGATCCAGATCACTTGTCCTAAAAGCGATCCAGAGTGATGTCATAAAAGCGGTCCAAGACAATATTGACATAAAAGCGAACCTAAGTCTATCTTACACAATATTTACACTTTGACCCCTATAGACCAATCTTGACTTCAGACTTTTTGTAGACGCAGTCAACAGACATTCCGTGTATCAACAGACTCCCCCTTGGATGTTGACGTAGTCTTTTAGCATCTTTAGATCTATAATCTTCAGTCTTTGTCTTTTCACCAACTCTGTCTATCTTCATCAGCATTCTTCACAGGTTCCAGGACTATCTCCTAGCTTTATCTACAAGCTTCCCAATAGCTGTTGATCCAGACTCCCCCTCTCACTGACTCCCCCTCTCATTATGCTGGAATCTTGAGATATCTGGTTCAAGCTTTTTGCAATTTGCCTCCGTTGGGAAATATCGTCCAAACCTGTTACTCAACCAATAACATTACAATCTATCTTTTCAAACAATAAACACTAATTCAATCAGCTTTATAAATCCACTCAAGTTTACAAGTTCAAGTTAATGACCCTGAATACTTGATTAATCTACCAAGTTCAACTTAATGACCCTGGTTGATCTTTTGACGAAAACAAACTGATTTAGTAAAAGCATTTTCAACTTTTTCTAAAAAATAACAAGTATCAACTTAATGAACTTGTTTATGACTTTGAAAACAAACATTTTCCAACAATGTAAGCTCTCCTCATTCTTCAGCTCAGAATTTCCTGCATCTGCTTCATCTTTCTAGAATCCGACAATCAACTTTCCACTCTGGTTTGTCTAAAATAAAGCAGAAATAAAATCTTTTTGGATTTTAAGATGATCTAAACTAAAAATGAAATAACAGAAAACTTAAATTGCAGAAAATAAACTATTTACAGATTTGTTTTTGGCGAGCGTGTCAGGGAATCATATCAGCTTTTCAGACAGATTACAAGTACCGTTAAGCTACATTACATACTCAGATTTAAACAATTCACCTCGATTGTCGATATACTGATCCATCTTAAATTTTCACACAAACTTCAATCTATTCAGGATACTGTTTAAGTGTTTTAAGAACATAGCTCAATTCATGTGTCCCACCTCTTGAATATACTCCCGTATCCAGAATCCCAATATTCAGTCTTACAGGCAAGAATACTACAATGATGTATGTACATAAATTAGGGTATGCGAGAACTGAGGGATCTCTGGTCAGAACTTCCGTTCAGCAGAGAGATATCAGTTTTGACTTTGCAGTGTGTTCCCTTTAGAGAATCTTTTAGCTACAACAACTGATTATCAATTTTATTGTCTAATCAGCTGAGGGCTTTATGCTATATTTCAAGCATTTTGGTGAAAGTATTAGCCAAGGACTAGGTCAGAACCACCATTCAGCAGAAGTCCCGGAATAATACCCCAGACATCATAGAGTATAACCACCTAGTATATCAGAATACGAGACCTTTCAAACGAGATTTCAGGGGTTACCTATATATCCAAGTAGTGTTCCCCACGAATTTTACCAGTTTGAAATTTTAGGTTTATATCCCGAATAAATCTACTAAATGTACGAAAACCTATCAACACATCGTTAGTGAGTTAGTGAGACTGTTTAACTCATTTTGTCTTTCCAAATCTTTAGCATACTGTAATTGTCTAGCTGATGTACTATCATTTTCCCTATATACACAAGCTCTTTTTCAATTTTATCATGTTTTTGGATTTTTGCATTTTTTACTGTTTTTGTATTTATCTGAAAATAGACTATGTACAACTAACTATCTCCCCCTAAATACCAAAACACGTAAAAAACCGACAAACCATCGCAGATTGTTTCTCATCTTCATCCGCAACAGTACTCTCATCAACGCTCACAACCCCATCCGACACCGAAAGCAATTTCATACCATTAAGTTTTAACAAATATTGAAACTGATTTTTAACAAAAGCTTTGGTATGCAAATCAGCTTTTTGTTCGTCAGTGTGGATTTTCTCAATTCGTATCAACTTTTTCTCAAAGCAATCGCGAATAAAGTGATGACGAATCTCTATATGTTTAGTTTTAGCGTGATGTACTGGATTTTTAGTTATATTAATTGCGGCCTCATTATCAACAAACAGAGGTGTGTTAAGAAACTGCAAACCGTAGTCGCGCATCTGTTGTTGTATCCACAGGATCTGAGAGCAGCAACTGCTAGCAGAAACATACTCCGCTTCACATGTAGATAGCGCCACAGATGTTTGTTTCTTACACTGCCAAGTAACCAGTCTCGGACCAAAGAACTGGCATCCTGCAGTTGTTGATTTCGCGTTGATTTTGCAGCATTCGAAATCTGAATCGGAAAACCCTTCGAGTGTAAAATCGCCTTTGCGAGGATACCACAACCCCAATGTGGGTGTGCCTTTCAAGTAACGTAAAATCCTCTTCACAATAATCATGTGCGATTCTCTCGGGTTAGACTGAAATCTTGCTGCGAGGCACGTTGGGTACATGATGTCAGGACGTGAAGCAGTTAGGTACATCAAAGAACCTATCATGGATCGATAAAGTGTCTTATCAACCCTGTCTCCGGTGAGATCTGGGTGAATCCCATGATTAGTCGCAAGTGGGGTAGCAGCTGAAGTAGAACTTGACATTCCAAATTTCTCCAGAATATCATGCACGTACTTCGTTTGATGAATGAAAATCCCTTCAGGAAGTTGTTCAACTTGTAATCCCAGAAAGAATTTCATCTCCCCCATTGAAGACATTTCAAATTTCTGCTTCATCACCTGTTCGAAATCTTTGCATAATTTCTCATTCGTTGACCCAAAAATTATATCGTCTACATAAATTTGTACTATCAGTAGATGACCATCAACGACTTTAGTGAAGAGAGTGGCATCCACTTTTCCACGTATGAACTGGTTAGCGAGTAGGTGTTGAGACAAAGTCTCGTACCAGGCTCTCGGCGCCTGATGTAGACCATACAACGCTTTGTCCAGCAGATAAACTTTGTTTTTGTGGATTGGGTCAGTAAAGCCCGGCGGCTGACCAACATAAACCTCCTCTTTGACCTTCCCATAAAGAAACGCTGATTTAACATCTAACTGAAATACTTTGAAATTTTTCCAAGACGCAAATGCTAGGAAAATTCTGATAGCCTCTAGTCGTGCGACAGGAGCATAGACTTCGGTAAAATCAATCCCCTCCTGTTGACTAAAGCCCTGAACAACGAGTCGAGCTTTGTTCCTTACAACCACTCCTCTATCGTCCCTCTTACATTTGAAAACCCATTTTGTATTGATTTTCCTTTGACCATCCGGTAAACCAACTAACTTCCACACACCTAACTTCTCAAACTGACTTAATTCTTCTTGCATCGCTATGACCCAAGAGTCTTCAGTAAGCGCCTCTTTGTAAGTCCTTGGTTCGACCTGCGAGATAAAACAACTTAATGAAAATTCAGTTTGTAAAGGTGCTACTGTAGAATAAAAACATGTTAAGCCCTGGTCAATTTGACGTCTCGTTCGAACGCCCGATTGCAATTCTCCTATTATCAACTCCTCTGGATGATAAGAAAGAGTTCGCGGCATCACTTCGCTTGGAACTTCTACATTTCCCTCCAGATTAGTAACATTCTGCTCCGCATCTTGTAAACCAACTTGGTTTGTTTGACTTGACAACTGGATCTACTCCCCCTCAATGTCTGAATCACCATGGTCAAAAACTGGCAAATTTTCAGCTTCTTGATCATCATTCACCTCCGACTGATTACCAGGAGCAACTTCATCATCATTTTCACCAGCATTACTAGGACCTGCTTCATCATCATTTGAAGTCTCCAGAGGTCTTCTAGAATACTCTGCTGGAAACCTGAGCGACGATTCATACTCTCGTAAAATATCCAGCTCATCAAAGAAATCTTCCTCTTCCTCTGATTCTTCTCTCATGTCAAACGATTCCCAAAGTTTGTCATAATGAAAACGCCATGAATCACCAGGATTCTGAGGCGGCATAGTGTAACGCTGACATTCAACATTCGCTGCTTCAATAATACGCTTTTCATGTGGAACAAAGACACGCCGTGTAGGACCTGAATATCCAACAAATATTCCTTCAAAGTTCTTTGAACCAAACTTGCCATTCGGCTCTATTACCGTACAGGGTGACCCAAACGGTTCTAGATACTTCAAATTCGGCTTGCGTTTATTGATTAGCTCAAAACACGTCTTGTTGAACTTCTTCACAGTAAGAACTCTATTGAGAGTATAGCATGCAGAAGAAACAGCTTCTGCCCAGAAATTAATTGGTAACTTGGAATCTGCAAGCATCGTTCTGGCTGTCTCGATTAGCGTCCGGTTCTTGCGTTCTGCAACTCCATTTTGCTGAGGAGTGTACGGAGCACTAAACTCATGCAGTATACCTCTTTCATCACAGTATTCCTCCATCTTACTGTTTTTGAACTCAGTACCATTATCACTTCGAATTCTACAAATCGGTCTCTGGTACAGATTCTCAATTTTCTTAAACAATACTATCAAACTATCAAAGGTTTCGTCTTTTGTTTTCAAAAACATGACCCACGAAAATCTGGAGTAGTCATCAGTCACACGACCAAACAGTAGGAATCTCCTGTTATACTCTTGAAATTCACTGGACCAAACAAATCCATATGAAGTCTTTCCAAAGGTCTCGAGACTGAATTGACTTGTTTTGTAGGGTGTGACTTTTTCTTCTGTTTGCCTCTGACACAACTTATGCACTCCCCTTCCAGATGAAAACCTTTAATATTCACTACAGAATTTCGGAAAGAAATTCCAAATCAACGGGGGGATGATGTGACACCCCAGGAAAATCAGGAAACAACACAACACAACTAGCTTCCTTAGTAACCGCGTACTAAATTTCGGGACGAAATTTCTTTCAAGTTGGGGATAATGTGACAACTCGAGTTTCCAAGATTTCCATCTTCGCATTAATTGCACGTTAATTGTTTTAGTTGTTTGTTTACACGACTTGTTTGTTTCACAATTGTACACGCTTGTAATATGTTAAATCGTACTGTGATTGATATGTTATATATGTGGTGTGCATTATATTTGAAGTGTAGATTAATATTGCATTTAGAATTAATATTTTGTTGTTTTATTAAATCATGCCAAACACCCCACTCATGAAATCACCCCAACCCAAATGCCCCACCCGAAAACACACCATGTCCGAAAACACCTAGGTGTTTTCGTCCACTGCTCACCAACGAAAACAGAATGGGCTTCGGCCCAGTAATATCCGGTTATAGTGTTTTGGTATTAATCCTTAAGAGAAAGTGATCGCAAACCCTAATCACCTTTCCCTCTCTCTCGCTTTCCTTTGGACCCGACGGCAGGCAAACTCTAGCTCACTAAGAACCGTTGCTAGCCTCTTATCTTAACGGGTTAGTATCATCTCGTTGATCAGATTGTTGTTAACTCTATATTGGATGATTGTTATTTGTTATCTGCAAACGGTTATGTATGTTGGATGAATTGCATGAATGTAGATCAGTTGCTATGTGATGTGCTTGTGAATGGAATGATGATTTTGTTTAATGACCGATTGGTTTATGTGAAACAACGATCTGTTAACATGTAATACATACTTGGGATGATGATTGTATAAATAGATCTGAGGATTTTTAGGCACTGATCATGTTAGTTGATGTTTGAGGATTATGTTAATTGAGTTTTATGATTATGTGTTACTGTTTTGTAAATACATCGATGATTTGATTCAAGGATTTCGTGATGCTTGATCATTTACATTTAAGCGATGATTAGGGCTATTATAGGGTGTAACTGTTTGATGATGATACCTTTTCTCGACGAAAACCAAAACCCCTCCCTACGAAAACACTATCTTGACGAAAACACTTTGGGATTTCGTTGCCCAAGTGTTTTCGCCAAAAAGGGATTTCGGCCCAAGGTGATTTCGGCCCAAAGTGATTTCGGCCCAAAGTGTTTTCGGCTCATAGTGATTTCGCCAACATGTGTTTTCGCCACATGCATGTTTTCATTGAGTGTTGTGGCACGTTAAAACTGTTAAACATTAACTCTGTTAGTTCAGTTAACTCTATTCATTAACTCTGTTAAATGATGTAACTCTATTAAGTAGTTAACCTTATTCGCTTGTTAACTTTGTTTGTTAACTCTGTTAGTAACTAGCACTGTCAGTTACTGTTCCTGTTATGTATTCTAATCATGCTAAGTTGTTAAATCTGCTAAGCTTATTAACTCAGTTAATAAATACATTAACTCTGTTGGGCATGATATATGATAACTAGGTTAAGGAACTTGCATGTAACTTTGAACCTGGTATGATTGACAAACTGTTTATGTGATATTTGATGTTAACTGCCAAATCACTCTGTAATACTGATTGTACATGAAACTTTACGAACTTGAACTGATTGAGTATAGATGCACACTATAGGACTTGACTGACTGTGAACACATAACTTAGCATACCGAGCAAACCAAGGTGAGTTCACACTCTTACCAAGGCATGGGATTCCCGGGGTTGGGAATGGGATTGAATGATTACTTGTTCTTACACCACTACGGAAATACGTACCACTGACCTCGTTAGGTGTAGGACACCTATAGATACAGCTAGACTAGTAAAACACGGGAAGCCCCCACTAATCTTCGCACAGATGCCTAGGAGGCCGCGATACAAACATTAATCTTCGCACACATGCCTAGGAGGCCGTAATACAAATACTAATCTTCGGATACATGTCTGGGAGACCGCGATACAAATACAACTAGTCTAGGATACATGAGAAACCCCCACTAACCTTCGCCTACATGTCTGGGAGACCGCGATACGGATTAATACGATACCTGGTACATAACGAACAAATGATTTACGAAACGAAAACTATAACTAAACATCCAACTGTGAACTCGCTCAAATTTGTTGTTGACTCGTTGTTACATGCCTTGCAGGTCATTAGGTACACATGGAGCTTGCACAGGGAGGAGTAGTCGTTGTGGGAAATGGATCGTGGATGCCATGTTAAACGTTTATGACATTTCAAACTTATTACTTATGTTGGGTTTTACATTTATGCTTCCGCTACACACTTGATTATGTTTTGGTTTTTGAACACCTTTCGTATTGATGAATGACTTTTATGTATTACTTATAATGTTCAATATGATTGGTGGCTTGATCCTGGTCATGTCACGCCTCCATGCGGTGATACTCCGCGTGTGGATTTTGGGTGTGTGACAATAGTCAATGCCCTCTTCCTGTTTGACACCTTGAACCAAAAGCCTTGCTTTATTTTTTACAACAATGCCCCTTTCATCAGTTTTATTTTTAAAGACCCACTTTGTGCCAATAGGACTCGCACCCTCTGGCAATGGTAGAAGTTCCCATACTTGTTTTCTTTTAAACTGTTGGAGCTCTTCTTGTATAGCTTCTACCCAACTGTTGTCTTTTAGTGCCTCTAGGAGTGATAGAAAGCCAGCAAAAAGACAGATATTTTGGGATTGACTTCTGGTGAGAACCCCTTCACTGATGTTGCCAATAATTTGATCTGGTGGATGAGACTTCAAGAGGATTAAATCTCCTTTGTATGGAACAATGGCATTTAAGGGTGAGGGCTGTAGATGTGAATCATCTGAGCTAACAACTGTTGGTGACTTTGATGATCCAACAATGTCTTGAAATGGAGGTGGAGGGATAGGGGGAATTGGTGTAATAACTTGTTGGTTTTTATTCACTGTTTGTAGATCTTTATTAACAATGTTTGTGGATGTGGAAACAGAGGTTTGAGGGCTACTTTGTTCAACAACTGTTGATGTAGCAGTGGGTGAGCTCTGACAGCGTATTTGGACATCTGCTGCTTTGGCAATGGATGTGAAGTTATGTTGTGGAATTATAACTTCATATCAATTTTCTGATGAGAAGGTTGAGATGGACCTGCACAGTTAGTCTTGACAGAAACATTTTCAAATGTAAATTTATCAAGATCAAATAACTCAACAGGGTTTGCAGGGATTTTCAGTGAAGAAAGTTCATTGAACTTTACATTCAAGGTCTCTTCCATAAACTTAGTCCTAGTGTTAAACACTTTTGTGGTTGAGTATCCCAAATGATAACCACAATCTACTTTGGCTGCAAATTTTGAAAATGAGTCTTTTAAGTTTAAAATGAAGCATGGGCAGCCAAATACTTTAAAGTATGAGATCAGTGGTTTGATTTTATACAGAATTTCATAGGTAGTCTTTTGATGCATGGGGTTGATCAAAACTATGTTCTGGACATAGCACGCAGTGTTTACAGCCTCTGCCCAGAAAGTTAATGGCAAACCTGAATCTGCAAGCATGGTTCTGGCGGCCTGAATTAGTGTCCTGTTATTTCTTTCAACAACCCCATTTTGTTCTGGTGTCTTTGGAATTCTGTACTGCCTTACAATTCCTTTTGACACACAAAACTCTTCCAACTCCCTATTTCAGAATTTTGTGCCATTGTCACTCCTAAAGACTATCACTGGCAAGTCAAATTGCTTTTCAACCTGTTTGACAAAATCTTGCAAAATGCCTGCAGTCTCATCTATAGAATGTAAGTAATAAGCCCATGTAAACCTAGAAAAGTCATCTACAATTACCAAACAATATCTTTTCTGTTAGTGCACGATGTCTAAAGCCTATGTCTTAAGTCTAGGGGTCTAAATGTGTCAAATATGTATAGTTCAGGGTCTAGAATGTAAATTTATGAGTATTTCATCTGATTCCGCTTGAAATGACACTTTCTCATTTCAAGCGAAATCAGAAGGTTGTGATTCCGCTCGAAATGACAAGTGTTATTTCAAGCGGAATAAGGAGGCCTATATATAGTGTTTGTGTTTCTCATTTTGGCATGGAATCAGAAAGTGTAAGCCGAACTGCTGCCGGATTTCCAAGTGATATTTTAATGAGAAACAAGTATTAAAGTGATATTCTGTCTATTTCTACTCAATTTTCTCTTTGACTCAACACTGTTTGTTTGTTTCCGCCACTCAAGCAGTGGTATATTGACTTTGATTGACTCACTAGATCGTCAAATCGGTCCTACAATTGGTATCAGAGCCAGTTATGAGCCAATATACCTGAATCAAAGCATTTTTCTTACACTTTTTGAATTTCTGGACGTTTGAACGGACAAAATGGACTGAGTTTTGGATATAGTGTGTAAAAGTGTGTTTTAACAAACCCTTAAAAGAATCAGATCAAAATTCGGCCTAAAACTGGCAAAAATGGACTGAAAACCTTAGTTTGCTTGAACGAGTGTTCTTGATTCCGCTTGAAATTTCGAGCGAAATAAGGTATTTAGCTTGAACAGATTTGATTCCGCTTGGAAATTTGAAGCTAAATAGGTGACTCCGCTTGAATTAGGTGATTTCCCTTGAATGTTCACCTGATTCCGTCTGAGATTGTGATTCCGCTTTAGGAATTATCTGATTTCGCTTGAAACTTACTGATTTCTCTTAAAACATAATTCTGCTTGAAAGTTCATTTTTCGCTTGAAAACCTAATTCAGCTTGAAATTAGGATTTGGTTGTGAAAGTCCATTTCGTTCGTAACATTTCGTTTGAAGTTCAGTTTGTGTAGAAAGTGTTTTCAAGTAAAGTGACCAGTTTTTCAAAAGCTAACATTTTTCGGTAATCAAATCTCTAAAAATGGAAAACCAAGATTTCTATAACTTCTTCGTGGGTAATCGAATGACGGTAGCACAGAGTCCAGCAAGTATTGTTCAGAACGTCAATATGGAGAACGAATTGGGAACAATGCAAAAACCTCCCAAGCTGATGAATCTAGATGAATATGCAGGCTGGTCAGGGAGATTTAAGAACTGGGTTCAAGCTAATCATTTCGAATGCTGGATGAAGATTGAGAAGAAGTATGTTTCACCGGTAGATGGTTTGGGTTTGGAGAAGGGAATTGGAAGTTTGACGCAAACAGAACAAGATGACTTCAAATCCGAGAAAAAGATGATGAGTATCCTCCAGCAGGCAATCAAAGAGGATATTTTGGTGTTGTTACAGCATGATGACAATGCTCAATCTATGTGGCAGTCGTTGAAAGTGTGTCCATGATCAAGAGCAAGAAGGCGTTGATCAAGAAAGAATTCGATATCTTCACTGGCATGAAGGGTGAAACTAGAAAACAACTGATTGAAAGATATTGCCATTTAGTAGTGGAGATGAAGAGATTGGAAATCAGAAAGACCAATGAGGAGTGGATTGACAAGTTGTCTGATGCATTGCCAAATGACGAGTGGGGCACTTACCTGATGATGTTGAAGAACAATTCAGATTTTGTCAATCTGAATCTCAGCTCGTTCATAGAGAAAATCGAAGCTCATGAGTTGGAGTTACTAAAGATAAAAAAGATGAACTCTGCGAACATTCAACATGATGTGTCTCTGCATTATAAAGGCAGCACTCCAGCAACTACAAATCTAAGTCTGAAGATACAAACTGGTTTCAGTGCAGACACAACATCAAGTGCTTCGTCGAATACTCCAATCACAAACAAGCCTTCGCCATTTGCCAACTACGAGCCAAACGTCAAAACTACTGAACAGACGTCACCTCAAAGCTCGTCTAGTTCAAACAATCAGGCATATGTTTCCGGGATCCAATGCAATATCGCAGTCAACATCAAGAATGGGAATGAGTTCACTGAAGCGGCTATGAAACAACATATTGCATGGTTGGCTTCCGTATTAGAGTCGTATGAGAGTTTGGTAGCGGGTAAGATCGGGAATCCGTACATGACCAAAGAGGATTACGATCAGATAGATCCGGAGGAGCTTGAGTTGATAGACATTAAGTGGGGTATGGCTAGTCTGGTGAGGAGAGCACAGCGTTTTATGGAAATTACTGGTAGAAATAGTCTTTCTGGACCAGATCAGAAGCTAGGTTTTGACAAGTCTAAAGTAACTTGTTTCAAGTGCAAAGAGAGAGGCCATTTCAAAAGAGAGTGTCCGAACAGAGAGGCGAAAAATCATCAGAATCCATTCACGAATGATTGCTACAGACAGGCAATCTATCACAGGCCGAATCAACAACCTGCAGTTCAAAGACCTCAAATTGAGAAAACAAACCAGAGGAAAGCTCTCATTGTAAACCAGGATGACGAGAAGGTAGCTGAGGGATTCAGCTGGGATAAATAATCATCCCGGGTAGTGAGGAACGAGCTATGATGGCTGAGATTGTAGAAGAAGCCAGAAAGTGTTTTGTTGAGCCTGAAGTGGTTAGTGAAGATGTTCCGTGGAAAGTGTGGCTGACATTGAGGAGATTGCCTACAGAAGTTTATTACTATCAGTCTGAACAGGAGGTATTGGCCAGTTCTTTGAAATCTATCATGCCTCCTAAAGTTTTTGAGTCTTTTGCAGGTTTCTTTTAAGAGCCGGCAACTGGATTATGTCCATGTTATTAGGAGAAAAGAAAGATCTGTCGAAGAAATGATCGATGTACACCAAAGAATGACCGAAGACACTTTGAAAGAAATTGCTGACAGGGCTCTTATGGGGAAACTGAAAAGAGGTGACACGGTACCTGTAAAACAAGAGTCTGTCGGCACCGAGTCAGTACAAAAGGAGTCGGATGAGGAGTCAGAAATTGAGGAGGTCAAATCTGAGAAAGTGTCTGAGTCAGAGTCGGAAGGTGTCGGTAAACAGGAAGTTAAACTGATTGTGAAGAAAAGTTGTTGAGAAATTGGATTCAATGACGGAAATCCCATGCCAAAACTGTTAAAACCTTGCATGGAGTGTCTTGAAAAAGACACAAAGTTTCAGGAATTGAAACACACGCTGATATGTTAAAGTTTGATCTAGGTCAAGTCAAAAGAGGCATATGATACACTGGTCAGATCCATTAAAATGATTCAAAAGAAAGTGTCGAAAATGATAAAGCCATGAAATTATTAAAGGAACACTTTTTGATAAACAAGTGGAAGTGAATTTTCATCTGACACAATTGTGACCATTAAAGAAAGAGTTAGAATTAACTAAAATTGAAAATGAGAGAATCGATAAAAAGTTGATGAGCTATGTTGCATCGTCCTATGTTATTGAGCAGATTTTCCACAACAGCCAAATGCAACACCGGTCTTTAACAATGTTCCACCCCCAACGTGGAAATCATTATACTCAAAAGTATCCAGATGGGTGAAGCTGCATCGAACCTCAAACTAAGGACAATTGAGGATGAGTTTGCCAGAATGCATAGATTTTAATTCTCTCCGTCCGACACAGACAACAAGTCACAGGTCATCAAGACTGTTGTCGACCAAGTGTTAGATGAAGAGAGTGATAACTTTGAGGCTGATATCATGAAAACTCATTCTGAGAAGTCTGTGACAGATTCTGAGACGAGGGTAACTTTTTAGACCGTTTTTATACCGAAATCAGATAAAGTCATGAATGATGATCCGATCATGGTGGTTTACACAATGATTGGAACTGACAAGCTTTACTCTGATTTTGAGTGTCCACTTCAGAATGTTAAGATTGAAAATGTTGAGAAAGTGTTCAAATTGGTCGAAATTGACATTGCTATGGCAAACAACAAAGAGTTCTTTTCAAAACCCAAAAAGTCGTTTGTTACGTCACGATCTAACAACTCGGGTAAGAAAGAGTGGGAAGGGAATGGTAACAACAAGAAAAATGGAAACAACTTTAAAAACAAAGGAATTGGTTTTGAGAAAAAGATGGCTAAGAAAGTTGTCAAGCCAAAAGATAAAAATGAATGATGTCTTTGTTGTTGGACCAAGTGTTGACGATGAGAAATCCATTTTTAGTCTGAAAGCCATTGACGATTTCAATGCGGCGAAGAAACTGAAAGAAGAGTCGTTCAAATCAACTTTTGTCGAGTATGACAAAAGAGTTTGCTATCGCAGCAATGAGATCGGACACATGGCCAAATAATGAAGAAAGTTTTTGAAAAACCTGTCGTTGTAAAAACCTGTTTTGCAAAAAACCTCGACCTAAGTCACCAAATTGACAAAAAAGGTAAAAACCCAATGGTTCACCGATTCGTATCTTGAAAGAGGGGTGAATCTTTGGAGTCAGAAAATAAGCCTAAATCGACTTTGAGGTTGGGGAATCTTCAAAGACTCACAAAACTTCAAAGATTTATCCAAAAACAAAAATTTTGAAAATCAATCATGGGTTGTGAATCAAAACCATCGTCGAGGAGACAAGATGAGAAAACATTTTGAAAAATGAAAAAAAGTTTAAAAACGATGTAGTAGAGTTTGAGTTTGAGCTTGATAAGTTTCTTGCAGAGTTTTCCACCGATAAAAACGAAGTAAAAACCAAAAGTAAAAACTGATGTTCCAAATGTCACCTTTAACTTTCCAAAGATTGATGTGCCATGTGATTTAGTATTTGGAAGTGTTTCACAGTTAAGAAGTCATGGGAATCTTTGTTGAATGATTTCTATAATGTTTGTAGGGGTTGCCGAGGTCAATTATTTCAAAATGGATAATGGACAGCGGAGCCTCAAGACATATGACGGGAATGCTGGCACTGCTTTACGATGTAAAATCAATCAACGGAGGTTACGTGGGATTTGCCGGAAACCAGGGAGCAGGATTGTGGGGCCAAGGAACCCTGACGAATGGAGTTATTTCATTTAAAAAGTGAACTACATAATAGAATTGGAAAACAACTTGCTCAGTATTTCTCAATTTTGTGACAAGTCGTTTACTGTACATTTCAGGAAAAATGAATGTCTTTGTTTTAAAAACCTGGAGTTTAAAATCCCTGAAGATATGTGTGTTGTTGCGCGCTCCACGAGAAAATGAACTTGTATATTCTTGATATGAGTGTCGCAACAACAATAGATAAATCAAAAAAACAATGTTTTGTGTCGAAAATGAAAGTAACCGAAAAAGAGTCTATTATGTGGCATCGTAAGATGGGCCACATTCATGTTAGAAAAATGAATTTTCTGGTGCATAACGATTTAGTCGAAGGTGTAAATTTAAAGAATTTTCATTTGAATGATGATTGTGTAGCTTGTAAGAAGGGAAAGCAGACTCGAAAGACACACCCACAGAAGTTACTAAATTCGATCAGAGTACGCGCTTGAGAGACTCCACATGGATCTCTTCGGCCAGTCAATGTGAAGAGCATCAGTGGAGATTTATACTGTTTAGTGGTCATTGATGACTTTACAAGGTTTTCGTAGGTAGTGTGCTTGGAAAGAAAAGATCAGACATTTGAGTCGCTGATGGTTCTATTAAAAAAGATGGAGATGCTGTATAAGATGCCAATCAGAAGATTACGAAGTGATAAAGGAACAAAGTTCAAGAATAACAAAATGATCGAGTTCTGTAATAAAAAGGGATCTTAATGAATTCAGCGCGCCATACACTCCAAACAAGAATGACGTAGCTGAAAGAAAGAATCGCACCATAATAGAAACTGCTCGAACGATGTTAGCCGATTCCAAGTTACCGATTTTCTTCTGGAGTGAAGCAGTGGCTGCAGCATGTTACACTTTGAACTGTGTGCTCAGCGTCAAGAAATACAAGAAAACAAGTTTTTGAGTTGCTACACCTCAGATATAAGCCCAATCTAAATTCCTGGAGCCGTTTGGATCTCCATGTACTTTCATAGATGAAAATTGGTAAATTCGGTGCTAAGTCTAATGATGGTTTTTCTTTGTAGGTTATGCGAGCCCGTTGAAGAGGGTGTTTGTGCCTTGTGCCTGGGAAAAGTAATACAAGTTCAGCATGTGGATTGTTAGAAGCACACTGCTCCACCACAACTTCCCGGACAAAGATTCTTCTTCGACTATGACAAACTCTGGGAGTCGTTTCAACTACCAGTTCAGCCAAGTGATGAGGAACTAGCACTTTTATATCAATATCAGCAATCAATGGCACAAGAACAGGTGCTAGACCGCTCGTAGTTTCTCCACCCACCGAGGGTACGCACAATCACGAAGCCGGTCCAAGTGGAACTGCTCACGAACCACCAGAGGAACCAGCTCCAACATTTGACAATTCTGACGACTCAGAAGCGGAACCCGCTCCAACTTTTGACGAGGAACCAATGTTACTACGACGGAAGCTGAGAATCACACACCGGTGATCTAGACATAACGAGCTTGCAAACGGAAGTTAACGTGCCTGACATCGTTATGCACGAACCTGGTCTTATCATCCTTCAGAGCAGATTATCGGTGACCTACAAAGTGGTGTTAAGACGAGAGATCAAATCAACAGAGCAGTTACCTGTTTTTATTCATCTGTTGCACATTTACAGGAAGAATTCTCACTGAAATGTTTTATCTCGCAGATTGAACCCATGACGTATAAAGAAGCTTTGACTGAAGACAGCTGGGTGAATGCTATGTAGGAAGAGCTGCAGCAATTCGAAGAACTGGGTGTTTGGAGATTAGTAGATCTTCCGGGAGAATCAGAAATTGATAAAGACGAAGTGGGTGTTCAAGTGTAAAAGAGACGATAGAGGAGTCGTGGTTCGGAACAAAGCATGATTAGTGGTACAAGGATTCAGTCAGCAAGAAGGCATCGACTATGATGAGTGTTTTACGCGCCTGTTGCTAGACTTGAGGCTATTCGGATCTTCCTGGTATTTGTGTCGTGGAAAGACTTCAAATTGTACCAGCTTGATGTAAAAATCTGCATTCCTGTACGGAAAAGATAAAAGAAGAAGCGTATGTGGACAATGTTGATGCATTTATTGTCTATCGCCTTCGTCAATCCGAGTCGTAGTGAAAAGCCGGAAGGAATCAAGCGCATAATGTGATAAGAAAGGGGGAGTCGAGTAAGACTCAGATTGTAGAACATCATGAACCCTTGTTCCTATGTCTAGATGTGTACAGGGAGATGTTAAAAGATGTAAATCCCGAGATTCCAATTGATCTTGAAGCAGATCTGGAATCTTTTGATATCAATAAACAGAAAGATTACAAGTATAAACTATGTGAGGATGCCGATCAGTATGATAGGGTTGAAGTAGAGATGGTTCGGATAATGAAGATGTTCTTGAAGACACTTCAAAACTTCCGACGTTAATGGAATTCTTTGCTGCTGAAAACAGAGATGAGTTGCGTCAGAAAGTGACTGAAGCGGTGAATGATAATGTGTTCGAGTGTTTGAGAAAGAAGCTGAACAGGAAGGGCCAATCTAATGTTGAAAAAGAAGGTCAATCGAGTGTTGAAGAGATTGATCATTTAAATGGTTCAAAGATTCTCATGAAAGAAAGTTCAAAAGGCCGTTGAAATACTTCCAACGAGATCGAAATGTTTCGCTTGGCGATATTATTAGTTGGGGTTTTCTTCCGCAAGTTAATGCCTATGCAGTTCGAAAGAGAATATGGTGTCCAATACTTTAAACGTTTATATGACATTATGTCATTACCATGGTGGGATGTCGATGAGTTATCTCAGGTGAGAACGTTAGATTATCAGGTGAGGCTGAATGATAAGGCGATGTGGGGATATATTAAGTACGAGACTCTGAGAGGATATCGAAATGGAAGCCTCATCGTCCAAGACGTATTCAAAGAGTAGATCCAGTGACTGGTGTGACAGAAACTATTCTGAATGTAAAGCCTCCAAGAACCATGACAACAATTCCTATGCCAGAAATGGAGCAATATTTTTATAAAGGGTTCATTGATTGGGTTTACAGCTGTCTGACAACTGAAGCAATCATAACGTACAGAGCTGGTGGTGAACTGAGATATATCGTGTTTTATGATCCGATGTGGCTGGTGAATTGTTCGGCAAAAAAGACATTGAATGCTTGTTTATTCACAAGATTCGTTATAAAGCAGAAGATAAAGATCAATCTCAACAGTTCCAACGTGTTGTATCACTGTGCTTTCAAAAAGGAATTAATTCCGAAAGCAAGTGGAAATCGTCATGGTGGGAGTTAGAATAAAAAGATGAAGAAGAAAGCAAAACGTGAACGTGAACGTGAAAATCGTAAGATGAAGCAAACAGAGGAAAGTTTATGAAGAAACAACAGGAAGAAGAGAAGGCAGAGAAGAGAAAGAATGAAAAGATAAGAATTGCTTTGAGCAGGAAGCCTAAAGGGCGTGAAGAACATTACAAAGCTGCTATCTGAAGACCAACTTTCAAGACAAAGACTGCGGCTTCATCCAAGGGGGAGTTTGTTGTGCATAATGTCTAAAGCATGCGTCTTTGTAAAACTAGATTAATGTATATGGTCTAGATAGGTTATTTTGTATAAGTTCAGGGGTTAAAAGTGTAAATTTATGAAAGTTAGAATGTCGGTCCGCTTTTGTGACATGTGTCCACAAAAGCGAACCAGGTATGTTCTCTGGATTGCTCATATGGACATGTCACAAGAGCGGTTGACCATGCTATATATACCCTGAAGTTTCATTTCATTTGTAACGTTGTCTTGTGCTCTACGTCGAACTGCTGACCGTGTGGCAATCGTTATCAAGTGAAGAAAAGTGTTTAAAGTGTGAATTCATCTGTTTCTACTCCTTTCTGTTACGTTATCTTTGTATCATGCTGAAAATGTGTTTCCGCCACATTTTCAGTAAGCACTAGCTCTGATTGACTCATTCGTGTGGTCAAAACTGATCCTACAATTGGTATCAGAGCTAGGAGCTCGATTGCTTGATCAAACACATCGTTCTCGTACAGATTTCAGCGATTTTAGAGGCGATTCAGATCCGATTTCACCTATTTCTTCATCTTCTACCTACTTTTTCACGTTTTTCATCGTTTTTCATCATCAAATTGAACCAGGTAAAATACGGTCCGTTTTCGTCTGATTTTTGGATATGTTGTGCGATATAGACCCAATCTACAACCCTACAAAGTTTCAGCTCGAAACTCTAAGTCGTTTAGGAGTAATCACGTTTTTCGGTCCGAATTCGCGTCATACGATCAGATCAGACATGGGTCGCTTGTACGAACAAGTGTATGGTTCACTCAAACGTACAGTTTTGGCTCGCTTTAAGTCAAACTCAGAACCGCTCATGTGATAAGAATCAAGTTCGCTCAAAAGTATAACATGTGTTGGTTCGCTCTTAATAACAAGTGCTGGTTCGCTCTTAATGTCATAGACTGGTCCGCTCATATGGTTCATTAATTTTGGGTTCGCTTTTGTGTCACCTTCTTCACGTGATTGTCTGATCATTACAGGTTTTCGGCTACAATCGATTGTTGGTTGGCAGGTTGTTGTTATTGTTTGCACATATCATGTGATTATTAAAGGTTGTCGGCAAGCCCACAGTTGCACCACCCCACTACTTTTAGTTGGCCCAATCATCGTTTTAAACCTTGCACCGCCCCATTAATACAATTCAATTGTTGGTTGGCATACATCATGTATTAATATTTGTCAGCTTTGTTGCCGCCCCTAACCCATGTGATAGTGGTAGTAGTGCCGCCCTTTTGATTGTTAGGCCCAATCCCAGTTGTTGATAAGCACCGCCCAATATTACCGACAAATTTAACAAAAAGGCCCAATCATTAATTAATTGTTAGTGCACCATTTACACATTTGTAGACTTTGGGCAGTCCATGATGTTGACAGATTAAGTGCAGTCCATGTGCACCGCCCAAGTTTGACCCAATCAAAGGAATGATATAATAAGATTAGGCCCAATCACAAGTTTGGTGTGTTTTTTGTTATCAGATCATTGTCATTGCACCGACCCCACTTCTAAAAAATAATAAAAAAAAAACAAACAAACAAAACAAAAATAAAAAAAAACATTATTTTTCTATAAAGATTTGGGGGTATTTGAATAATCAGTGTACATTCATTGGAACGAGTTCACGAATCTTCGACAACGAGTCTTAGATTGGGTTCATCAACACATGGTTTCGTATTCATTTTGTTATAATTTGATCGTTTACTTGTGTGTTTGCAGGAAATCCAAGATGATTTGTCAAGAATAGGATCTTCACTTGATTTGTTGTTGCTTAATCTTTGTTATTCGATCGAATAGTCGTTTGTTTGTGCGAATTTCATCATTGATTGAGAATTCATCATTGTGAATCGTTGATACCGAAAATGGATTCTGAAATTTATACTGCACTGAATAAGTTCAATAATTTTTCAGGTATCGATGAGAATCGATTGAAGAATTGATCAAGCGGTATATCGAGTTGTATTGGGAAGATGGTGAGATTGAAGATTACCAAGACCAATGAGGAATTGGTTGACAAGTTTAGCAAATGCTTTACCGGGTGATGGGTGGAGAACGTATTTGTCAGTTTGAAAAAAATATACTTAGACGAGAATTTGAGCGTGTTTATCGAGAAGATTGAAGAGCGAGAGCTTGAACTCCGAAAGAATGAAGCAGCTGATGAAGCAAAATTCAAATCTGAAGAAAATGTTCGAGAGGAAGAGGAACAGGTTAAAGAAAATTTCAGCTATCAAGGTGGAAAGAAAGCTGAAACTGTAAAAACGATCGAGAAGTGCTCAACTGTGAAAATCTGAAATCCGAAAATGCCAAACTCTTGAGGGAATTAGAGAGTTTGACATTAGAAACGAAAATCTTAAAAATTCAGAAAATGTTTTGAAAAATCAAAATAAAAAATTCAGAAATTGAAAAAGTAAAAAGGAAAAAGATTTCAAAGTCAAATAAAGATTCTTGAAAGTGGGAAGAGATGTGTTCAGTAAAAATAACATCGAAAAGCAAAAAATGATAAATTCTCATCTTCAGAAGATTATCCAACTTGAAAAGGAAAGTGACCAAGCTCGAAAGGAAATCAACGAGCTTGAAAATAAATTGAAAGGTTTTGTGATTTCTTCAACGTATGTGAATATTCCTTGTCCAAAACCGATCAATGCAATTCCAATAAGTGACTGTGTCACAAATTTGACAATGTCAAAGTTGAAGATTGTGATGAGAAATCTGATGATGAAATTGGAAAAATGAAAACAAAATTGTTTTTTAGAATTAGAAGAAAAATTCAAAAATACTGTTTTGCAATCTACTGAAATAGGTGAATGCTCAAAGCAGAAACCTGTTAAGAAAGAGTGTAGAACAAAACAAATTGTTAAAACATCGAAAAATGTTCAAAAAGAAAATAAAAGCTCATCAGATCGATCATTCAATCGCAATCAAAAGTACAAAAATTGAAAAACGAAAACTCAAAAATTGTTGGTAATAAGTGGTGCAGGTTTGACCATAGTGCTCAAAGACAAATCCAACAATCAAGAAGAGGAAAGAGTATCACCAAGCCAACAGTGCTTTGATCTGAGCGTTTGGTATGAAAATGGTGATTGGTATGAATAACAGAGTGTGTTACAATTGTGGCTATCAAGACACATTGCTGTTAACTGCCAGAGACAGAGATTTGAGACGAGAAGATGCTTTAACTGTCAAATCAAAGGTCACATTGCCAGAGATTGCCCAAGGAGATCAACTGAAAGATTGAGGGTTAATTCTCAGAAATTGGCAAAGAAACCAGTCAATGTCAAGCCCAAGGAACTGAAAGTTTCGAACAGAAAAGTCAAAGAACAGAAGGTTCAAAAACCTAAAGTTCAAGAAAAGAAAGCGAAGCTTTCTCAGGGTAAAAGACAAACTGAGAAAGAAGATGAAGAAGGCCAGAGAATATCTGGAGAAGATTTTGTCCTCGGGTTCACCGCGACAGATCGAATAAGAGTGCTGATGAATCGCTTAACTCGACAACAAGTCAAGTAAACCGAATTCTTCAGATGCAAATCTGAGGACAAAAGAGGAGATAAAGAAGATTGAAGTGGGTTAGCGATGAATTTATTTCTTCGGAAACAAAGGAGCTACGTGTTGGCGATGAATCTGATAAGCAAAGTCAGATGAGCCACGTTCTGGCGATGATTCTGTTCGACAAAATCAGAGGAAGCCACAAGTTGAGCCAAAAGTGAAAATTCAGTTCCGCCAATGGATGATATCAACTTTCCACCATTGCGAGCTGAAATTATAAACAAAAAGTTGACGAAGTTGAAATTTCAATCATCTTTTTCTGAAAGAAAGATTTTGATGTTGAAAAAGCCTTTAACCCCAATGTTCTAAATATTTTTGAAAAAATGGTTGACGAAAAAGTCAAAGGGGCTAAAGAATTTTATGAATCAAAAAGGTATGTTCAAAACACCCAAGGACCGTCAGGCTTGGGTGAATCTCTTTAACTGAAAATCCTGACTTGCCGGAGTTCCCAGGTTGGTAAGCGTGGAACATGAATCGGCATATTCTTGAGAAATTTCACTCTGGTGATTTTTTCGTCTTTAAAAGATAAATCAGGGACATTAAGTTGTACTTGATTCATCTTTCCTACAAGTGGTAATTTGAAAAACAAGGTGATGAAACCCCGAGTTTATGAAATGACACACAAAAACTAATTTTCCGGAAAAACCATTTTGATTAAAACAAACTTAAGTGTTTTGAAATCATAATGGGAAAATAGTTTGTTGTGAGGGGAGTTCTGATTGTTTTGCCAGGTGGATAGAGAATTTGAAGTGATTCTCATCAAGTTGTCAAGTTTGTACAGTTTATTTCAAATTTTCTCAGAAAATCAAAATTGAGAAAATTAGAAAATTTGAAAATGTCAAAACATTGAAAAATTGCAAAAATGAGTTTTGTTGTAAAAAAGAGGAAATGATTGTAAATCAGTGGACTATCACAGCACGCTAAAGAAATGTAATGTCAAATGTAATAAACGGTCTCACTGATGATGTGACTGACGTGATGTCGTGGTCACGCAAATTTAATCCCTAAACAACTGTAGTTAGCGGTAGTAGGGTATCGAACTCAGGGAGTATGTGGAAAATGTGTTGATTGTATAGCTTTGTAATTTTAAACTGAATTAAACTAAATTGCAGAAAATTAAAATTAGATTGGTGGATTGTTTTTTAGATAAACTAATTAAGAACTAAGTCAAATCAAAGTTGGTTGAAACAATTAGGATGAGAACACATGGTCACCCTAGGTTTCAGTTTCTTTAAACAGTTGTGTGCAATTTTCACTAGAAGAGTTACATAGACATAACTCGTGTATATGTGATTGAAGTGATAAAAGGGAACAAAGTACTCGGATTAGATAACGCGAGGTTGTTCCCGATGACCTATTAACCAATAACCAACCCTAACCCTTCCGTGATATCTCGGTTGCCAACGGCACCAAGAATGTACGATTAAGACTAGGGGTTGCAATATAGATTAACACACTACAAACAATCAAACATACACCATGACATTCAAGCAACGCAAGATATCATTCTAGAAATGCAGAAATTAAACACACAAAAGGTTCAGAAACATTCACCTAGGATGATCACCGAAGAGTTTAGCCGGACATGGCTCGGTGAATCATCATCAACATCAATCTAATGTTCATACAAATTAAAAACACAAACCGAATGATTGGAAATGTTCACAAAGCAAGCTAGTGCCTCCAAATTCGCCCCCCAAAGTGTCCAAGAACCGTCAATGATGAGATAATACCAAAAGACACCCCAAAAATCGATTAAAACATGGCAGTTACATATTTTCCGTACAGGCTCCACCGTAAATTACGGCTCCACCGTAATTTACGGTGGACAACTTTTTGTTACGGCCCAACTCTCCTGTGTTACGCGTGCAGAAAACAACCAAATCCATGTCTACCATAAATTACGGCAGAACCGTATTACGGTACTCAGCAACCTTGTCTCCTTTGTTTTGTCTTTTGTTCTCCTCTCGACCCGTTTTCCACCAAAGCCTCCAAAAAACTGCTTTTGATCCATCTTTTCACTCTTAAATCGTACCTGAAACATAAGCATCGTAGTTATCTAATTCTAGATAATTACACGGCTAAATGGAGGATTATTTCATATTTTTAACATTGCTTAAGTGGTTGTCCAAAGGACCACCCGTCACATCCCCACACTTAACCGTTGCTTGTCCCAAGCAACTCATCAACATGGTTCCCCAAAACAAGTGATCAAACCAAACCAAACAAAACATGCAATTTCTTTACCAACCCCTTTTTAACACCCAAGCAATACACCCTCACAAATTCTCTCCTCTCGGCTACAAGTGGAAACTAGCAACGATAAGCTAGGACACACACTAGGCAAACGGGTGGATGCACAATCATAAGCTTGTACCTGAATCAATCATCCTCCTATAATGGGCCAAACATGAATGCAAATCAAAGGGACTTAAAAGGTTGTAATGTGGCTAGGTGTATAAGGTAGGAAATGGAATATATATGAGTAACGAAAATTCGACCCGGTCTTTTTATTACAAACATAAACCAACTAACAAATATGCACTACTATATACAAGACCATGAAACTCTTTCTCTTTTTTTTTTTTTCGTTGATTTTCCTTTTTTTTTTCTTTTTTTTTTGCTTTTTTTTTTTTGTTTTCAAAGCATCATACGATAACACATTAACCAAAAACTACTTCAAACTCACAAAACTACTAATTCTATCACTAATACTACAAGACCGGGTCAAATTTTGGGGTGAATTTTCAAGTAAGTAGCTAGGGAAACAAATGATAAGCTTTAAAGGCACAAAATGGGCAACTAAATGTCCAAACCCCCGCCCCTCTCGCAACCATGCTCATATGTATAATTAATGAGGTCCAACCCCCCAAATCCCACACTCGCTCACACCAACGACGAGGCTACCTAATGCCCTTATCCTTTCTACATTCATGTCTAACTAAGGATTCAAATCGCATTCAAGCACAAGTTCTAACGCACCCCCACCCATAGCCACTCTCATCAAAGATTATTTATGTACACGTGTGGCTACAACTCTCACCAAGAATGAAAAGGGTAATAAGGGTTGCCGGTGCATTAACTTGGGATAAATTAGGGCGTCAAGATTTCACATTGTTTTGCTCGGCTTAAAATTTTTTTCAAAAATCTTCAAAAATTTCCCCCCATCCCCACACTTGGGATACATTGACCCCAATGTATGGCTTTGGGAGGCTTTGATCACTACCTCAATCAACATCCACAAAAAGCTTCTCATCTCAAACCCCAAATTTCTTTTTGTATTTTTCATTTTATATTTTTTTTTTTTTATGTTTTTCATTTTAAACACAACACCACCAACCATCGCCAAACGCCGATAATCAACCACATGATCAATCACCACCCATCCTCCCATCCATAATCAACATAAACCAACAAATATATACAAACTATACAAAAGAGAAAATACCACCTGATCAATAGTAGGGCGGTCCCGGAGGCCCAAAGATGGATGACATCATATCATTCCACTCTCCAAACCCGAATGCGCCGCTACTGCTTCCCTCTTGTTGTTGTTGGTCCCTCTTGCCGCCTTGGATCAAGCCACTGAGAATGGTGGGAGTGGTGGAGTCGGATAAGAAATGCTACCATCATAAGGCGGCAATGAAGCATAGTCCACATGTTGTGGATCTTCAACCACCGGCCTTCCGGCATGCCAATCCGCATGCATCCGCCTCATTTGATCATCATGATATCTGTTATTAGCATCCACCTCTCGAGAATATGCGTGGGTACGGTGCCATGATTCATTGCGATCGAAGCTATGTTTAAGCGCCCGCTCAATACTAGCGCTATTCCGCGTGCCTTGATCAAATAACGACCTCTCCGAACCCGACCAAGTATCAAAGATGGCCGCCGGCGGGCGTTGGCTCTCGATCAACCTCCTGCATTGAACCACTATAAGGCCCACCCCGGCTCATACGGTTGCTGCGCGTAGTCGTAGAACGTACCACCATGACCACCATGAAAAACCCCAAAACCAACATTTGCACCACCCTGT
Organism: Helianthus annuus; assembly: GCF_002127325.2. Lineage (NCBI taxonomy): Eukaryota > Viridiplantae > Streptophyta > Magnoliopsida > Asterales > Asteraceae > Helianthus > Helianthus annuus. The sequence continues at coordinate 66,327,804 of NC_035436.2, forward strand.
GGCTCGTCTGCGTAATCATCATCCCCACTCGGAATCAACTCTTCATCGCTTTCAGGTTCATCCGGTTCTCCCGGTAACAACTCCCTTGCACCCAATTTCAACGCCCTCCACCGTTGACCCTCCGATTTCAGCTTGTGATAACGTTCAGACTGAGTATATGTCCAAACATTTCCCAACCTATCCAAAGTAAAAGGCTGGTGCCTTTTCGTTAAACCCCGGTCTTCAGATGTGAGTGCCTTCTGCTGTTTCATTAAACCCGTTATGATGCGACAGTACGGGGACAATGTCTCTCCCGTATTTGTTCCGGCATATCCACAAATGGTGCATAATCAGGTAGCGTATTGGAAAGCGTGGGGATCCATGCATCAATGAATACAGAACAGGTATCTCTGGGAAACCTCACCTGTTCTTTATCCCCTCTTCTTGGGATGACATTAAGCAAACAGATCGTATGCAATAGCTTGGCTTCTATCTTCAGATTTTTCGGTATAACACGCCACCATACCTACCGGGGCAAAAACAAATCCGCTAACATGCTGTTCCATGTCACGTGCTTCTCCGGTTTGAGCAATAAATCATCAAGCGTGGGAATCATGTACTCCCTAGCCGGAAGACTATCATATTTTCCCAGGCTTCTTCAACGTATCGAATGACATTTCAACTGGTTACCCCATGTACCATCCCAACCAACTTCATTTGTGATGGCCTGTGGAAGTTGTGACATTTAAGTGTTGCCATCCACTCCTGAATCTCAGTCATAAACAGATTGCTCTTATCTTTATCAAAACACCTGAGTGCTCCTTTCCCAACCCAAAGCACGGAACTTATCAAACACCCCGAACTGGCCAAACTGGGGTTCATCAACCTCTTTTTCACAGATAAACGCGGCTGCTTTATTTTTTAACTTGTTCATGCAGTCGTTATACAGGGTTGGCTGCCAGATTTCGGGTTGGTCATCCAACGACCCCGAATTCCACACCGGTTTATCACTTGGGTCTAACTGCATCTCTTCTTCTTCCTCGCTTTTCGCTTTCACTAACCCTACCCATATATTGCCTCTTCTTTGATGGTTGCTCCTTTTCCTTGCCCTTGCCTTTGGAGGAAGATTGAACTTGAACCCGCTTTCTCCTTTGTCTTTGCCATTTCCTACACACAAGAGGCAAGCAACAAAAACAAACACCAAATTAGACACTCTCTTCAAAATCCTCCCCACACTTGCTTGTTGTCATGGTTGTAGATGTTAGTGAACCTAAAGTGTTCAAGAATTTTTTCAAAAATTGGGCATGGTGTCTCTAGAATGTAGAGCATCCCAAAAGTTCACTATTTTAACAACAATTCCTACATCTACAACCATCAACCATGTTCAATAACCAATTCCGTACTCATATTCTAACAACAAGCAAGTGGGCAAAAACACATAACCTAAACCACCTTGTTTTTCACAATGTATCACCATAATATAGCAAAGTAAGTGTTCATACCTTGTTTCAAGATGTAAGGATGCTTGTGAAACTAAAAATCCCAAAACCCCCCAAATTATCTCAACCTAGGGTTTCAAACTTTGACCCCAAAATCGCGCTTTCTCTGAAATCTCTCCTCACAATCACAAAGCTTGTGAAGAATTAGTCGATTCAGACCAAAATTCCACTCGATTTGGACAAGGATTGAAGGTTTTATGAGAGAAAGAAGGTGGAAGAAGAATGGAGGATGAGGGTTCTTAGAGAAGAAGAAGATGGTGGAAAAGTGAAGAGTAAATGGGTGGATAGGGATTAATCACGTGACCATGCTTGTTTGTTTTCGATTTTTGTTATTATTATTATTTTTTTTTTTATGTATATACGAAACCCAATCGACGGAAACAAGTTTTGTGCGTACCGTAATTTACGGTCTCACCGTAAATTACGGTGAGACCTGAATCCAAAATTGCACCGTAATTCAGTAGAGATTTACCGTAAACCCTCAACAATTTTCAACCTCCACCGTAAATTACGGCAATACCGTAATTTACGGTAAACTCTGGACTTGAATTCTTACCGTAACACAGGAGGTTTACACCATAAAGTCCACACATTTTTTTACACCCACCGTAAATTACGGTAGAACCGTAATTTACGGTGCTCGCTGGGCATTCACCTTTTGACAAAAATTTAGATTTATGTGACCATTTTTTTTAGATTTTTAAGTTTTTCGATTTTTTTTTTATGTTTTTAAATTTTTTTAAAAACTTGTAAAAATTACCCTACCCCCTCAAAAATCCCGTGTTGTCCTCAACACAATGTAAGAGCAATTCGCAACCCGAATATCCCCACACTTGTTTCGAACACGGACTTCGAGGAACTAAGGCAATTGTGCAACTATACAAACAAAACAAAACGAAACTACTATGTACACTACCACCAAACCTGGGCCTTTATGGTTGTTCCTCCTCGACCGGGCGTAAGATGTAGCCCGCTTTGTCAAGCTCCAAGTTGTTGATGTCATTGCCATCCAAATACGGCTTTAACCGGTGACCGTTCACCGTTTGTTGTTTCAATGTTCGCTCGTCTTGAATGTCAACATCTCCGAACCTTCCCACTCGTCGGACAACGTAAGGGCCCATCCACTTGCTCTTGAGTTTCCCCGCGAACATTTTCAACCTTGAATTGTATAACCACACTTTTTGACCCACTTCAAAGTTCTTCTTCTTTATCTTCGCATCATGAACCTTTTTCAGTTTGTCTTTGTATGCGGATGCACACTCATACGCTTGGTCCCTTATCTCCTCAATTTCATTCAGTTGAAGCTTCCTCGCCCGACCCGCTTCATCATAGTCCGCATTCACTGTTTTAATTGCCCAATATGCCCTATGTGCCAACTCCATAGGCAAATGACATCCTTTCCCGTAAACCATTCGATACGGAGTGGTATCAAGTGGGGTTTTGAAAGCCGTGCGATACGCCCACAATGCGTCATCAAGCTTGCTTGACCAATCTTTCCTATCCGTTCTAACCGTCTTCATTAGAATTTCTTTGATTTGCCGGTTAGATACCTCCACTTGACCACTCGTTTGCGGGTGGTACGGTGTAGCCACACGGTGATTCACACTATATCTCTTTAGCAACTTTCCAAAATTGAAATTTTTGAAATGTGAACCACCATCACTTATTATCACCCGAGGTACACCAAAGCGAGAAAATATATTGGATTGCACAAACTTACATACAACGGAATGATCGTTGGTCCTTGTGGCAATAGCTTCAATCCATTTCGACACGTAATCAACCGCAACCAATATGTATAAAAACCCATTTGAGTTTGGGAAAGGACCCATGAAGTCTATTCCCCAAACATCAAATACCTCCACTACCAAAATTGGTTGCAACGGCATTTCATCACGTTTCGAAATGCTTCCCATTCTTTGACAATTGATGCAATTTCGGGCATACTCACGAGCATCCTTGAAAATCGTGGGCCAATAAAACCCACTCGATAACACCCGATAGCCTGTCTTATTCCCACTAAAATGGCCCCCACATGCGGATGAATGAGCATGGGTCAATATCTCTAAAACTTTAGTTTCGGGAACACATCTTCTTATCACTTGGTCGGCCCCGATTTTGAACAAGTCGGGTTCGTCCCATATATATTGCTTCACTTGACTAGAAAACTGTTGTCGTCTCTTCTTAGTCCAATGATTTGGAATCGCACCCTTGGCCAAATAGTTAACGTAATGAGCATACCAAGGGGCAACATAAGTAGAAACGGCCAACAATTGTTCATCGGGGAACCGTTCATTGATTTCACTTGCATCATCTACACCTTCCAACGGGATTCGGGACAAATGATCCGCAACAACATTCTCACATCCCTTTTTGTCTCGGATTTCAAGATCAAACTCTTGTAACAATAAGACCCATCGAATCAACCGCGGCTTTGCATCCTTTTTCTCCATCAAGTACCGAACCGCACTATGATCCGAGTAAACCACTACCTTGCTTCCCCAAATATACGAGCGAAACTTATCCAAAGCATACACCACCGCTAGTAACTCCTTCTCGGTTGTGGTGTAGTTAAGTTGCGCTTCGGATAAAGTTTTGCTTGCATAGTAAATAACCACCGGCTTCTTGTCAACCCGTTGACCCAAAACTGCACCAATAGTGGTATCGCTTGCATCACACATTATCTCGAACGGCTTTGACCAGTCAGGTGGTTGCAAGATAGGCGCTTTGACCAAATGTTCCTTCAAAACAGTAAAAGCTTGCATGCACTCATTAGTAAAGTCAAACGGGACATCTTTTAATAACAAATTGCATAAGGGTTTGGTGATAACACTAAAACCCTTAATGAAACGTCGATAAAAACCCGCGTGTCCCAAGAATGACCGTACACCCTTAACATTTTTAGGAGGTGGCAAAGATGATATTACCCGTATCTTTGCCTTATCCACTTCCATCCCTCTTTCCGAAATCACATGTCCCAACACAATGCCCTCTTGCACCATGAAATGACTTTTCTCCCAACTTAGCACTAAATTTTTCTCAACGCACCGTTTTAAAACCTTTTGCAATTCGTTGAGACAAGCATCAAAAGTAGTGCCAAAAATGGAGAAATCATCCATGAATACTTCGAGCGACTCTCCAACCATGTCCGAGAAAATACTCATCATACATCGTTGAAAAGTTGCCGGAGCATTACACAAACCAAATGGCATTCGCCTAAAGGCAAAGGTGCCATATGGACATGTGAAGGTGGTCTTGTGTTGGTCATCCGGGTGTATGGCAATTTGATTATAACCCGAATACCCATCTAAGAAGCAATAATATTTTTGACCCGACAATTTTTCAATAATTTGGTCAATAAAAGGTAGCGGAAAATGGTCCTTAGAAGTGGCGGCATTCAGTTTTCGGTAGTCAATACACACCCGCCATCCGGTAACCGGTCGGGTGGCAATTTGTTCACCACTTTCATCCTTGACTACTTGAATGCCGGCCTTCTTAGGCACAACTTGGGTGGGACTCACCCAAGCACTATCCGAAATCGGATAGATGATTCCCGCATCCAACCATTTAATTACCTCCTTTTTTACTACCTCCCTTAGGTTCGGGTTCAACCGCCTTTGAGCTTCTCGTGTCGGTTTGGCATCCTCGGTTGTGATAATTTTGTGCATGACGATGGATGGACTAATTCCTTTGAGATCGGCAATCGTCCATCCAATAGCACCCTTGTTCGCTTTTAACACCTCCATCAGCTTTTGCTCTTGTGCCAACTCCAAATTAGAGGCAATAATGACCGGTAAAGTGTCATTATCCCCTAAAAATACATACTTCAAGTGGCTAGGCAGGTCCTTGAGCTCTAACTTTGGTGGTTCCTCCAACGATGGTTTTGTACCCGAATCAATTTCCACCGGTAAACCCTCGAATTGGTGGGTCCATGGTGGTCTACCTTCTTTCATTGCCATAGCATCTTGTGCTTCCTCTTCAACCCGTAGTGCATAAGCATGTACCTGTTCAGAAAAATCACACAAGCAAATATCCAAACCATCCTCCTCATACTCATGCGGGTTGCATCCATCTACTATGTCTGCCATAAAACACTCATCAACACCGTTAGCATTAGAATTGTTAGTAAAAACATTCAAACGCATTTTTCGATTTCCAAATGCCATATCAACTGTACCAAATCTACAATCGATAATAGCATGTGCGGTGCTTAAAAATGGCCGACCCAAAATTATGTTTTGTTGTTGTTTAGGGTCCGCCGATGAGTAATCCAAAACTAAGAAGTCCACCGGGTAATAAAACTCATCAATTTTTACAATAACATTTTGAACCATACCCCGAGGCAACTTATGAGACAAATCAGCCAAAACAACCGTCGTCTCCACCCTTGCTAATGGACCAAAGTCATATTGGTCGTATAAGCCCCCCGGTAAAATGCTAACTCCGGCTCCGAGATCTAGCAACGCCTTAGCCATTTGAAAATTACCCACTTGTACATTAATCAATGGCGTGCCCGGATCTTGGAGCTTAGGAGGAAGCTCCCCATTCAACACCGCACTCACTTGCCCGGTCAAATCCACCCGCTTAGGCACTTTCTTTTTGTTTTGCCTCTTTTGAGTACATAATTCTTTTAAGAATTTTGCATAAGCGGGAACTTGTTTTATTGCATCAAGTAGTGGGAGATTTATTTTAACTTGTTTGAACATATCCCACATTTCCTCTTTTTGAGGACCTCTTGACACAATAAAATTTTTCTTTCCCGGGTCAAGTAGGGCCGATGGGAATGGAACTTGACTCGATTCACCCTCACTTTTTTCATTCTTTTCACTTTCACCCAAACCCGGTTTTTTAATAATTGGTTCTTTTGGTTTAACCGGTGAAAGTTCATCATCACTTTCCATTCCCGTGATATCCTCAACCACCCCCTCGACCAATTCGGGTGACAAATTGGCCTTAAACTCTTTCCCACTCCTTAAAACACTAACATGGTTAATATTAACATTACCTCGTGACGAACCATGTGAAGGGTTTACCTTAGTGTCGCTTGGAAGTTGACCCTTACCTTTCTTCAATTCCGCCACATCGGTTGCTAATTGACCCATTTGGGTTGTTAGTGATTGGATGCTTTTATCACGAACCTCGTCTTTTTGCATTCGCACTTCGTCGAGTTGGTTCCGTTTTTGCATCTCCATTTGCATGCTTTTAAGCATCTCCATCACCTCGTTTCCACCCGAAAGTCCCCCTTGTTCTTGACCCGTTTGGTATTGTTTTTGATACCCTTGGTTATTCCCGCCTCGGTACCCACCTTGGTTATTGTAAGATGGCCGTGAACCAAAATTACCTTGGCTACCTTGGAAATTCGGGTTCGCTTGATTTGACGGGTTCCCATATCTAAAGTTCGGATGGTTCCTCAATCCGGGGTGGTAGGTGTTTGAATTCATGTTGTTGTAGTTCCTACCACCTCCTCCTTGACCTTGACCTTGAACCACATTGACTTCCTCGTATTGCCCTTCCAACATTCCTTGGCAATTTTCAGCCGCATAACCTATTTCATTACACAAAGCACACACATTATAGATTTGGTTAGTGGTTTGAACATTACCATCATCTATGGCGTGCACTTGTGGTCGGTTAGTGGTTGGTCGGGCTCTCCTTGAAGCTTGGGCCTTCCTTTTTGATGTAGTTGCCATGCTTTCCAAAAACTCCCAATCTTCATTCTCATAATTCGTTCCAAACGTCCCTCCGGTGATAGACATTAGATCACGTGCGTCTTCGGCACTCAACCCCTCATGAAAGGCGTTCATCAACTCCCATAACTCAATTCCATGATGAGGGCAGTTTTTAATCATCATGTTAAAACGCTCAAACGCCTCATGGAACATCTCACCGTGTTGTTGTTGAAAGCTTCTCAATCCCTTCCGCGCATCATTGGTCTTTTGGGCGGTGTAGAATTCATCTAAAAAGGTTTGTTGCATCTCCCCCCATGTATATATTGATGCCGAAGGCAAAGTGTAGAACCACTTCTTTGCCTTATCCTCCAAAGAAAACTGAAATAAGACCAACTTGACTTCATCGGCCGAAAAACCTTGACTCCCAAAAGTGTTGCAAATTGAGTCATAAGCCTCTAGATGGAAATACGGCTCCTCCGTTGCTAACCCTTTGTACTTCGGTAAACTTTGCAACGAGTTTGTTCTTACTTCAAAAGTTCTCCCTTGGTTGTTGTGAGGGATAACCACCGGTGAAGGGTTTTGAGTAATGATTGGCCTGAAATGTGCCTCTATTCCCCTTGCTTGTTCCCTAAGATGCCTTCTTGGAACACCCAATCGGCCCCTTGGACGAATAGGACCCATTGGTCTTGGTATAGGCCCTTGTGGTGCAATTGGTTGTTGGGGCATCGGTGGGTATTGATTTGGCCTTTGAAATTGTGGGTATACATGTTGTGGCCTAACTTGTTGCAATGGAATAGGTTTTGGATTGTTGGCCCTTGTGGTCTTGGCCGAATGTGTTGCGGTATAAGTTGTTGTTGTTGCATTCCACCAACACTCGCCATCCCTTGAGATTGACTTTGAACATACCCAAAATCCCCTTGATCACCATAATCTCCATAACCGTACCCATCATCTTCATACCCCTCAAAGTCTTCGAATCCCTCATCATAACCACCCCCTTGAATTCCTGAAGTTTGCTCAAATGGAATGGTCGAATACTGAAAACCCGACTGTTGTGGTCTAAAAGATGAAGTAGTATGCACAATAGTCGAATTGGGTGCAATGGTGAAGGTAGATGATGATTGACCCGTATTTGGGGGAAAGAAGTGAGATAATGGTGGGATTGTGGTGGATGGATCGTAAGTGATGGTAGGCTCAGTTTGAGTGGTGATTGGTTGAGTGGAGTTGGTTGGTGTAAATCCAGCAGTGGTATTAGGCAATGTAGTGTTTGGTGATGGTTGGGTGGAAGTAGGTATAAAGGATGAGGTTGTTTGACTGGTTGTAGGTGGAATCTGAGAATCAGCCATGATGTTTCTCGGTGTAATGGGTGAAGTGGGTGAACCAATGATTTTGTTTTCTCGCACTAAAACTCGGTTTTGTCGTAGCGTTCTTTCAATTTCCGGATCAAACGATAGCGGTGATGACCTTTGAGAGCCTCTAGTATGCATACACCTGAAGTACCTGCACACTAAACACAACCAGCGTAAACCCGAAAATAACAAACAAAACTATTAAACTAACACACGTTGCGCACTACTCCCCGGCAACGGCGCCAAAATTTGACGTGATGTCGTGGGTCACGCAAATTTAATCCCTAAACAACTGTAGTTGGCGGTAGTAGGGTATCGAACTCAGGGAGTATGTGGAAAATGTGTTGATTGTATAGCTTTGTATTTAAACTAAAATTAAACTAAATTGCAGAAAATTAAAATTCAAGATTGTGGATTGTTGTTTTAGAAAACTAAATTAAGAACTAAGTCAAATCAAAGTTGGTTGTAAACAATTAGGAGAGAACAATGGTCACCCTAGGTTTCAGTTTCTTTAAACAGTTGTGTGCAATTTCACTAGAAAGAGTTACATAGACATAACTCGTGTATATGTGATTGAAGTGATAAAAGGGAACAAAGTACTCGGATTAGATAACGCGAGGTTGTTTCCCGATGACCTATTAACCAATAGCCAACCCTAACCCTTCCCGTGATATCTCGGTTGCCAACGGCACCAAGAACGTACGATTAAGACTAGGGGTTGCAATATAGATTAACACACTACAAACAATCAAACATACACCATGACATTCAAGCAACGCAAGATATCATTCTAGAAATGCAGAAATTAAACACACAAAAGGTTCAGAAACATTCACCTAGGATGATCACCGAAGAGTTTAGCCGGACATGGCTCGGTGAATCATCATCAACATCAATCTAATGTTCATACAAATTAAAAACACAAACCGAATGATTGGAAATGTTCACAAAGCAAGCTAGTGCTCCAAATTCGCCCCCCAAAGTGTCCAAGAACCGTCAATGATGAGATAATACCAAAAGACACCCCAAAAACCGATTAAAACATGGCAGTTACATATTTTCCGTACAGGCTCCACCGTAAATTACGGCTCCACCGTAATTTACGGTGGACAACTTTTTGTTACGGCCCAACTCTCCTGTGTTACGGTGCAGAAAACAACCAAATCCATGTCTACCGTAAATTACGGCAGAACCGTAATTTACGGTACTCAGCAACCTTGTCTCCTTTGTTTTGTCTTTTGTTCTCCTCTCGACCCGTTTTCCACCAAAGCCTCCAAAAACTGCTTTTGATCCATCTTTTCACTCCTAAATCGTACCTGAAACATAAGCATCGTAGTTATCTAATTCAAGATAATTACACGGCTAAATGGAGGATTATTTCATATTTTAACATGCTTAAGGGTTGTCCAAAGAACCACCCGTCAAAAATATGTCATTGGGGATGGCCATTATTAAGAGTGACTTTTCCCTTTCATCCCCAGCCACCAGGTCCTTATCTTCCGCGCTCCAGTTTATTTCACTTTTGGGAGCACGGGAGGCAGGGATTGCTAGTGTTTGGTCAGTTGCTGGAGCTGCTGGTATATCAGTCATTGGTATATGTGGACCCCTTTCAATGGATTGAAACAGAGCCCGGCCATGACCATTTAGGAAATTAACTATCCTGATTTTCCATCGGGGGTATTCCTCTCTGACCAGAGTCGGAGGTTTAGACATAGAACCAATATTGAAAGCATTATTCCAGGATTGAAAGCTGGCCATATTTAGAGAAAAGAAGATGAGTGATTGATTGTTTGAAAATAGTTTATTCAATCTGCTCTGATACCAATTGTTGGACCCAGTATGGCCAAAAAAACTTCTTTTCACGTAATATGGCAAGTGATTTCAGTAGATGTGAAAAAGATGTGCGGAATTGGAAATCAGACTTTTAGAAACAAGACCTACAGAATTATCAAGTTTATATCACCTTGAAACAAAATAGTTTACAAGGTGATTGTAAGATTATTATCTAATACAAATGAATCTTGAATTCTGTGGATGAGAAGGGTAATGGAGTTTGTGTGTTGTATATGAATGCTAAGCTTCAAACTCAACTATATTCTGCTGGTTGAGCCTTCTATTTATAGAAGGCTGGGTACAGGAATAATCAATAGTTTATTCATGCAATAAGTCCTGCAAAAAGTAGCAATTTGACATATTCATTGAATCCAACGTTCAAGTTGCCTTTGTAATCATGATATCCAATAATATCAACTTGCTTCGGTCATGGTGGCAGGATAGAGCTTGGTTTTAGACAAGTGGGGTTTTCATCAGAATTTCTGATAAACCACTTCATCAGAAATTCTGGTGAACAAATCATCAGAAAATCTGATGATCAGAATCGTCAGAAACTCATGAAATTTCATTAGAAATATCATCAGATCCATCAGAAATGACCTTCTCTGATAATCCAAATCAGCTCTTGATCAACTTGTGATTCTTTGAAGTAGATGCTCTGCATTTCAGTTGTCCTATCTGATCTTCTTCTTCTTGTTGTGATCTTCAAGACTGTTATCTCTTCATAGATCCAGTTGATTGTGATTTTCTTCAATACTTACAAATAATGTTTCCTAACAAACATGATGACGAAGCGGTCAAGAAATGGTTTACACACGCGATTCATCAGATCCATGAAAACTGCACGTGCGTTGGTTAAACCAAAAGGCATAACAACGAACTCATAGTGGCCGTATCGAGTACGAAAAGAAGTTTTGGGTATATCCTCTTCTTAGATGCGTAATTGGTGATAGCCTGAGCGCAGATTGATCTTCGAGAAACACATAGTACCTTGTAACTGATCAAACAAATCATCAATTCGAGGCAGGGGATACCGATTCTTGATTGTTAGCTTATTCAATTCCCTGTAGTCGATACACATCCGGAACAACCCATTCTTTTTGACGAAAAGGACTGGTGCGCCCCAAGGAGAGGTGCTAGGGCGAATGAAGCCTTTATCAAGTAATTCTTGGAGCTGACTCGAGAGTTCACGCATTTCGGACGGAGCAAGTAAGTAAGGAGCTCTAGCAGGATTTGCTCCAGGAATGAGGTCGATACGAAAGTCGATATCCTGACTTGGAGGAAGACCTGGAAGTTCATCGGGGAATACTTGAGGAAATTCACAAACCACGGAACAACGTTCACTCCAGGGTTACCTTACTTTTCCTTCTCTGCTACTACAATGTTAGTCAAGAAAGCTCTGTATTCCTTGCGGAGATACTTGCTAGCTTGGACACACGACATGAGTTTGAGACCTTTCGAGGGAGTTTCTCCATACACACACAGTTGATCAACATTACCATGCGAGAATCGCATCATCTTATCGAAGCAAACGACTTCAGCATGGTTTTTACGAAGAAAGTCCATGCCTACTATGACGTCAAAACTACTGAGCTGCATCGGAATATATACCATTCACAAGGAACGTACCATTAACCACATTATTGTCAGCCTGAGCCTGACGCGCATTGATATTGAAGGTTCGGGTGCAGGCTGCTTGCTGTTGTTGCTGCTGCTGTTGCTACTGTTGTTGCTGTTGTTAGGGCTGCTGCTGTTGGGGCTCTTGCTTCACCACCCTGTTCGGGCACATATTCGTGAAGTGGTTGGGATCACCACACGCGAAGCAAGCTATAGCATGGATCGCGGGCGCAGGAGCCGCTTGTTGGCCTTGAGGAGCGGGAAGTAGAGCTTGATGAGCAGTAGCTGGAGCTGTAGCTTAACGAGGACCAGTACGGCAATTGGCGGTGAAGTGGCCATACATGTTGCAGTGCACACAGTATCAACAGGCGATCCCCACTGGGTGATGATAAGTACATGTCGGGCAGGCAGGGTAAGGGCCAGTGTATGCATGCTTTGCAGGCGGTGCATAGGTAACTGGTGCTGCAGCTGATTGGTGTTGGGGTTGCTGTTGAGCTGGTACAGCTTGTAGCGGGGAAGCGGTAGTGACAACACAGTTCTTGTTGCTGGAGTTACTGTTCTTCCTCTTGTGACGAGAGGACTTTGACGATTGCGGAGCGGCGACGGGTTCAGCGGTTGCGGCAGTTGTAGCTTGATGCAGGCTCTTAGAAGTTTTATCCCAGAACCCAGACTTAACTCGCTTGTCGTTGATTTCAGCGGCAAGCAGGTAAGTTTCCTCTATTGTTGCTGGTTTTGAAGCTTGTACAAAGTCTGCAACACATTCCGGTAGAGCTCGGATATACTTCTTGATCGTCACATCGGGAGTCTTAACTTGATCAGGACAGATTATGCTTAGCTGCTTGAAGCGAATAGTCAGAGCAGCATTGTCACCATCCTTCTGGTTGATATGCCAGAATTCGTCCTCCAACTTTTGGCGTTCATGGGGAGGGCAGAACTCTTCCATCATGACATTCTTCAACTCATCCCATGTCAAAGCATAAGCTACATCATTTCCGTGTTTGTTTCTCTCGGCCGTCCACCAGTCTAAGGTGCGGGACTGGAAGACGCCAGTGGCATTCAGAGTGCGGAGATTATCAGGACAGCCACTCTGGCGCAGGGTGACCTCGATCGAATCAAACCATTGGAACAAAGCCGTAGGGCCATCTTCGCCAGTAAATTCTTTCGGACCGCAAGCTTTGAACTGCTTAAAGCTAAAAACAGACTTTGGTAAATCTGTCCTGGACTCTTCAGGAGACTTGCTGGTATTCTCTTGCAGGTTGCTAACGATATGAGGAATCACCTTCGCTATCTGTTTAGCGACGAGAGCAACAAGGCGTTTGTCTTTCTGGTTTTGCCGAGCAGTTCGAGAGTGAAGGGATCCAGATGACGACATTGTCTGTAGCAGACATCGCCACGGGACTCAAACACAATAAAATCGAATCTCACCTCACACGCCTAATACTACTAAAGCTCAGGAACACAATTATGTAACACATAAACATATAGACACATAAACACATAACCACAGAACACATAAGCACGTAAGGCACGTAGAGCACAAAGAAGCACATAGAAGCAGTCAGAATACAGAAACCTATCATTCAAAGTCCGCGCACGTTTGAGAATAGCGACTGCGATTAGCGAATACACAACGAGCAACATAGCGTACAGTCATTCCCCAAGTAATAACGATTTGTTAGCATGTTGAGATAGATGTGCAGTGCGATCCGGGTGTGTGTCGATCAAAGCGAAGCGAAAAGCGAACAAAATCACCAAAAATCGAAACACATAACAGACAAAACCACATAAACCACATAAAATCCACATAAAACGACAAATATCAGAGTCAGCAGTTGCGGGCTCAAAATCGAAACACATAAAATTAGCGATTGCAAGCTTAAAATTCGAGGATAGATTGTCTAAGGGTGGATAGACGTCGATTATCGAAAGCGATTCGACTATTCACAAGGACTTTTGGTACACAATCTGGCCTTCGGAACTGTGCTCTCGCCTCGATTTTGGGCGAACGACACGCATCCTTTGAGTCATAGTGTGACTTCAAGTCGTTGGAGTCCGTCGAGACTTTGGTGAGAGTTTTGTAAAACAAAATAGGGCGGAATAAGTCGTCAAGGTTTGGGTCTCACCCCTGACTTAACAACTTCATTCCTGTTTTGATAAAATAGAGAAGAAAACCTGCGTTGAAGTACGGATTTCACTCCCGATTCAACGCAAATTCTCGTGTTTATAGATAAAAATTGCGGGTCGAACAAGCAATTTAGTCGAGAGTTTGCGGTTTTCACACCTAATCTCGACCTAATCACTTGTTCATTTTCGAAAATTAAAGTGCAGTGATAGTGTAGTGCAGGCGAGAATAGCGAGATATAGCAAGTAAGCTCGTACAAAACCCCTAAGGGTATGCACAAGTCGGTCTGTTGGTACTTAGACTATAGACTAGGTCGTTTCTAAGACATCGACCCGGACTAGGTCGAGTCTTGCCTAATTCCCTATAGTTATGGCTCTAATACCAATCTGTCACGCCCCAACCGAAGGCGGAAACCTCGGGGCATGCACTGAGCAAACAGATTGTCGAGAGAAATTCCATAACGACTAAATTACCAAAATAGTTAATATTATGTCCCATACCATAACCCATTTAAGTAATCTAATTATTACAGACAACGATATTCTCCAAACAAAAGCATGTTCGACAACTCAGATTTCAAATAAAAATAAATTGTTTGTTTGTTTCTAGACTCTTCCTAACTCGATTCCACAAAGCAAGCATCCTAGCAGATAGCATCCTAAACACCTGTCACATACGTTAAAATACGAGTCAATACACATAGTGTAAATGTGAGCATACAAGTTTGATAATAGCATAATAGAGTTCGAAATTGTTTACGCATAACCAGCATGTACAACATATAATGTGAAGCATGTAAGTTATCGACAATGATTCTATCAATACCAATGACTGCAATTTGACTGCGAGTAACGAGTGCTCAACACATGTTCACCACTGCGAACACGTGAAGTAATATCCTTAACAACCTCTGTCCACGACAGGTGCTGAGTCCAAACTATAGTACTATCGCTGCTAAGGCAGGTAGACAGCAATCAATGTGTAAACATAACGAACAGGCATTCATCGAGTCACGTATAACATGCAATAGCAGTTAGCATATAAATAGTGTTTGTGTTGTGTGTCAATTGTGATTTGAATATAGATAACGTATGTAACACCCAAAAGTGCGTAACGCAAAAAGGGATCGAGTATACTCACAGATTATGTTTAACAAGTAAACACGCTTCTTGGATTGAAGGGAGCGCTGAGGGAGATTAGCCAGAACAGTTAGCGATAGCAATAACGATAAGCGGCGTGTAAAATGGTGCAAAAGTGATAAGTGTCGGATGGTAGTCCGATCGGATGGCAATCCGATCAGATGGCCAGTCGATCGGATGACAATCCATTCGGATGGTCATCCGATCGGATGACCATTCGATTGGATTGTCATCTCGTTTGGTGAAGATGTGTTTGTGTATGATGGTTTGACTTTTGAAGTTTTAGTTGCAGCATTTTGAAAACAGAGAAGTATCTCTACCCTTCAGGTTGATCGAACGACGGTTCGATCGGGTGACGATCCGATTAGTAGGACACTTAGTGAGAACAAGTTCTGTTGGTGCATACGTCTGTAGACTTCGTCTTCGTTCGAGTCTAGTATTTAGAAATGATAAGTCCAGGTCACGTTGTATGAGAAAATAGGTTTTTAGGTTAAACTGGTGATTTCGCACGAAATAAGAAACGTTATTTCGCACGAAATGAACAATGTTCATTTCGCACGAAATAGCACATGCTCATTCCGTACGAAATCAACTGCCTATAAATACCTGTGATGTCATTTCGTTTGTATGCTTCTTGGTTCCGACGCCGAAGTGCTGTAGAAGTGTCTCTAGCCTGTAAACTGTTGTCAAATCAATAAACAAGACAGATTAATGATATTCTAGTGTCATACAAGTTGAACGAAGACTGAATCAATGAATTCCGGCTCTGATTCTGTCTAAGCACTCTTCTGATCAACTCGTTCGGTCGTGCAAACGATCCCACATGTGGTATCAGAGTTCAGGAGGTAGAGTTCTTACCATTCAGCTTGTTTTCGTTGGAAAATTCTAATTTCTACACCTTCTTTTCAAAATTAATCAAGTTTTCACGATTAAAATGGACTGATTTTTACATATAATGTGTGAAACACAGTTTTAACAAATCCTTGAAAGAATCAGACCTAAAATCAACCTAGAGCTTGATCAATTTTGTCAAAAACATATCGAACAGGTGACATCAGCAGCATTTCGTACGGAATAGCTTATTTCGTGTGAAACAACACTTTATTTCGTACGAAATACCTTTATTTCGCACGAAATCAGCTCATTTCGCGTCAAAGGTGTTATTTCGTTTGAAATAGAATCTCATTTCGCACGAAACACCCATTTCGTGTGAAACCATTCTCATTTCGTACGAAATCAGTTTATTTCGCAGCAAGTTGGCATTTCGCTTGGCCATTTCGCGTGAATTATTTCGAGAGAAATCAATCATTTCGCACTAAAGAAGTCATTTCGTTTGAGAAGATCATTTCATGTGAAAGGGCTTTTCGTTTCAAAGAAGTTCTTTCGTGTGAAAGTGCATTTCAGTTCGTTTGAAAGTTTCATTTTGTGTGAAACTTGTCAGTTTGTTTGAAAAAATATTTCAGGTTGTATGGTTTGTGTGATCATCACATCAGTTTGTTTTGAAGAATGGATAAAATGTTTAATGAAAAGGAAAATTATTATCTTGAAAGTATAAATAATTGGTATCGAGGGTATTTGAGTAGTAGTTATAGAGATGTAAAAAGGAATGAGTGGGTGAATAGATTTGAATGTTTTCTATGTAAGAAAGATGAAAAGTTGGATGAGTTGGAAAAGCGTTTTGATTGTTTACTTGATCATTTAAAAGGATATGAGATACGAATGTCAGATGCTAAAAAAATATCAAAGTTTGCAGATGCGTTACCTGCAGAATGGGATGAATTTTTGATTGAACTAAAAAAAGATTCTGGATTTTCAAAATTATCTCCAAATGAGTTTATCAATAAACTTAAAAAACATGAGTTTGAAAATGATAAGAAAAAGAAAGAGTTGATAAATGGAATAGGAGAAGAATTGAAAAAAATAAGTTTAGATGTAATGGTTGAAATGAGAAGAAGATTTCATGTATGTCTTGTATCAAAAAATGTTATGAAATATGGTATTAAGAGGGGTTGTTTTATTGATGAAAATATGAATCCTCTTGATTTCATTAAAATCTTTTGTGCGGGTACATACAAGACAGAGTCAAAGGAAATGTCAAAGAATGAAGAATTTCAGAAAAGTGAAACTTCAAGTTCTGAAAATGTGTGCTCAAACTGTGATGAATTCAAAGCAGACAATGACAAACTCTTGAAAGTTGTGGAGGGTTTGACATTGGAAAACAAACAGTTGAAAGAAAATGAAAAGAAATTTCAAAATAAAGTAACATTTTTGGAAAATGAAAAATTGAAAACTGAAAAAGATTTTGAAAACAAAATAAAATCTTCAGAAAATGAAGATTTTTGGATAAAATTGGAAAACAAAAATTTAAAAGAAAAATAAACAAAATTTCAAAGTCAAATAAAAGTTTTAGAAAATGAAAAATTTGTTCTTGAAGAAAATAAACTTGAAAATGAAAAAGCAATAAATTCTCATCTTGAGAAGATCACTTAACTTGAAAGTGAAGTTGAGTGTGCTAGAAATAAAATTGCTGAGTTAGAAAAGACATTGAAAGGTTTTGTGACCTCGTCTGCATTACTAGATCATATATGTTGTCACACCCCGATCTCCACGTGTCACCGGTGGGCCCGGTGTGGGGTACAGTGACGTGGTTGGCATCGTCATAGACAAACAACACAATATAATAATGCACGGCGGAAGCAGATATAGATTCATTTCAACTTTATTTAAAATGTAATAATAAACATCATAAGTAGTTGAAACGGATCCACAGGCGGATCAATAAAATAAGATAAATTGTTCAACAGTTTATTTGTCGTCCGAGCTTGCGAGACTATAGTGGACGCTCTTAGGAAAACAGCCAGCCTAGTTCGTATAGTACCTGCACTTAACCTTTTGGGAAAATACGTCAGTTTACACTGGTAAATACAAATCAACTGACTCATTTTGAAAATGATTGAAAATTGATTTAAATGCACAAGGCATAAATATTTTTATTAACTTGGGATAATTATGCAATATAAACTTGTGAACGAATTACATGTTACTCGTACATTTGGTGGCCCAGGATCTGCTATCCGGGCTAAAGATTAAATGACACACCACATTAAAGAGTTATACACGTCGGGTGTACGCCTACACCCCGTGCTCTGGTCGTGGCCATCTCGTAAGATAATGCCAAGGATATCCGGGACACGGTCAATAACCCCCCAAACCCTTAAAGTAAAACAAAACTGTTTAAACGAGTTGAACAAACTATTCAAGATTGTACACCCCAAGGGCGCAGGATTTGTGCGCTCGATCAAGCGGTATTCTATATACCGTACCCCAAGCCCGTATAGGGAAAATAAGTCAAAATGTATTTACCTGAGCAAGTATGAATCACAGACGGTAAGTGTAGGTAGCTTTTACTGGGCCTCCTAATCTGGAACAAAGGTTTATAATAACCTATTAGATTCCTAACGTGTCTTTTATTTAAGCCTAAGCTTTGACCGGTTAGTTTTAAGGACGATACGGTACAAGCGCACGATTAAGCGAAAGACCGGATAGAATGTGATTTAGACCCGACAAGTCTGGATACTTGTATAATATGGGTATACTAAATACATTCTGGATTTTGAGACAAAAATGATAACGTTTGACCCGTTTCGGTCAATTTACGCAAACTAGTTACGTAAACCGAACCGTACGCAAAAAGGGCGTTACGGGTGGCCAAAAGAGTCAAATGCAAGTTCCCTGAGATAATATGCTTTAAATATGATATAATATCAGTAAGTTATGTTCTATTATGCCCCGAACGATTTTAAACTCAATTTATGCCTTAGAAGGGCATTTTGGTCATTTAAAAGATTATAAAAGAGTCAAATTGGAAATCTGAGTTACGGGTCTGATTTATACAGTAAATATGCTTCATTTGATATATTATAACAGTAGAGTATGACCCGTATACCAAACTTAACATTTAAAAATCAAACTATGCACCGTAGGGGTATTTTAGTGATTTCACAAGGGCTAAAAATGCCAAAACTGGAAATCTGAGTTCAAACATTTATACTTACTGTTATTATATGAAAATATACTAAATACATCAGTAGGTATGAGTCTTATATGTTTAAAATGAGTATAACGCCTACTATATGCTAGAAACGCTTAAAAATGCGATTTAGAGTCGTTTCCGGGTTTTTAAAAGAAAGCTGAGATTTTTATATTTCCAGAATGCTCAAAATAATTTATTTGACATATAAAATCAGTAGAAAAAGGTTTCGGGTCAAAAGGACGTATAAAACTCATTTTATGGCTTAAACGGTCAAAACCGGCATTAGCCGAATCGACTTAGCGACGTATGATCCGATCAGCCAAAAATTAAATAAAAATCATCAAAAATCCCAAAATAATATATAACATCAGTGGGTAAAAAGTTTTATACCAAAACGTGGCCTGAAATAGGTTATACGCTAAATGCGCCGTTTATGTAACTTTAAGATATAGTTTTACGATATCGGCCATAGCTCAAAATCTGGACCACCAACTGACCTCAAATTTTCGGTGCAAGTTTATATATTAGAAATAAAGATTTCTACTCTTTCACTTTTCCAAAAATCACGTTTTATATCAAAAAGGGCAAAATAGTCCACTTTAAGCATAAATCAGAAACATGCAAATGAATCGGCTAAGTAGAGACTCGAGTTATAAAAATTCCAGAAAGTTTAACCAAAATAAAAGTGGTCTAAAATAC
Source organism: Helianthus annuus (assembly GCF_002127325.2). Lineage (NCBI taxonomy): Eukaryota > Viridiplantae > Streptophyta > Magnoliopsida > Asterales > Asteraceae > Helianthus > Helianthus annuus. The sequence goes on from NC_035436.2 coordinate 66,347,743, forward strand.
ACTCCAATACAGATCTCAAACATGCATGCACGGATCCGAATCGAGAGTCAACGAAAAAGTCGTTTTATAAGGCTTTCGGTTCCAATCCGGGTTTATACTAAAGATTGTCGAGTTGATCATGGTAAAACATATTCTTATATTCATTATGAAGCTATTTTTGATGATCAAACTGATTGCATGTCATCTACATTACCATTTACGCTATATTTCGCAAAAACCATTTCTGTTGACTTTTTAAGAACATCTTTGACTCGACAATTAGCATGCATAAAGTGGGAATCAGAGAATACCCTTTTGAGGGTTTGTTTCCCACAAAAATACCAACATATATGTGGTTTCAATTTGAGAAAAGACAGAGCTAAACTCGTTTAATCGAAAAGTCAAACTATATGAACAACGGTTTTGACTTTTACTAATAATCAAAGCAAGAACGGATTAGAGACTGATATAGAAGCTTACAAAGGTCCTAATGAAGCTTAGTTAACACTTAGAGTCAGCCTTGTCGTTCAGAAATGCTCCAGAAAGCCTTGAGAGTGTTCTTGCAAGTTGAGAGTTCTTGTTTACCACCAAGTGCCCAAAAATATGAGCTTGTGATCTGATTTAAGGAGGAATTTATAGGTTGGGGATAGCATACTGTTGTCCTAGGCATGCAAGCATTTTTATTGGAGCAAAAGGAGGTGTTGCAAGCTGGTTTCCACTCAGAATTCGGGCCAAATCAGATTAATTCGCGAAATACTGATACTGGGCAGACCATACGGACCGTATGGTCCCTGCTATACGGTCCGCAAGGGACCTGGTCAGTTCAGCAACTTTCAATTGTTGGCAGAAATGGCCCCTGACCTTCGTATGCGATGTTTTGCTGCTTATCTTGACCCGTAAACCCCCAAACTTGGTTTTAAGAACCTTGGGACATTTACCAACATGGTAATGTCCTCGGATAACTTTGCGCTCAACCGAAAAGCCATGAAATTCGACGTTGACGCTTTTAACCCCTCAAGTACGGTTTTGGCCATAACTTTCTCATACGTTAGCGAAACTTTACGAAATTTTTACCACACATTCTAATGAGTATATTTTAGCATTACAATGCTTCGGGTCTGCCAAAAGTTCACTCAGAGGTATAAATTCAACATGTTGACACTTTTGGCCCCTATAGTTTGCAATTCCTCACTTTTGTGCATTTTCCGCTTCGTATGATCCATGATCCATCCGTTTAAGGTTATAAACATTATGTAGGGTTATCATAGAGTCTACGTATCCATTGTTGACACTTTGGACCCTTACGTTCCGTAGTTTTCACTGTTTGTCACTTTTAGTCCCTCTAAAGTTTGTTTTCACATACCGGAACCTTATGACACGTGTCAAGACATTATTGGACGAAATTTTTTGAGGTGTTACATCCTCACCCCCTTAAAAGAAATCTCGTCCTTGAGATTTACTGAAACAAATGAGGATATTTTTCTTGCATCGTGGATTCCACTTCCCACGTATATTCGGGACCTCTACGGGCATCCCATTTGACCTTTACAATAGGTATGTGCTTCATTCGAAGCTTTTTCACCTGTCGATCCTCAATCGACAAAGGTTTTTCCACGAACTTCAAACTCTCATCTAAGTGTATATCTGTATGCGGTATAACCAGTGATTCGTCAGGGTCTTTCTGCCCCTGAGAAAGTTTAACTTTTGTCTCTAGAACTTTCGGTTGTTGAACTTTTGGTTCTCGAACTTTTAGTTCTTCGGGCTTGACCTTGACTGGAATTCTTGCCACTTTCTGAGACATAACCCTTGATCTTCCCATTGATCTCCTCGGGCAATCTCGGGCAATATGACCTTTGATATTGCAGTTAAAGCACTTCCTGTTTTTCATGTAGGATCGTTTGCTGACCCGATGAGTCGATCAGAAGAGGTCTTAGACTAATCCAGAGGCGGAATTCATTGAATTAGTCTTCGTAAAGCTTGATTTCACACTTTAATGTCTCCTTTATTGATTCTATAACAGTTTACAAGCTCGTGGAGACAATCGGACAGGGCTTAGCCTTTACACCTTGGAAAACACACACATACACTACTCACTTCTGCTGGAACCACCCATATGACACCTATATATAGGAGTCAGGAACCACTCATATGGACATGTCCATATGAGCGAACCTACCAGTTGACATATGGGGGGTCCACTTAAATGTCACAAAAGCGGTCCGACTCATTTACCCTATAAGCGGTCCTAATACTCTAAACACATATACAATACGATCAAACCCTGTCCTAAGACTCGAACTAAGATGTAGTCGACAGACAACTGCACCAACAGACTCCCCCTTGAATGTTGACGGAATCTTCAGTGAGAGTCTTCAAGCATTTCCAGCTCTTCACTCTTGTTCGGTCTTCTTCAGGAACTCAGCCTGGAATCAAATTTTCTTCAAGAATTTCTTCTTGGTATCACATGCCTGGATCATTCTCTGGCTCTAACTTTCATCAGACTCCCCCTATCATCATGCTGGGATCTCTTGTCTGGAAATCGTTATAACCATTGAAATCAACTCCTGGCTTTCTCTGTTTAAGCTCTTCTCTGGTTCTGATGTGTCTCCTGGCTATTCGTAGCAACAGGATCAGAAACCTGCAAAACTCAACCATACTATTACAAACTAATACAATTTGCAATTCAACTTAATGAATCAGCAAATCATATAAGAAAAATTATGAAGATCAAACTGTAGGTAACCATTCAACTTATTCATCAAGTTAATGAACCAAATTTGCATTTCAAATCTTCACAATTTAACACTCTCTCAAACCACAAGTTCAACATGTTTAGCACTTGAAATGTTGAAAATCAGTTCTTCACAATCTGTTGTCGAAAATTTTTTTGAAGTTTTCAAAATACAAACAAAAATACAATATTTTTGGATTTTTGAATTTTGAACAATACAGAAATGAACACTATTTTTGAGAGATTGCGCAAGAGGATCATATCGGTTTTTGAGACATATCACCAACACCGTTGATCTTGATTAATCAGCAAATGTTAAAAACAAATTTACTTCTGATTGTCAGTATTGTTGTCCACTTAAACCTCTACACAAATTTTCAATTGATTCAAGATACGTATTTAATGTTTTAGAACTTAGACTTATTTGAGTGTCCCACCTCTTGAATATACTCCCGTATCCAGATCCCAATATTCTGATCTACAGGTAAGTATAACTACAAATGATATCTGTATATAAATTAGGGGAAAAATGCGAGAACTGAGGGATCTCAGGTCAGAACTTCCGTTCAGCAGAGAGATATCAGCTTCGACTTAGCAGTGGGTCCCCTTTAGAGGATCTTTTCAGCTACAACAACTGATCATCAATTTTATTGTCTAATCAGCTGAGGGCTTTATGCTATGTTTCAAGCATATGAAGAAAGTATTAGCCAGGGACTAGGTCAGAACTACCGTTCAGCAGAAGTCCCGGAATAATACCCCAGACATCAATTGAGTACAAGAACCTAGTATTCCAGAATAAGAAACCTTTCAAACGAGATTTCAGGGGTTACCTATATATCCAAGTAGTGTTCCCCACAAAATAAGTAAGTTTTGATTTTATGCTTATATCTCGAATACAATTTACTAACTGTGTGAAGCCTACTGACACATCATTAGTAAGACTTGTTTAAAAACAATTTTGTCTTTACAAATCTCTAGCATGCTGTGATAGTCCACCGATGTACTATCATCTCCTCTTTTTGCAACAAAACTCATTTTCATTTTTCAATTTTTTTAAATTTTTCAAAATTTTAATACTCCCCCTAAAATCAAAATATGTTTCAATTTTGATTTTCCGAGGAAAAAATTGAAAACAAACTATACAAGAAACTTGACAACACAATGTGAATTACCTCAATTCACCATTATCGTGCAAACAATCAGAACTCCCCCTCACAACAAACTATTTTCCCATAATGATTTCAAAACACTTAAGTTTGTTTCAATCAAAATGGTTTTTCCGGAAAAATTAGTTTGTTTACCAACCATTTGTAGGTTCGGGGTTATCTCTTCATCTTGTTTTCTTTAAACATTTTAAAGATATATCATTTCCAGTTTGATCATAAACCATCAGTAGAAAATCAAGTACAAATTAATGTCCCTGATTTACCACGTACGAGGCGAAAAATCACCAAAGTGAAATTTCTCAAGAAATGTGCCGATTCATGATCCACGATACCATCTTGGGATCTTCGGCAAGTCAGGTTTTTCTATTTAAACAATTTCACCCAAGCCTGACTGACCTTGGGTGATTTTGAATTCTTGCTCAACAATGGTGGAAAATTTGCATCATCCATTGCTAAACTAGAATTCTCAACTTTTACCTCAACCAATGGCTCCTCTGGTTTTACCATACCAGAATCATTGCCTGAAGGTGGCTTGTCCGACTTTGATCTGTCAGATTCATCGCCGACCTTCTCCTTTTTCTTCTCCTCTTTTGTCCCCAGATTTGTATCTGATGAATTCTTTTTGCTTGTTGTTGCAGCTGAGGGAGTTGATTCATCAGAACTTTTAATCTTTTTGTCCGGTGAACCCGAGGACAAAATCTTCTCGAGATATTCTCTCGCTTTCTTTCTCTTCTTCCTCAGTCGGTCTTTCTGCCCCTGAGAAAGTTTAACTTTCGTCTCTAGAACTTTCGGTTGTTGAACTTTTGGTTCTCGAACTTTTAGTTCTTCGGGCTTGACCTTGACTGGAATTCTTGCCACTTTCTGAGACATAACCCTTGATCTTCCCATTGATCTCCTCGGGCAATCTCGGGCAATGTGACCTTTGATGTTGCAGTTATAGCACCTCCTGGTCTCATATCTCCAGTACTGGCAATTAACAGCAATGTGTCCATGATAGCCGCAGCTGTAACACATTCTGTTATCGTACCAGTTATCACCGTTGTACCAAACACTCAAGTCGTAACACTGTTTGGCCTGGTGATATTCCTTCCTCAACTTTGCTGGATTTGACGTTTTAGCACTGTGGTCTGACCTGCACCACTTATTACCAACATTTTTTGAGTTTTCATTTTTTATTTTTTGTAAATTTTGTTTTTGATTGGATGATCGATCCGATGAACTTTTATTATCTTTTTGTTTCTGTTCTGCTTTCTTCCTCAAAGGCTTTTGCTTAGAACATTCACCTTTTTCGGTCGATTGCAAAACAGTTTTCTGAAATTTTTCTTTCAAATTTAAAAACGATTTTTGTTTTTCTTTTTTAACATTTTCATCATCGGATGCATCATCACAATCTTCAACTTTGACAGAGTCAAAGTTTGTGACACAGTCACTTATTGAAACTGAATTGATCGGTTTTGGACAAGGAATATTCAACTTGTCAGATTTAGTCGCAAAACTGATCAATTTCTTTTCAAGTTCATCAATCTTGATCCTTGAACTCTTAGCTTCGTCTTCAAGCTTAGATATTCTTTCAAGATGAGACTTGATTGAATTTTTATTTTCATTTTTCAAATTTTCAAGAACAGATTTTTCATTTTCCAAAACATTTATCTGTTCTTGAAGTTTCACTTCATTAGCTTTAAGATTTTTGTTCTCCAATTTTATCCAGAAATCTTCATTTTCTGATGATTTCTGTTTGCTTTCAAAGACCTTTTCATTTTCTTTCAAACCTTTGTTCTCTAATGTCAAACTGTTCACACTACCCAACAGTTTGCCATTTTCGACTTTCAACTTCTCACAAATACCCTGTAAGTCTAGAATCTGTTTTTCATCAGCTTTCTCTTTATTGTTCAACTTCTTTATCTCCAATGCTAAACTTTCTGCATTCTTCACAAGTTTGTCATTGACTGTCTTGAAGTTGTGACAATTTGAGCATACTGATGCAGACCTTGACGATTCATTCTTCACAGATTCTTTGACTTTTAAAACTTCCTTTTTCTTTTTCTCATCTTTAATCACCATCTGTTCTTCAATCTTACCAATGAGTGGAGAAATTGTCAGTTGAGAAAATTCTCTAGAACTTTTCAACTTCAAGACATAATCTTTCCATTCTTCTTTCGGTAAAGCACTGATAAATTTTTCAACCCACTCTTCTGGTGCTTTGGTTAAACCAACTTCGGACATTGAACTAACAAGATGTTTGTATCTCTCAATGACACATCTTGTGCTTTCTCCTGGAAAACCTGAAAATGAATCAAACTCTTTCGTTAATACTCTTCTTTTATCAACTATTTCTTGAGTCATGTTAAAGATATTAAAACCCATGATTCGATAACACGTTTTTCAAACACTGTGATGAATAAGCGAACCAATCAGCAATCTGACACAAAAGCGGATCAGATGGGCCAAAAGAGTGGAACAGAGAAAAATATGTCCAATAAGCGATTCAGAAAAGATGTTCAAATAAGCGATCCACCAAATGTCCGAATAAGCGGTTCAGTATTGGTCCAGATAAGCGGTCCAAGATCAAAACTGTTCGAATAAATGGTTCCTGATAATCCGAAAAGGCGATCCACAATCAGTTCGGTCGAGCGATCCTAGAATTTGTCCAAATGAGCGATCCTCGACTGATCGGATAAGCGGTTCCAACCGTTCGAATGAGCGGTTCCAAACAACTTCTGTTCGAGCGGACCAGGATGGTTCAAATAAGCGGTTCAGAAATAGTTCGTTCGAGCGGTTCCAACTCAATCGACCGGATGAGCGGTTCTCAAATGTTCAGATTAACGGTCCAAAGATGTCTGAATGGGCGGTCCAAGAACAATTCGACTGAATGAGCGGTTCAAGTTCCGTCCGAATGAGCGGTTCCAAACGTAATTTCGAGCGGTTCCAGACCAAAATTTCGAGCGGTTCCAGACCAAAATTTCGAGCGGTTCCAACAATGTTCAGAAACACGGTCCACTTTCAAACATCATTTTGACCCCTAAAAACTTTAAATTTTGATCTGAAACTTTCCAGGGTTTGTCACGGTACTATTTCGCACAATCCCTGAGATTTTGATCAAATTCCGACCGTGAAATCTTTCCGAATCAGAAAAAGAAGGTGTAGAAGTGAGAATTTCGAGCGAAAATCGAGCTAAACAGCAAGAACTCTTCCTCCTGAGCTCTGATACCACATGTAGGATCGTTTGCTGACCCGATGAGTCGATCAGAAGAGGTCTTAGACTAATCCAGAGGCGGAATTCATTGAATTAGTCTTCGTAAAGCTTGATTTCACACTTTAATGTCTCCTTTATTGATTCTATAACAGTTTACAAGCTCGTGGAGACAATCGGACAGGGCTTAGCCTTTACACCTTGGAAAACACACACATACACTACTCACTTCTGCTGGAACCACCCATATGACACCTATATATAGGAGTCAGGAACCACTCATATGGACATGTCCATATGAGCGAACCTACCAGTTGACATATGGGGGGTCCACTTAAATGTCACAAAAGCGGTCCGACTCATTTACCCTATAAGCGGTCCTAATACTCTAAACACATATACAATACGATCAAACCCTGTCCTAAGACTCGAACTAAGATGTAGTCGACAGACAACTGCACCAACAAAACACTTCTTCAAATTTCAGATGTGGAACACATTATGAATAGCGCTAAGTTCTTCAGGCGAGTTTAACTTGTAAGCGACTGACCCGACACGTTCGATAATCTCGAAAGGTCCTATGTATCTTGGGCTTAGCTTGCCTTTCTTACCAAATCGCATCACCCCCTTCCAGGGCGATACTTTAAGCAATACCTTATCACCCACATCGAAGTGAAAATCCTTGCGCTTAGGATCCGCATAACTTTTCTGCCTATCCCTGGCAGCTTTCAAACGATCGCGAATCTGAACGATCTTGTCTGTCGTCTCAAAGACGATATCTGGTCCTGACAGTTGGACTTCTCCAACTTCTGCCCAACAAATGGGCGATCTACACTTTCTACCGTATAAGGCCTCAAAAGGCGCAGCTTTTATGCTGGAATGGTAGCTATTGTTGTAGGAGAATTCAATCAGTGGTAGGTTCTTATCCCAACTACCACCCAAGTCGATCGCACATGCACGAAGCATGTCTTCCAAAGTTTGAATAGTACGCTCACTCTGACCATCAGTCTGAGGATGATAAGCCGTACTAAAATTCAAACGAGTGCCCAACGACTGTTGGAAACTCTTCCAAAAATGCGACGTATATCTAGTATCTCTATCGGAGATAATAGATATAGGTATACCATGTAGCGCTACAATCTTATCGACGTATAATTGAGCTAACATATCGGAGCTATACGTCTCCTTGATGGGTAGAAAATGAGCTGACTTAGTCAGTCTATCTACTATGACCCATATGGTATCATTTCCCTTTTTCGTCTTTGGCAACTTGGTGATGAAATCCATTGTCACCATTTCCCATTTCCACTTGGGAATTTCAGGTTGTTGAAGCAAACCTGACGGCTTCTGATGCTCAGCCTTGACTTGCGCACAAGTCAAACATTTAGCTACATGCTCAGCTACTGACTTTTTCAAACCAATCCACCAGTAGTTTGCTTTCAAATCCTGGTACATCTTATCAGCTCCAGGGTGAACGGAATATTTAGAGCTGTGGGCTTCCTGGAGGATAACATCCCGAAGTCCTCCATAAACTGGAACCCATATTCGTCCGTTTAGTCGTAGCATTCCATCTTTGTCGTAGGATAACTGCTCCTCAGTTACTCCTAACTTCTCTACAGGATAGTTAGCTTCCAACACAGCTTCCTTCTGTGCAGCTAACACCCTTTCGTTCAAATTATTTCTTATTTCAATGCGCTTGGCATTGATTCTGATTGGTTTCACCCTTTCCTTTCTGCTTAAGGCGTCGGCAACTACATTGGCCTTGCCTGGATGGTATCTTATCTCGCAGTCATAATCATTTAAAGTTTCCATCCATCGCCTTTGACGCATGTTCAATTCCTTCTGATTGAACAGATGCTGAAGACTCTTGTGATCTGAATATATTATACACTTGGTTCCATACAAGTAATGTCTCCATAGCTTCAAAGCAAATACTACTGCACCCAATTCCAAATCGTGGGTGGTGTAGTTCTTCTCATGCACCTTTAACTGACGAGAAGCGTAGGCAATGACTTTGCCTCTCTGCATGAGCACACAGCCCATACCAGTGTGCGATGCATCGCAATACACTATGAAATCTTCTATGCCATCGGGCAGTGTCAACACTGGCGCGTTGCTCAACTTCTTCTTCAAAATATCAAAGGATTTCTGCTGCTTAGGGCCCCAATCGAACTTAATCTTCTTACGAGTCAACGAAGTTAGGGGCGCAGCAATTCTTGAAAAGTTCTCGATAAATCACCTATAATATCCTGCCAATCCGAGGAAACTGCGAATCTCGGTAGGAGTCTTCGGCTCATGCCAGTTCATGACTGCTTCTACTTTAGCGGGATCTACTTGGATACCACGCTCGCTTACTACATGTCCAAGGAATTGGACTTCTCGAAGCCAAAATTCACACTTCGAAAATTTGGCATAAAGCTTCTCTTGATGCAGAAGTTTGAGAATACAACGAAGGTGTTTCTCATGGTCAGCTTGGCTCTTCGAGTAGATAAGGATGTCGTCAATAAAGACGATGACGAATTTATCTAGATAGGGCTTGCAGACACGATTCATGAGATCCATGAATGCGGCTGGTGCGTTGGTGAGCCCAAATGGCATCACTAGGAACTCGTAATGTCCATAACGAGTCCTAAACGTTGTCTTGTGTACGTCTTCCTCCTTAACCTTCAACTGATGATAACCGGACCTCAGGTCGATCTTGGAGAAATAGCTTGCTCCTTGCAACTGATCGAACAGATCGTCGATCCTGGGTAACGGATGCCTATTCTTGATAGTGACTTTGTTAAGCTCACGGTAATCGATGCACAAAAGCATCGATCCATCCTTCTTTTTAACGAACAAGATTGGTGCACCCCAAGGAGACGAGCTAGGTCTAATAAAACCCTTAGCTAACAAATCATCCAACTGCGTTCTCAACTCCTTCATCTCCGTTGGTGCCAATCTGTATGGTGCTCTTGCTACAGGCGCAGCGCCTGGAATGATGTCTATCCGAAACTCCACTTGCCTATCTGGTGGCAAACCGGGTAGTTCTTCAGGGAATACTTCAGGGTATTCTGAGATAACAGGGATATCTTCAATCTTCGGCTTCGGCTCATCAATGGTAACTTGTGCCATATAAATGACACATCCCTTCTGCATGCATCTGGATGCCTTGAGCATGGACACTCGCTCAGGTAATCCATGCTGGGTATCTCCTTGAATAGTGAGTGACTCACCAGACGGAGTCTTCACTACTACTTGCTTTCTGTTGCACACAATCTGGGCTTGGTTTTGCGCTAACCAATCCATGCCTATCACTACATCGAATCCAGCTAGCTTAAAGGGAAGCAAGGATAACGGGAAAGAATGATTCCTAATGGATATAACACATCCATCTAGAACAGTCGAGGCGGTTTCTATGTTTCCGTCGGCTAATTCCACCTCATATTTCACACTTAAGGTTTTAACAGGAAGGTTTAACAATTTACAAAACTTATCATCTACAAATGACTTATCAGCTCCTGAATCAAGTAGGACTCTAGCAAAAACATCATTTACAAGAAAAGTACCTGTAATGACGTTGTCGTCTAGAACTGCTTCCTTGGCGTCCATTCTGAAGACTCTCGCATTAGTCTTCTTTCCGTCGTCAGCTTTCTTCGCATTCTTTGGGCAATTTGGCCGGATGTGCCCTTTCTCATTGCAACCAAAACAAGTTGCGTCCTTAATCTTCTTGCAATCCAAGGCTTTATGGTCTGTGGACTTGCAGATTCCACATCGCTTCTCGTGAGACTGGGATTTCGCTTCCAAACGACATTTCCCGAAATGGTGTCTCTTGCAAGTCTTGCATCTGGGTTTTTCACCCGATTGATGATCTCCCTTCTTAAATCCCGACCCTTTCTTATGGTCGTTGTTCCCTCTGTGTCGTTTCTCCGATCTTCGCGAGGTGTCGTCCTCACGTTTCCTTTTGTTTTCCTCTGAGCTCTTCATAGCTCTCAATCTGACTACATCTTGAGTGAGGGAGAGGGATAGATCAGCTACGGATCTGAATGTCGTAGGCCTTGATGCCTTAACGCTCGCTTTGATCTCAGGTGCCAGACCCCCAATAAATCGGGCAATCCTTCGCGGCTCCGGGGTCACCAAATACGGCACTAATCGAGATAAGGTGTTGAACGTGGTGAGATATGCCTGACAATCGAGGTTCTTCATTACCAGGGATACGAAATCCGACTCAATCCTTTCGACCTCGTGCTGCGGGCAGAAATTCTCTTTGATTAGGGCTACAAACTGATCCCATGTCAAGCTGTACAGAGCGGCCTTACCGGCAGCTTGTAGAAGAGACTTCCACCATGCTAGAGCATCTCCCTTGAATGACTGGGACACGTACTTCACAACGTCCCTATCAGCACACCCGCTGATGTCAACAACTGTATCCATCTCATCAATCCATGTCATGCAGTCAACTGCTCCTTTTTCCCCAGTAAAATCTCTGGGTTTGCATGAAACGAAATACTTGTACGTACAGGACTTGCTGTGCGTATCATGCTTCAGCTTGATTTCTTGCTTAGGAATACTGCTGTGGTTGGAGGAGTGATTATCCCCCTCATCCTTCTTTGGCTCATTCTTCTTAGAAGGTGGCTTACTATGAGCCTCTGAATGAGTCTTGGGCTTGACGTGCGATACGGTTCGGGTTCTACTCCGAGTCCCGCTAGATTCCCTGAATTGCCTATCCATAGCTTTGGCAACAGCGTTTTCAACCAGTGCTTGCAGTTCCGCACCAGTGACGTGAATCTTTGTATCATCTGGGTGTTCTCCAGAATGACTGTTGGTCTCCTCCGATTTGGCCATGTAGCTTTAAGCTACATAAAAGGACAAGGTCTTATTTAGAAACCTAACAGTATTACCGTTCTAGACGATTTATTAACCATGATATTAAGAATCATAATAGTTAATTTATTTAATTTCATTCAGGGCTTTTATTAGCAACTATATTATGGAATGAAATATATATATTGGCACAATAGACCTAGTCACTTCGGACAACTTCTAAATTATAAATTTAGATTTTTATAGGATTAGCATTGTATAATTAAACAAATAATCCTTTATTTGGCAGAGAGTCATAAACCACAACTGCCTTTTTGCTTTATACGACATAGTCATAACCCGTAGGTATCAAGTCACAATCAGACTTGTATACAGATATAATCTGTAGATAATTTATTAAAAAGGGTGACATGTGTGATTTTACGAATCACGCTTAGTCAAGAATGTTAACATGTTTTCAGATGTTAACAGAGAGTTGAATCTTTTCAATCAGGTTTTACCATATTGGCTAGGCCTTTTAATAAGACATTCAAGCTAGGTTCTACCTTACTAAGATTCTTATTAAAATGGCAAATCAAATAAAAATTGATATTTTCCATTTATTTGAATATTATATTCATGCACATAGATAAAATGAAAAATTTAAATTAACCATTTAAATTAAAGTAAATTAGTACAACTTTTGCCCTAAACGGGACTTTAATTCAAATAACATGCCCACGCAGGGGCTAAACCAACAACAACAACAACAAAAACAAACAAACAGACAAAACAAACCCACGCAGGGCTAACAGAAACAACATACCCACGCAGGGGTAAAATAAGGGAAATATACCCACGCAGGGGTAGAATACAGGAATGAATGTCCTCACAGGGACATGAGTAAATGAGCTAACAACCAAAGGATTTAATAATCCTTCTTACTCTTACCCTTAATCAAGACAACCATCTTCTTGAACATACCGCGGTTATGTCGGCGATCATTTTGCAATTCCCGTCGCACGTCGTGTATCCCTTGCAGGATTTCTTCGACTTGCGGTGGCGACATCATTGGCGCCGCCGGCGGTGGCTGATACTGCGGTGGCTGCGGAGGCTGCGGCTGCTGGTATCCCTGCGGTGGGAATCCAAAAGCTGATTGTCCCGTAGCCCAGGGACCTCCAAAAGCACTCTCCTGGTTGAGAGGGTTGTAGCCTGAAGCTAACCAGTAGGGATCTCCCGTATAATCATAACTGGGAGGAAAAGTCGGCTCGAAAGGGTTGAACTGTGCTGCGCTAGCATACGCAGGGATGGGCTCTCCAAAGTTCTGCGGCGGTGGTGGCGCAATAGGCGCAGAAGTAACCTCTGAGACGGAATGCTGAGATTCTCCCATCTCTGACTCCTCGTGGAGCGGCGAGTAGCGGCCGCTACCTGAATGTCGAGGGGTGGCAATGCGAATCCCTCCTCGCATAGACATACGCGCGTTCCTCTTTGGCCTCTGAGGCGGAGGAGGCAAAACCGGTGGTGGTGGTGGCGACAGAGTGACTACGTCGCGCCAGAAGGCCTCAGATGGGTCCTGCTGCTGAGGCTGCTGCTGAAGCTGCTGCTGCTGGGAGTGGTGCTGAGAGTGCACGGGAGAACCGTGGTAAGACTGGTGCATGGGGGAGTTGTGGTAGCTGGGGGTAAAGACCCAGTCGTGCTGCTTAAACCTCTCCTCGTAGCTGTCAAAACCATTGAAAGGTGATCCCCTGTATGGTGACCCATCCGATATCTCAATGGGATGGTTAGGCGTGCCGGACGGTGGCAGGGAAGGGTCAGTGTCCTCGTCGACCTCCATCTCGTTACCACCAGAGAAGTGGTCTTCAGGTCCTAGTGGGTTATGACCCACGGGTTCATCCAAGTAGGCATCAGGGTTATACAGGCCCTGATAAACTGGTTCTGGGTAGTGGTGAGGTGACTGGTGTAGGGGTATGAAAGATCCATGGGAGTCATGGGGCCCATTTTCGGAATGTGGCCCAAAGGAGTGAGGTAGGGATGGTGAGGTACTCAGTGATACCGAGTGCCTGGCTGGTTCAGCAAATGATCTCCAAAGATCGTGGGCAGCAGTGTTGTGTGATGCTGATGGGGCTCGCCTGTGCGAAGGCCCTGCCTCGTGGTCATGTGATGTGGCGAATGCTCCTCGTCCTCTTCCTCGTACACGTGGCGGCATGATGAACCTGTCAAAAATTAAACAAGTTGCACAACAAAATATATAAGACAAGGCTAATAATAAAAATAAAATAAACGAAATTTTGAACATTTCCTAAGTTCCTTGCCTAGACTCGAAAATCGAGAATGTGCAATTGTGTAACTGAGATTAAACACAAAATACTAGTGTTTAATTCACTCAGCGTTGGCTCTGATACCAACCTGTCACACCCCGATCTCCACGTGTCACCGGTGGGCCCGGTGCGGGGTACAGTGACGTGGTTGCCATCGTCATAGACAAACAACACAATATAATAATGCACGGCGGAAGCAGATATAGATTCATTTCAACTTTATTTAAAATGTAATAATAAACATCATAAGTAGTTGAAACGGATCCACAGGCGGATCAATAAAATAAGATAAATTGTTCAACAGTTTATTTGTCGTCCGAGCTTGCGAGACTATAGTGGACGCTCTTAGGAAAACAGCCAGCCTAGTTCGTATAGTACCTGCACTTAACCTTTTGGGAAAATACGTCAGTTTACACTGGTAAATACAAATCAACTGACTCATTTTGAAAATGATTGAAAATTGATTTAAATGCACAAGGCATAAATATTTTTATTAACTTGGGATAATTATGCAATATAAACTTGTGAACGAATTACATGTTACTCGTACATTTGGTGGCCCGGGATCTGTTGTCCGGGCTAAAGATTAAATGACACACCACATTAAAGAGTTATACACGTCGGGTGTACGCCTACACCCCGTGCTCTGGTCGTGGCCATCTCGTAAGATAATGCCAAGGATATCCGGGACACGGTCAATAACCCCCCAAACCCTTAAAGTAAAACAAAACTGTTTAAACGAGTCGAACAAACTATTCAAGACTGTACACCCCAAGGGCGCAGGATTTGTGTGCTCGATCAAGCGGTATTCTATATACCGTACCCCAAGCCCGTATAGGGAAAATAAGTCAAAATGTATTTACCTGAGCAAGTATGAATCACAGACGGTAAGTGTAGGTAGCTTTTACTGGGCCTCCTAATCTGGAACAAAGGTTTATAATAACCTATTAGATTCCTAACGGGTCTTTTATTTAAACCTAAGCTTTGACCGGTTAGTTTTAAGGACGATACGGTACAAGCGCACGATTAAGCGAAAGACCGGATAGAATGTGATTTAGACCCGACAAGTCTGGATACTTGTATAATATGGGTATACTAAATACATTCTGGATTTTGAGACAAAAATGATAACGTTTGACCCGTTTCGGTCAGTTTACGCAAACTAGTTACGTAAACCGAACCGTACGCAAAAAGGGCGTTACGGGTGGCCAAAAGAGTCAAATGCAAGTTCCCTGAGATAATATGCTTTAAATATGATATAATATCAGTAAGTTATGTTCTATTATGCCCCGAACGATTTTAAACTCAATTTATGCCTTAGAAGGGCATTTTGGTCATTTAAAAGATTATAAAAGAGTCAAATTGGAAATCTGAGTTACGGGTCTGATTTATACAGTAAATATGCTTCATTTGATATATTATAACAGTAGAGTATGACCCGTATACCAAACTTAACATTTAAAAATCAAACTATGCACCGTAGGGGTATTTTAGTGATTTCACAAGGGCTAAAAATGCCAAAACTGGAAATCTGAGTTCAAACATTTATACTTACTGTTATTATATGAAAATATACTAAATACATCAGTAGGTATGAGTCTTATATGTTTAAAATGAGTATAACGCCTACTATATGCTAGAAACGCTTAAAAATGCGATTTAGAGTCGTTTCCGGGTTTTTAAAAGAAAGCTGAGATTTTTATATTTCCAGAATGCTCAAAATAATTTATTTGACATATAAAATCAGTAGAAAAAGGTTTCGGGTCAAAAGGACGTATAAAACTCATTTTATGGCTTAAACGGTCAAAACCGGCATTAGCCGAATCGACTTAGCGACGTATGATCCGATCAGCCAAAAATTAAATAAAAATCATCAAAAATCCCAAAATAATATATAACATCAGTGGGTAAAAAGTTTTATACCAAAACGTGGCCTGAAATAGGTTATACGCTAAATGCGCCGTTTATGTAACTTTAAGATATAGTTTTACGATATCGGCCATAGCTCAAAATCTGGACCACCAACTGACCTCAAATTTTCGGTGCAAGTTTATATATTAGAAATAAAGATTTCTACTCTTTCACTTTTCCAAAAATCACGTTTTATATCAAAAAGGGCAAAATAGTCCACTTTAAGCATAAATCGGAAACATGCAAATGAATCGGCTAAGTAGAGACTCGAGTTATAAAAATTCCAGAAAGTTTAACCAAAATAAAAGTGGTCTAAACTACACTCCAATACAGATCTCAAACATGCATGCACGGATCCGAATCGAGAGTCAATGAAAAAGTCGTTTTATAAGGCTTTCGGTTCCAATCCGGGTTTATACTAAAGATTGTCGAGTTGATCATGGTAAAACATATTCTTATATTCATTATGAAGCTATTTTTGATGATCAAACTGATTGCATGTCATCTACATTACCATTTACGCTATATTTCGCAAAAACCATTTCTGTTGACTTTTTAAGAACATCTTTGACTCGACAATTAGCATGCATAAATTGGGAATCAGAGAATACCCTTTTGAGGGTTTGTTTCCCACATAAATACCAAAATATATGTGGTTTCAATTTGAGAAAAGACAGAGCTAAACTCGTTTAATCGAAAAGTCAAACTATATGAACAACGGTTTTGACTTTTACTAATAATCAAAGCAAGAACGGATTAGAGACTGATATAGAAGCTTACAAAGGTCCTAATGAAGCTTAGTTAACACTTAGAGTCAGCCTTGTCGTTCAGAAATGCTCCAGAAAGCCTTGAGAGTGTTCTTGCAAGTTGAGAGTTCTTGTTTACCACCAAGTGCCCAAAAATATGAGCTTGTGATCTGATTTAAGGAGGAATTTAGAGGTTGGGGATAGCATACTGTTGTCTTAGGCATGCAAGCATTTTTATTGGAGCAAAAGGAGGTGTTGCAAGCTGGTTTCCACTCAGAATTCGGGCCAAATCAGATTAATTCGCGAAATACTGATACTGGGCAGACCATACGGACCGTATGGTCCCTGCTATACGGTCCGCAAGGGACCTGGTCAGTTCAGCAACTTTCAATTGTTGGCAGAAATGGCCCCTGACCTTCGTATGCGATGTTTTGCTGCTTATCTTGACCCGTAAACCCCCAAACTTGGTTTTAAGAACCTTGGGACATTTACCAACATGGTAATGTCCTCGGATAACTTTGCACTCAACCGAAAAGCCATGAAATTCGACGTTGACGCTTTTAACCCCTCAAGTACGGTTTTGGCCATAACTTTCTCATACGTTAGCGAAACTTTACGAAATTTTTACCACACATTCTAATGAGTATATTTTAGCATTACAATGCTTCGGGTCTGCCAAAAGTTCACTCAGAGGTATAAATTCAACATGTTGACACTTTTGGCCCCTATAGTTTGCAATTCCTCACTTTTGTGCATTTTCCGCTTCGTATGATCCATGATCCATCCGTTTAAGGTTATAAACATTATATAGGGTTATCATAGAGTCTACGTATCCATTGTTGACACTTTGGACCCTTACGTTCCGTAGTTTTCACTGTTTGTCACTTTTAGTCCCTCTAAAGTTTGTTTTCACATACCGGAACCTTATGACACGTGTCAAGACATTATTGGACGAAATTTTTCGAGGTGTTACATATGTCCAAAACCGATCAAGGAAATTCCAATAAGTGACAATGTCACAAATTATGACAAAGTTATAATGGAGGATTGTGATGATAAAACTGATGATGAAGAAGAGAAAAAGAAAATATTTTTGAAATTAAAAGAAAATTTTCAAGATACTGTTTTACAATCTACTGAAAAAGGTGAATGCTCAACGCAAAAACCTTTGAAGAAGAGTGTAGAACAAAAACAAAATGTTAAAAATTCAGAAAATCTTCAAAACAAAAATAAAAGTTCAGCAGTTCAATCATCCAATCGCAATCAAAAATCACAAAAATTAAAAAATCAAAACTCACAAAAAGTTGGTAATAAGCGGTGCAGGTTTGACCACAGTGCTCAAAAGTCAAATCAAGCTTACAAGAGGAGTGATGATTATCACAAAGCCAATCAGTGTTATGATCTGAGTGTGTGGTTTGAAAAAGAAGAATGGTACGATAACAGAGTGTGTTACAGATGTGGTTTTCAAGGACACATTGCTGTTAACGGCCAAAGTCAGAGTTTTGAGACACTAAGATGCTTTGAATGTCAAATCAAAGGTCATATTGCAAGAGATTGCCCAATGAGATCAAGGGGAAGATCGAGGGCTGAATCTCATGGACAAGTGAAGAAATCAGTCAAGGTCGAAGAAAAGCCCAAAGAACAGAAAGAGAAAGAACAGAAAGTGAAACTTTCGCAAGGGCAGAAAGACAGACTGAGAAAGAAAAGAAAGAAGGCAAGAGAGTATCTTGAAAGGATTTTGTCCTCGGATACAACCGGAGAATCAGATAATAGTTCTGATAAATTGTTTTGCTCTTCAAAGAATGATCAGCCGATGTAGGATCGGTTTCGACCTTAATGAGTCGTTCAGAAGAGCTCTCGTACGTTTCAGAGGCGGAAACTAAGAAACGCAATTGAAAAACAACTAGAAAATCACTTTAATCCTCTTTTATATTCAATTGACAAAGTTTACAGCAAGAGGAAATACCGGCAGCACTTCGGTATCAACTGATCCAATCGTTACAAATGTTGACAGTTTGAGATCTATTTATAATGCTAGCCTATCCGTTTGAAATCCTTCAAACGGTTACAAGTCTTCAAACGGACATGCTTTTCAAACGGAGACCTTCAAATAATCTTGTTCAAACGGTCACCTCACAAACTTCAAACGGCTGACTTTCTCAAACAGCCAACTCACTAAAATGGAACCCAAACTTCAAACGATTGGGCCTTCAAACGGAGATCTCTCATTGGACCATCAAACCATTGCTTTTCATTGGACCATCAAACCATTTGTCTTATGTGAGAATCATCAAATATCAGTAGATTCATTTGACATTTTGTGATGAGATGCAATGATGATGTCATTTCTATGATGTCATCATTGTATAAGATGACATCATATTCGATCAGATCCGCAACGCGAGCTCAAGACCCAACAGCCGAGTAAAACGAATTCATCAGATACAAATCTGAGGACAGAAGAGACAGTAAAGAAAGAAAAAGTGGTTAATCAAAAGATTAACAAATCAAAGAAAGTGAGATTTTCACTTCCTGGCAATGAATTTGACTTATCAAAGTCAAAGGAGCTACGTTCGGGCGATGAATCTGGTTCGTCAAAGCCAGAAGAGCCATTTGTTGAGGTAAAAGGTGATAATTCCGTTAAGACAATGGATGATGCAAGTTTTCCATCATTGTCAAACGGAAATTTAAATCAAAAAATTGAAAAGAAACCAAGTGACGATCATTCAAGGACACCCAAGGTGCGTCAGGCTTGGGTGGATCTCTTCAAATGAAAAACCTGACTTGCCGGAACTCCTAGGTTGGTAAGTGTGGAGTATGAATTGGCATCTTTCTTGAGAAATGTTTTATCAAGGACATTAAGTTGTACTTGATTTAACTTCCATTCAAATGTTTGAAAAAAGAGAAACAAAGTGATGAAGTAATCCCCTATCCTACAAATGGTAACAACAAAACTAATTTTTTCTGAAAACCATTTTGATTAAAACAAACTTAAGTGTTTTGAAATCATTATGGGAAAATAGTTTGTTGTAAAGGGGAGTTATGATTGTTTACGCATAGTGAATGGCGAATTGATGCAATTCACATCAGTTATCACGTTATTTGTACAGTTTATTGCTTTTAGTTTCAAACTTTCCCAGAAAATCAAAATTGAAACATATTTTGATTTTAGGGGGAGTAAAATTTTTAGAAAAATTTGAAAATTTGAAAAATGTCAAAAACATTGAAAAATTCAAAAGGAGTTTTGTTGAAAAAAAAATGGAAAATGATAGTACATCAGCTAGACAGTTGTGGTACGCTAAAGAAATGCAAAGTTTAAAAGCTTTAAACAGTCTCGCTGATGATATGCCGATAGGCTTTTATACATTTAGTAAGTTTGTTTGGGATATAAACCTAAATAATCATTTGCTTATTACGTGGGGAACATCTCTAGGATATATAGGTAACCCCTGAAATCCTGTTTGAAAGACTTTATTTCTAACATACTAGGTCTTTGTATGTGATGATATCTGGGGTATTATACCAGGACTTCTGATTTTGCGGGAGCAATAGCCTAGTCCTCGTATAATACTTTGCATAGCTTTAATCTTAAAGCCAGCCCTCAGTATAAAAAATGATGAAACATTGAAAAATGTTAATCATGTGCTGTTGAAGAAAAGATCTCTAAAGGGGACCTACCTAAAGTCGAGCCATCATCTCTTTGTACGAACGGAAGTTCTAACCTGAGCTCTCATGGCCTCGCATTTACCCCCTTACAGATATCATTAGTGTGCATTCACCTGTAAGACTGAATATAGTAGTCTGGATGCGGGAGTATATTCTGAGATGGTACACACGTATAAGTTAAGATCATAAAATACTTAATATGTATCCTGAACAGATTGAAATTTGTGTGAAAATTTAAGAGGATTAGTATATCGGCAATCTAAGCGAATTGTTTAATTCTGATATGAAGTCAAAAGCTTAACGGTACTTATAAATTGTCGATAGCTGATATGTTTCCCTAGCACAAACTCACAAAAATATTGTCTGTAAATATTTCTTTACTGTATTTCTTTAAAAAAGGAAAAATACAAAAAGAGTATCAGTGTGTTTAGCATAAATTTTTGAAAATACAAAAATATTTTCGACTACTGATGATGAAAAGCTGATTTTCAAAATTCCAAGTGCTAAACATGATGAACGGAGGTTTGGGAAAATTTGTTTGTGATGTAAAATAAGCTTGAAATGCCTACATGGTTCATTAATTTGAATCAAAATTTTGAATGTTTCTAATTCGAGAAAATTATAAATGTTAAATCTGTTTATTTTACAAGTGGTTGAGAATTGTGTAGGTTAAAGCCAGGTTCTTGAATCTGAGTGTTACAGGGAGCCAAGCTACGATCATCGAACCTGTGAAGGATAAATAGCATGAGCTAAGTTTGAACCAGGATTCGATCTCAAGGTGATAGCTAATTCCAGACAGCGATCCCAGCTTGATGAAAGGGGGAGTCTGATGAGGTTAGAGCCAGAGATAGATCATGGAACAACATTCGAGAAAGAACGGATGCAGATGCTGAAAATTTTATGAAATCAACATTTAAGGGGGAGTGTTGTTGTTGATAAAGAGAAGATAGAGTTTGGGTATTCCTTCAGTGTCAAATTCTATAAAAAATGAGTAGATCAATCAAGACTGAAGAGTTGACATGCTGAAGACTCGTACCGAAGACTTCGTCAACATCCAAGGGGGAGTCTGTTGGTGCATACGTCTGTCGACTTCGTCTTCGTTCGAGTCTAGTATTTAGAAATGATAAGTCCAGGTCACGTTGTACGAGAAAATAGGTTTTTAGGTTAAACTGGTGATTTCGCACGAAATAAAAAAGGTTATTTCGCACGAAATAGCACATGATCATTCCGTATGAAATCAACTGCCTATAAATACCTGTGATGTCATTTCGTTTGTATGCTTCTTGGTTCCGACGCCGAAGTGCTGTCGAAGTGTCTCTAGCCTGTAAACTGTTGTCAAATCAATAAACAAGACAGATTAATGATATTCTAGTGTCATACAAGCTGAACGAAGACTGAATCAATGAATTCCGCCTCTGATTCTGTCTAAGAACTCTTCTGATCGACTCGTTTGGTCGTGCAAACGATCCTACAGTTCACCGCAGTTTGTCACTCGATCGGATTGCAATCCGATCGGGTGGCAATCCGTTGGCCACTGGTCATGTATTGAACATGTTGAAAATTGTTTAAGTGTTGAAGTTCAAAACATCACATTGTCGGATGGTCGCTCGATCGGATGGCAATCCGATTGGACGGCAATCCGTTTGATGTTTAAAATTTGAAAAGTTGGAATAATAGTTTAAGTGTTTGAACCAAGTGTAAGCCGATCGGACGGCTGTCCGATCGGGGGCAATCCGATTGGATGGCAATCCGATCGGACGGCAATCCGTCCCATGACCTGATCGCTCTTGACACCTTGTTTTGTAGGTTGCATTTTGTTCGAGACAATGTGATAACGTGCTAAACAACAGAACCTCGCCATGGCTCAAGTGACCCGATCGGATAGGAACCACCATAGTCCGACCAGTTAACTGTCTGAGACGGTCTTTCATGTTTAACCCGAAATCGGTAGTCTCTTGGATAGAATTCAAATCTTGAACCAACGCATCAACAAGAAGGAGTAGAAGATCAGAACAAGCTCCGATTCTATCGGTTTTGAGTGCGTTGAGTGTAAAAGAGTTGAAAGCAAGTTAGAAAACCATCTTCCACTCCTTTTCGCCATGAATATGTTTAAATGTATGCAAG
This sequence comes from Helianthus annuus, assembly GCF_002127325.2. Taxonomy (NCBI): domain Eukaryota; kingdom Viridiplantae; phylum Streptophyta; class Magnoliopsida; order Asterales; family Asteraceae; genus Helianthus; species Helianthus annuus. The sequence continues at coordinate 66,370,356 of NC_035436.2, forward strand.
ATCTTTGTTTATTCATGTGGAAATCGTTCAGATCTAAGTTGTTCTTGGTGGATTGAAGCCAAAACATGAAGTTCATAGGAACCCATGATGACATCATCCTAGAACACCTTAAATCTAGTGATTTCACGGTTAAAAGTTTAGATTCAAAAGATAGAAAGGTGAAGGAGTGCGTGTAGATCATAGAAGTACAAGATTTAGGTTGAAAACTTACAAGGATCACGAGAAATCGAGAGAAAGAAGCTTGAGAGCGGCAGGGTCGAGTGAGAGGAGATGTCACATCAAATGATGTGACAGTTGGGGTATTTATAGGGTTTCCCAAAAAGGAAAGTGTGAAGGTTCGGGTGGGTCACCGATCGGGTGGCTGTCCGATCGAGTGGCAATCCGATCGGATCAATCCGATCGGATGGCCATCCGATTAAGTTGTCACTCGATCGAGTGGCTCCGACGATTTGAGTTTCGGCTTTCGTTTCGTGCGTTGAGTTTTGCGATGCGTTGAGCGGTGCGATAGAATTATTCATTAATCCCAACTACTATATCTAACATACAATCATCCTAATTCACTTGCGTTTAGCGTCTGCGATTTGATTGCGATCGCGTTTCGATTAATCACCACAACATCAACATAAATAAACATGCACAAGTAACACATAAAAGGGCACACACACGTAAAACAATATCCACAACGCATAAACTCGGGTTGCGAATGCGATGCGATAAGCGATAAAACATGCGATAAATAGCGATTAAACCTCGATTAATAACAAGTACTCCACATAATACAACTAATGCGATAAAATAAATAGATTATCTGCAAGTCAAAGAAGTCAAAACGGTAATTGAGCAAGGAGTGACAAATCGCAATTAGCCATCTTTTCTTCCTTTGACTTCAATCTTGACTTTGACATTGACTTTTGAAACACGGGGTGTTACAGACAGACCCCTCGAACAGCCTATATAAGGGGGGCCAGGGCTCATTTGATCGTCGTTCATTTCCGAATTCTCTCTCAACTTTCTTTATAATAGAAATTCTGCCCGAGCTTAATACCCACTATATAGCGAAGCTTTGCCTCGTTGTAAGTACTATAACCCTGCTATTACCCTACATGATCGATTTAGGATTCCGTAATGCATGTCGGCTCTGCCCGACTCAGTCATTGGAATTCTGTTTCATGTGTACACCCGATTGATTTAGAATTTCCATAATGCATGTCGGCTCTGCCCGACTCAGTCATTGGAATTCTGTCTCGAGTGTACGGTTAAATTAAATTGGGTTATTTTACTAACACGTGTGCATTATTTGATTTAATAGATAATAATCATGAGATTCTCAGGAAGCCTTAGTATTATCTAAACTTGCAATGTGAGTAATCCTCTTTTTGTGAAACCTTTTGTAACCTGTTTTTTTTTTTAAAAAAAACCTCAAATGTTTTAAATTATATTCAACAGTGATTGAGTATTTGTATTCTACAATTATCGTCGGTATGTTGGGGTTTTGTATACAAAATTTGTTACTACACTGTGAGTAGTAACATGACCACCAGTCATGGATTGACAGTACCGTGGGTGGTAATTGAAGTAGTAATATAAACAAATGTAATTGCGAGATCGCCCTCAATGCTGTAAATTGATAAAACTTGTTTTGATTAAACTGGGATTTACTCACCAGTATTTCTTGCTGACAAAATGTTTTAAAATGCGTTTCAGGTAACGTAATATGAAAGCCCAATAGAAGTCAGCTGGAGAGCACTAAAGGCTTGGAATAGTGGCTATAAAAGTTACCTAAATAAACAAGACATTTTGTTTTCAATAAATAGGGTTTATCCCTATAAACATGTTTATAATGAAAACTTGGGTTGATCCCAATATATTTATTAATTATAAAATGAGGTGTTTTACTCTGATACAATATTTCCTAACTATGATCCTGATGTGTTCCGCTGCCAAACTAATAAACACCGATACCACCCGCTCTGAGTAGGCCGTGGCCGCCCGCCTCCCGAGGCGGGGGTCGGGGGTTGCGACAGAAGGTGGTATCAGCTACCTGGCACTCACTGATTGTCCTGACAAATTATTGTTTTGCACCCAACTCTAAATTACATGTTTGCCATCCTTTTAGTTTTTTTAGCAAAACTATGGTAGTGTTTTGGTTTAATTGGTTGACTCGAGTTATTTTTTTAGATCCTATTATAAGTAGCATGTACAAGTAACCGAAATACAGACGTACAAGTTATCAAACTAAAAAACATTTCGTTTAGCGCCTCGCAATGTGGGCGGCGCATAACACTAGTTATATATTAAAAGGTGTTGGGTGATGAATAGTATCTTTTTTGTCATTTAGGGATTTTTACTTTTACTCCCTACAGTTTACTCAGTTTACTTTTACATACTAAACTTTTAAAAGTTATCAAACAACCCATAAACTTCAATAAACTTTTGTTTGACTTTGGTTTTTGAGTTTTGTTTTTCGGTTGTTATAGCGGTTCTTTTTTATCATTTAGTGAATTTTCACTTTCTCTTCTTGTAGTTTAGTCAGTTTACTTTTTACATCCTAAACTTTAATAAAGTTAACAAACAACCCATAAACTTAAATAAATTTTTCTTTCGAGTTTCTTTTTATGTTTTTATCTTTCGGTTCTTATACTGGTTGTCGGTATCATATTGAAGCCGTAATGAACCAAACTGATGTCGACCAAACTACCATTGCAACGTATAGGTAATTTTACTAGTATATATTAGAAAGTGTGGTTTGATGAATAGTAAATTTTATTTTGTCATTTAATAACTTTTATTTATGCCCCATATACTTTATTTAGTTTCCTTTTTTTACTTTCACTAATTTACGTTTTTACACTCTAAACTTTAATAAAGTTATGAAACAAACTTCAGTTAATTTCTTTTGACTTTATTTATTAGATTTTCTATTTAAGTTGTTATACCGAGTTTCGGTATCGTATCTGTACTGTAATAACCAAACCGATGTCAACTGAATTTCCGCCGCAATGCGCGGGTAATTTTACTAGTTAGAGACAATCTATTGTTAGGGAATTTAGAATACAACGGATGATTTGAGAGGCATGAATTTCGGTGGTTCTACCTGTCACACCCTGGCTTTGCGGAAGCGTGGTTAATTTGGTGTGACTTCTTAATACCATAGCTTAATCATAACAAAGCTATATGAATTAAAAACATGCAAGAGTCATCCATTAAGTTTTAAAACCAAATATAGTACCATTGTTTTAACGGGAAACACGCCCTAACAACCATAACCTTGTTCAACAAACATTACAAACTTAAACATAACATAAACGCAGTTTAAGGACTGTGACTTGTCAAGGAAAGAGTCACATTCCCTAAACCCCGGATGATCTTGGAAACTAGTGCAGCGGGAAAACGTGCCATACTGTGCCAGATCTTTTAATTCCCTGAAATACATGTAAGTTGAAAAATCAACAATAATGTTGAGCGAGTTCATGTGTAAGTGAGTAAATAAACCTTTGTATTTATCAAAAATCCTGGTATGTAGCAAATAAGGAAAAAGAGATCACCAATGGTTTGCAAGGCCATTGATATGTGTGAAGTGCAAGTAGGAAGACTCAAACCTAGCGGATTTATGCGTTGGGCACAAAGTCACCCCGAGGTCCGTTATGTTGGGCCTGGGGCTGGGCTCGCTACACCCAGATAGATCTACCGCTACTGTCCCTCGGTCCTACAATGAGGATTGTGGTCCTCTCACCAACGTCTACACAAGCAGTACTGATGAGCTCTATACAGATGGCGGTGGAGGAGGGGGAAAGTAAGTGTAAAGCAAGCGACGTAACTGGAGCCAGTCCTCCTCCATAGCTTGCTGAGTACGGATGACAGAAGCAACCTGCTGCTCTAGGGTAAAGAGGCGAGCAGCATAATCTGGGGGTAATGATCGACATGGCTGAAGAGGAGAGTGTGTCTGACCATGGCATGAACATGGTGGCAGCTGAGCTCTCTCAAGCTCCTGGAGACGCTGCGTGTGTGACTCGTGCTGATAAACGAAGGACATCAAAACATCCTCTATCGTGTGTCCCACATGAAATGGATGGTAAGGATCAGTAGGTGGCATGACTGGTGGTGTCGACCAAAGCAAAGGCTCACTGGTGGGGTCAAACGGTGCCACATGAAACGGTGAAGCAGAGGGTGGAACAGATGACATCTGGGGCATGAAGGGGATAGACATCGGTACGTGCCCGAAAGGATGGGCTGAAGAACCCTCTCCAAGCCTCGCTGGAGGTACAAACTGAGGAACCTGAAAAGTGAAATCAACATGTCGTGTAACAGGGATCTGAGGGGGCAAAGGTGGAACATCCTCATCAGCAGGTATCCAACCGTGCTGTGCATGCTCATCCGGTGGATCCATGTGGTCTGCAAACAGTGCGTGCTCAGGTTCAAGTGGAACGGGATCAAATGGGGGAGCAATAACAGGATCAACTGGTGCAATGTGATCAACAGGATGGTCAACAGGTATATCAGCAATAAGAGGTGGATCGACATGATCGGCAGCAATAACATGATCACCCTCCAGATGATCATCGACAGGCGGGTCAGCTAGAACAGGCTCAATAGGGATGCCAGCATGTATGGGGTCATGCTCAGGCATAGGGTCTAGAGCAGCTGCCTGCTCAGGAGCCAAGGCAGGCTCATGGTCATCAAAAGCCATCTCGAAATCAAACTCGGGATCAATAGGATCAACTGGATCAGCGGGATCCTCCATGGGCTGGTCCATCGGGATAACCTCAATATCATGATCCGGGTCGAATCCCGGAGGAAAGATAGGATCAGAATCCTTTATGTCATCATGGTCAAATGCAAAGCTAGGAATAGGTGCAGCAGAGGATGCCTGGTCAGGATCCGAATCGTGTGCAAAGTGCTGTGCGCTCACCTCGTGAGATGGTGCGGATGCCACAGACTCAAAGGAGTCTGGGACCGGTGAATGTGCGGGTGAGTCCTCGATAGGCTCATCCTCAAACAGATCAATATCGCCGTCAGCCTCGGCGTCAAGAAGTAAGTCATATGCGGGATAGACGGCTAAAGGTATAGGAGCCGGAATCACTACTAGGGGTAGGTACTCAGCAGGAGGGCCATCTGCAGGCTCATCAGCACCCTCGGGTAGTGCGAAGGGCCGGAAATCGTCATCGTCCGTGCTGGTGTAGTCAGAAGTGTGCACCTCGTGCTCTGAGGATACGAGGTCGTCAGATACTACAGGTAGGGGTCCGGTAGTCAGAAGTGTGCACCTCGTGCTTTATAGTTTAGGTTTTTGGGAAATAGTTAGACAACTATTTCGTGTTTATATTTTGCATGTACTTGGTAGTTAATCTCCTTCCCAAGGATGGGGGATTTAATACATGTGCGTTCAATTTATAATATTAAGTCTCACTTAATATATTTTCATTTCTAATTCCAAATATAAATATTTTTCTCAAAAATATTATATTTCCATTTCACATAATTTTTCCCCAAAAATAATACGTTGATAAAATATACGTTCATAATCATTTCCGTATAATGCGTAAGTTACGTTTTAGTAATCGTATGGTAATAATAATTACCGTTGTAACTTATATGTTCATCGTGAAAGCGTTCGTATTATTTTGGATTCGTCAACGTTTGTAAATATTATTTTTACCCTAAAAATAATATTTGTGTATTTTCACAAAATAATCATAAACAGTGTTGTGAAAAATATATTTACCAAATATATATTTGTCACGTTTAGTTTTGTGAAAATCCCACCTCCGAATATTTGTAAATAAAGTCGTGGCGAAATATATTTTGAAAACATGTCAAAATAATTCTAACACTTGTAAATAATTCTAAGTGTTAGGTTTTAGAAAAATTTCGCCAGAGTTTCCTCTGTAACTGGAGGTGGCCACGCTTTCAAGCGTATCATTTTCTTTTACAAAATCATTTCAACAACTTCTTGTTTCAATCAAACAATTTCTGACACATCAAACTAGTCGACAAGTATGTAAATCGCATGATCACATGAACTTGTAGTTTTTCCGAAAACTATAGTGTAGATCCCGTTATATTTTGTGGATCTTTGTATAAAATAGTTTAATCTCGTAAAAACCTCGTTTTTAGAATAAATCCATCTTTACATCTTTCCGTCATCTTTTACAAAGATTGTTATTTTGTCGAAACTTTTCGTTTCACAAGTGTTTATACACTTGTGGTTTGTAAAAATCATACTTGTTAGTGTGTCATCCGACTTTTAGAAAACATGATTTTCTCGACACTTGGTCCTTTGAAAATACCACTTGCAGATACGTAGATCCGCTAGTTTTAAACACTATTTCACAAGTAAAAATACTTTTACACAAGTTCATGTTTCTCGTGTGGTAGAGTTTCACCTTTTAACCCTTGTACCGTCCGAAACAAGCTTATGTCAAGATCCATGATCTTAACCAAACCGGGTTAAATGGTGATCCGAGCTACCACAACGTAGATCGGGCCTAAATAATCACAACTTTCAAATACTACAACTTTTACACCACTTATATGCTTTTAACCAACAAGATTCATGTTCTTAGTAGACTTTAAAGATTCAAAATGCAAGTTTCCGAGTTTTAACCGTTACAAATCTTATTAACCACCTTAGATTAGTTCGAGAGGGTGTTTTATGTGTTATACCTCTAGCTCGGGGCTAGGGAAGAATCTATGCGAAGAAGTGGTGGATAAAAGCAAGATAACGAGGTCCTTCGCCTTCCGTTAGCTCCAAGACTCCTTATGCGTGACCTTGAACACTTGTATGATGTTGGAATGGAATGAACTAAACTCGAAAATGGATGTGGAGGGGGAGGGGTGTTCGGCCGAGAATGGTGGAGCAAGAGGGAGAGAGTTGTGGTTGTGTTATGAAATGATAATGATCTTGTGTGTAACCCTTGATACTTATAGACAATTAGGGTGAGCTTAGTCCAATGGGTTTCATGTCTCCTAGATATTGTGCACAAACAATAAAATAATCAAAGTGTGTACCATGGTGTCCCCCTAGTTATGGGGCCGGTTACAAGGGGGGGGGGGGTCTTGGTCCGATTCCAACTAGATTAGTTAGGTTAGAGTTTAGTTAAGTAGGTTAGATTTAGGGGTTAACTCGGTTAGTGGTGTGATGCGTTCTAATGCGGGTGTTAGGGTACTCAGGGACCCTAACTAGCTCAGAAAAAGACCAATATTGTTAATGTCAATATTTTTTATGTTCCGGGTAAAGTCCGGTTGTTCGGTTGGATAGTAATCCGTTAAAGTGCTTAAGTAAGCTTTTAAGTGTCGTAAATAACATTTTTAGTGACACAACTTATTTCCCAAAGTGTCATGAATATTTTCCTCATGTTTTGGCACTTTATTAGTTAGCCAGAAGCTGATATGTTAATAAAAGTACTGTGTTTGGTGCTTAGAGTACGTTTTAGGCACATCCAGTCATTATATCTTATTCCTAGAGACGCAGTTCCACAACCCTTGTATCCCTACACTCACTATGGGTGTAGTAAAATATTTCTGGCTCATACAGGCCCTTAGAGGCAGTGTCTGCCTGATGCTGGCTTTATCAGCATGTTCAATAGGTTATCCGTTCAAATGCTACTGTGCTTTTGTGCATCATGTTTGTCACTAAGGTTCAACATGTAAATAGTGTAGTGACGGTATGTAAAGTATGATGCAGGAATATACAAGTACTAGAAATCAAGTAGCAGTTCATCAGCAATTTCAGTTAAGCACAGTAATTAAGCAGCAATTAATTATTAATTAAATCGTACGGATACCTGGTTTAGTGAGGGTTGTCACATTCTCCCCCCGTTAGAAAAATTTCGTCCCGAAATTTTAAGTTCTACTTGTAGAAGCAGGGTTCTCAGGAAATAGGTGGGGGTATTTCTCTTTCATTCGGTCCTCACGCTCCCAGGTGAATTCAGGACCATGTCTAGCAGTCCAACGAACTTTGACGAGCTTGACGCTGCTCCGGCGGGTCTTGTTTACTTTCCAATCCGTGACCTCAACAGGTTCTTCAACGAAATGGAGCGTGTCGTCAACATGAATTTCGTCGGTGGGAATGGCAACGGTAACTTGTGTTGGACTCTTCTTCAGATTGGATACATGGAATGTATCGTGAACACCATTTAGTTCAGCAGGTAAATCCAACTTGTATGCTACTAACCCGATTCTTTCCAAGATCTTGAACGGTCCAATATACCTTGGATTCAACTTCCCACGCTTCCCAAAGCGTGCCACACCCTTCCAGGGTGATACCTTCAACAAAACCATATCACCAACCTCAAACTCTAGAGGTTTCCTGCTTCGATCTGCGTAGGCTTTCTGCCGGTCACGAGCCGCACTGATGCGATCTCGTATCTGTGCGATCTTATCTGTGGTTTCCTGTACCATGTCAGGACCAACCAACTGTCTATCACCTGCGTCAGACCAACAGAGCGGTGATCTGCATTTGCGCCCATATAAAGCTTCGAATGGCGCGGCACCAATACTGGTGTGGTAGCTGTTGTTGTACGAAAACTCAACCAGAGGCAAATGTTTATCCCAGCTACCGCCCAAATCCATCACACATGCTCTCAGCATGTCTTCTAGCGTTTGTATCGTCCGCTCACTTTGGCCGTCGGTCTGCGGGTGAAAAGCAGTGCTCAGATTCAACTTTGAGCCAAAAGCTTCCTGGAAGGATTGCCATATCCTCGATACGAACCTTCCGTCTCTATCGGAGATGATTGAGAGAGGTACTCCATGGCGTGTAACAATCTCTCTCATGTAAATTTCGGCCAGTTTGCTCGTATTATCCTTCTCTCGGATAGGTAGGAAGTGTGCTGACTTCGTTAAGCGGTCCACTATTACCCAAATAGTGTCATGGCCTCTTGGCGTTCTTGGCAACTTCGTAATAAAATCCATAGAGATTTGTTCCCATTTCCACTTAGGAATCTCTGGTTGCTGCAGAAGTCCCGAAGGCTTCTGGTATTCCGCCTTAACCTTGGCACATGTTAAACATTTGCTCACATAAATAGCAACATCGCCTTTCATCCTAGGCCACCAATAGTAATCTTTAAGATCCTGGTACATCTTATCCACTCCAGGATGGATAGAGTACCGCGACTTGTGAGCTTCATCGAAAATAACCTTCCTTAAACCACCAAACAGAGGAACCCAAATCCTTTTCTCTAAACACAACGTTCCTTCCCTGTTTGGTACCAATAACTTCTCCATCCCACGGAGATACTCTTCTTCAAGGTTTCTTTCTTTGAGAGCTTCCTTCTGCGCGACACGAATGCGCAGAGGAAAGTCGGTTCGAATAACCATCTCCAAAGCCCTAACCCTTATAGGCTTGATCCTCTCTTTTCGACTTAGGGCATCGGCGACCACATTCGCCTTCCCTGGATGATACTTTATCTCGCAGTCGTAGTCATTCAACAGTTCTACCCATCGTCTTTGCCTCATGTTCAACTCCTTCTGGTTGAATATGTGCTGGAGGCTCTTGTGATCTGTGAAGATTGCGCACTTCGTACCATAAAGGTAGTGTCTCCAGATCTTTAGTGCAAAAATTACTGCGCCTAGTTCCAAATCATGTGTGGTATAGTTCTTCTCATGTACCTTCAGCTGGCGTGACGCGTAGGTAATAACCTTTTGGCGTTGCATCAACACACAACCCAATCCTTGACGCGAAGCGTCACAGTATACCACGAAATCATCAGTACCTCCCGGTAGGGTTAAGATTGGCGCGTTGCAAAGTTTACTTTTCAATATCTGGAACGCTTCTTCCTGTTTGATTCCCCAATCAAACTTCTTGTCCTTCTGAGTGAGGAGCGTCAATGGTTGAGCGATCTTTGAAAAATCCTCAATGAATCTGCGGTAGTAGCCAGCCAAACCCAAGAATTGCCGAATCTCGGTTGGCGTCTTTGGCGTTTCCCAATCCTTGATCGCCTCGATCTTTGTGGGATCAACATGTATTCCATCTCCATTCACCACGTGCCCAAGGAATTGCACTTCTCTTAGCTAAAACTCGCACTTAGAGAACTTGGCGTACAACTGTTCCTTCTTTAGCAGCTCCAGAATGGCTCTTAAGTGCTGCTCGTGCTCAGCCTTCGTCTTTGAATAAATCAAAATATCATCGATGAATACAATCACGAACTTATCCAAGTACGTCTTACAAACTCGGTTCATCAAATCCATGAACACTGCAGGTGCGTTTGTCAAACCAAATGGCATAACGAGAAACTCGTAGTGTCCATATCGAGTTCTGAAGGCTGTCTTCGGGATACTCTCCTCCTGTATCCGTAGCTGATGGTATCCAGATCGAAGATCGATCTTTGAATAGAAGCTTGAACCTTGAAGTTGGTCAAACAGATCATCGATTCTTGGCAGGGGATACCTATTCTTGATCGTCAGCTTGTTCAACTCTCTGTAGTCAATGCACATACGGAAACTACCGTCCTTCTTCTTGACAAACAAAACTGGAGCTCCCCAAGGCGAGAAGCTTGGTCGGATAAATCCCTTATCTAACAACTCTTGAAGTTGTGTCGACAGTTCTTGCATCTCAGACGGAGCAAGTCTGTAGGGTGCCTTAGCCACAGGCGCGGCGCCTGGAACTAAGTCAATACGAAATTCCACTTGTCTCTGAGGCGGCAACCCAGGCAAGTCCTCTGGGAAGACTTCTGGATATTCCCTCACGACAGGGATGTCTTCGATCTTTGGTTCTTCAGCTTTCTTATCTACAATGTGTGCCAGAAAGGCAACACATCCCTTTTGCAAACACTTCCTTGCCTTCAGGCAGCTAATAATCCTCAACGGCGTCTCACGCTTTTCTCCGTGAACAACAATGGTCTCACCATCTTCGGTCGGGATACGAACGACCTTCTCATGACAAACTATCTCGGCCTTGTTACTCGATAACCAATCCATTCCTACTACCACGTCGAAGCTTCCCAACTGGACTGGTAGTAGATCTAGAGCTAACTCACGCTCTCCCAATTCGATTACGCAACCTCGAATCACCTAACTAGCTTCTACTAACTTCCCATTCGCCAATTCAATCGAGTACAGAATATCTAACTTACTAGCGGCTAAACCAAGCATGTTCTTAAATTCTAACGATACGAAGCTATAATCGGCGCCAGTATCAAATAAAACGGATGCATAGCGTTGGTTTACAGGGAACGTACCAGTGACAACATTGGGATCCTGGCGCGCTTCCCTCGCTTCTATGTTGAAAACCCTTCCGCGGGCTTGGTTCAATTCCGGGCAATTCCTCTTGTAATGCCCAATATCACCGCAGTTGAAACATCCGGGCCTCTGCCCGTTTCCACCATTGTTTCCCGCTTTGTTGTTTCTCTGATTACGATTCATGGCGCCCGCTTGGTTTGCATTATTGGTCCGATTCCCATCACCTCCATTATTTCCTTGTGGGCGGTTCCCAGTACCACCACGGTTATTTCTATTCCCAAATCCTCCTTGGCCTCCCCGGCCAGCACTAGCCCAACAAGAATCCTTCGAATGGCCAGTCTTTCCACAAGCTTCACATACTTTCAGCCCGCAACGACCAGAGTGATGTCGTTGGCATGAGTTGCACTTGGGATGTGTACCCATATATCCCTTACCTTTCCTCCTACCACCAGCTGTATCCTGAGCTGGCGCGTTCTGCTCTCCTTTCTTAACCACCACCCCGGTGCCCTGCTTGAAGTTTGAAAACTTCCGCTTGTTTCCTCCAGATGACTCCACATGAGTCTCCTTATTCTTTGGCTCAACTTCATCAAACTTGTTCAAACGAATTGCCTCCTCGGTGAGAGCCACGCTCAAATCAATGGCTTCAGTGATAGTCGCAGGTTTGGAGGAGGTCACCATGCTTATGATTTGAGGAGCTAATCCCCAAATGAAGCGTTCAATTCTCTTGAACTCAGGAGTGACCATGTAAGGTACCACATGCGACAAGTCGTGGAATCTCTGAACATACTCTGCTATCTTAGGACCTTCCATTTTCAGATGCCAGAACTCGGTCTCCAACCTCTGGATTTCAGCGCTGGAACAGTACTTTTTGCGCATGAGTTCCTTCAATTCGGTCCATGTCAGCGCATAAGCAGCAGCTTCGCCAAGTGTCTGTACTTGCAAGTTCCACCAGGATAGGGCTCCATCCAAAAATAGCCCAGAGATATAAGTGACTTGCTGATCCAATGCGCATTTGCTCATGCGAAGAACGGATTCTGTTTTCTCAGCCCAGCGGACAAAAGCGACAGCACCTCCTGTGCCATCAAAGTTTACGGGCTTGCAGTCCAAGAACTGTTTGTAGGTGCACCCTGCACATACATTATAACATATGATCGGCATTAGCACTCCTGCTAAGGGAATCCATTTAGGTCATGGTATGTCTTAATGACTTAGGGTTACCATGAGGTGGATTGTTGTTGTTGCCAGTGTTGCCAGAGTTGCTTCCACTCATTCCTCCTTGAGAGGCAGCATATTGAGCAATAGCAGCAGCAATGACTTGTTGTAGTTCGGCCTAGGTCGTAGGCATTTGCTGTTGTTGACGTCTTGGCGGCATCTTCTAAAGATGTGTTTACGTCGGTCAGGCCATAGTAAAGCGTACGTATATAGTAATAGTAATAGCACATAACATCTCATGTTATCAATACTTCACAAATACTAATCACACAACATCCCATGTCACATATATTAACATCCCATGTCATAATAATGTAAATAAGCAATCAAGCGAATCAAATATGATGAGAATACTGCGATTGCCTTATATATCGAGACCACAACGTAAGTGTATCAGTACATCATTGTGTCATACAATCATCAATCAACTAGGGGCTACATCACCCCTGTCCAAAAGCTATATCAAGTCAGTGTCAAATACATCAAATACATCAAGTATGTGTCAAAAGTCAGTATCATCATGTAGTCTCCAAAATGCTGTGCAATCAAAAGCAATTGCGGTCCTCTCACCAACGTCTACACAAGCAGTACTGATGAGCTCTATACAGATGGCGGTGGAGGAGGGGGAAAGTAAGTGTAAAGCAAGCGACGTAACTGGAGCCAGTCCTCCTCCATAGCTTGCTGAGTACGGATGACAGAAGCAACCTGCTGCTCTAGGGTAAAGAGGCGAGCAGCATAATCTGGGGGTAATGATCGACATGGCTGAAGAGGAGAGTGTGTCTGACCATGGCATGAACATGGTGGCAGCTGAGCTCTCTCAAGCTCCTAGAGACGCTGCGTGTATGACTCGTGCTGATAAACGAAGGACATCAAAACATCCTCTATCGTGTGTCCCACATGAAATGGATGGTAAGGATCAGTAGGTGGCATGACTGGTGGTGTCGACCAAAGCAAAGGCTCACTGGTGGGGTCAAACGGTGCCACATGAAACGGTGAAGCAGAGGGTGGAACAGATGACATCTGGGGCATGAAGGGGATAGACATCGGTACGTGCCTGAAAGGATGGGCTGAAGAACCCTCTCCAGGCCTCGCTGGAGGTACAAACTGAGGAACCTGAAAAGTGAAATCAACATATCGTGTAACAGGGATCTGAGGGGGCAAAGGTGGAACATCCTCATCAGCAGGTATCCAACCGTGCTGTGCATGCTCATCCGGTGGATCCATGTGGTCTGCAAACAGTGCGTGCTCAGGCTCAAGTGGAACGGGATCAAATGGGGGAGCAATAACAGGATCAACTGGTGCAATGTGATCAACAGGATGGTCAACAGGTATATCAGCAATAAGAGGTGGATCGACATGATCGGCAGCAATAACATGATCACCCTCCAGATGATCATCGACAGGCGGGTCAGCTAGAACAGGCTCAACAGGGATGCCAGCATGTACGGGGTCATGCTCAGGCATAGGGTCTAGAGCAGCTGCCTGCTCAGGAGCCAAGGCAGGCTCATGGTCATCAAAAGCCATCTCGAAATCGAACTCGGGATCAATAGGATCAACTGGATCAGCGGGATCCTCCATGGGCTGGTCCATCGGGATAAACTCAATATCATGATCCGGGTCGAATCCCGGAGGAAAGATAGGATCAGAATCCTCTATGTCATCATGGTCAAATGCAAAGCTAGGAATAGGTGCAGCAGAGGATGCCTGGTCAGGATCCGAATCGTGTGCAAAGTGCTGTGCGCTCACCTCGTGAGATGGTGCGGATGCCACAGACTCAAAGGAGTCTGGGACCGGTGAATGTGCGGGTGAGTCCTCGATAGGCTCATCCTCAAACAGATCAATATCGTCGTCAGCCTCGGCGTCAAGAAGTAAGTCATATGCGGGATAGACGGCTAAAGGTATAGGAGCCGGAATCACTAGTAGGGGTAGGTACTCAGCAGGAGGGCCATCTGCAGGCTCATCAGCACCCTCGGGTAGTGCGAAGGGCCGGAAATCGTCATCGTCCGTGCTGGTGTAGTCAGAAGTGTGCACCTCGTGCTCTGAGGATACGAGGTCGTCAGATACTACAGGTAGGGGTCCGGTGGTGTCCGAGTCGCCAGTACCAGGCGAGTCCATGAGTCTGTAACATAAACATAAATATGCACAAATAATCAGTCACACGATCAAGTAATCACATCAATCACCAAGTAAGATATCACATAATCCTCCTAGTCCCACTAGCCTCCCAGACTGCTCTTCCTAGTCCCACTAGCCAATTCTCCCAGCCTCCGAGACTGACTCCCTAGTCCCACTAGCCAATTCTCCCAGCCTCCCAGACTGACTCCCTAGTCCCACTAGACAACTACCTCGATCCATTGGATCGAGCCTCGGCCTCCCAGACCAAGCCTCAGCCTCCCAGACTGAGCCTAAAAATAATAAATAAAATGCGCTCAACATTTGTTTATAGAAAGGTTTTGGATCTGGACTTAAGTGGTATGCAGTAAAAATGTTTTCGTGAGAGCCCTAGTGATCATAGTCTAGACTCGAGAAGGAATCCTAGTTTGCTATGATCAGAGCTCTGATACCAAGCTGTCACACCCTGGCTTTGCGGAAGCGTGGTTAATTTGGTGTGACTTCTTAATACCATAGCTTAATCATAACAAAGCTATATGAATTAAAAACATGCAAGAATCATCCATTAAGTTTTAAAACCAAATATAGTACCATTGTTTTAACGGGAAACACACCCTAACAACCATAACCTTGTTCAACAAACATTACAAACTTAAACATAACATAAACGCAGTTTAAGGACTGTGACTTGTCCAGGAAAGAGTCACATTCCCTAAACCCCGGATGATCTTGGAAACTAGTGCAGCGGGAAAACGTGCCATACCGTGCCAGATCTTTTAATTCCCTGAAATACATGTAAGTTGAAAAATCAACAATAATGTTGAGCGAGTTCATGTGTAAGTGAGTAAATAAACCTTCGTATTTATCAAAAATCCTGGTATGTAGCAAATAAGGAAAAAGAGATCACCAATGGTTTGCAAGGCCATTGATATGTGTGAAGTGCAAGTAGGAAGACTCAAACCTAGCGGATTTATGCGTTAGGCACAAAGTCACCCCGAGGTCCGTTATGCTGGGCCTGGGGCTGGGCTCGCTACACCCAGATAGATCTACCGCTACTGTCCCTCGGTCCTACAATGAGGATTAATGGCCTCAAGTTGCGCCTACCCACTCACATGATCTAAGTAGTAACCCTCCTTACGCTAACCATACCATGTATAAAGTACTCGTAAATAGTAACATGTATTTCACCCCCGCGGTTTAGAAAACTGAAAACAGTTAAGAGAAAAGGGGGACATGAACTCACAGTCAGTGCGTCTCTACCAAGTACTCCGAATGTCAGCTGTGCGACGACCTACATGTACTAATTCTATTAGACGGATGGCCGTGCCTTAGCTTTATAGTTTAGGTTTTTGGGAAATAGTTAGACAACTATTTCGTGTTTATATTTTGCATGTACTTGGTAGTTAATCTCCTTCCCAAGGATGGGGGATTTAATACATGTGCGTTCAATTTATAATATTAAGTCTCACTTAATATATTTTCATTTCTAATTCCAAATATAAATATTTTTCTCAAAAATATTATATTTCCATTTCACATAATTTTTCCCCAAAAATAATACATTGATAAAATATACGTTCATAATCATTTCCGTATAATGCGTAAGTTACGTTTTAGTAATCGTATGGTAATAATAATTACCGTTGTAACTTATATGTTCATCGTGAAAGCGTTCGTATTATTTTGGATTCGTCAACGTTTGTAAATATTACTTTTACCCTAAAAATAATATTTGTGTATTTTCACAAAATAATCATAAACAGTGTTGTGAAAAATATATTTACCAAATATATATTTGTCACGTTTAGTTTTGTGAAAATCCCACCTCCGAATATTTGTAAATAAAGTCGTGGCGAAATATATTTTGAAAACATGTCAAAATAATTCTAACACTTGTAAATAATTCTAAGTGTTAGGTTTTAGAAAAATTTCGCCAGAGTTTCCTCTGTAACTGGAGGTGGCCACGCTTTCAAGCATATCATTTTCTTTTACAAAATCATTTCAACAACTTCTTGTTTCAATCAAACAATTTCTGACACATCAAACTAGTCGACAAGTATGTAAATCGCATGATCACATGAACTTGTAGTTTTTCCGAAAACTATAGTGTAGATCCCGTTATATTTTGTGGATCTTTGTATAAAATAGTTTAATCTCGTAAAAACCTCGTTTTTAGAATAAATCCATCTTTACATCTTTCCGTCATCTTTTACAAAGATTGTTATTTTGTCGAAACTTTTCGTTTCACAAGTGTTTATACACTTGTGGTTTGTAAAAATCATACTTGTTAGTGTGTCATCCGACTTTTAGAAAACATGATTTTCTCGACACTTGGTCCTTTGAAAATACCACTTGCAGATACGTAGATCCGCTAGTTTTAAACACTATTTCACAAGTAAAAATACTTTTACACAAGTTCATGTTTCTCGTGTGGTAGAGTTTCACCTTTTAACCCTTGTACCGTCAGAAACAAGCTTATGTCAAGATCCATGATCTTAACCAAACCGGGTTAAATGGTGATCCGAGCTACCACAACGTAGATCGGGCCTAAATAATCACAACTTTCAAATACTACAACTTTTACACCACTTATATGCTTTTAACCAACAAGATTCATGTTCTTAGTAGACTTTAAAGATTCAAAATGCAAGTTTCCAAGTTTTAACCGTTACAAATCTTATTAACCACCTTAGATTAGTTCGAGAGGGTGTTTTAAGTGTTATACCTCTAGCTCGGGGCTAGGGAAGAATCTATGCGAAGAAGTGGTGGATAAAAGCAAGATAACGAGGTCCTTCGCCTTCCGTTAGCTCCAAGACTCCTTATGCGTGACCTTGAACACTTGTATGATGTTGGAATGGAATGAACTAAACTCGAAAATGGATGTGGAGGGGGAGGGGTGTTCGGCCGAGAATGGTGGAGCAAGAGGGAGAGAGTTGTGGTTGTGTTATGAAATGATAATGATCTTGTGTGTAACCCTTGATACTTATAGACAATTAGGGTGAGCTTAGTCCAATGGGTTTCATGTCTCCTAGATATTGTGCACAAACAATAAAATAATCAAAGTGTGTACCATGGTGTCCCCCTAGTTATGGGGCCGGTTACAAGGGGGGGGGGGTCTTGGTCCGATTCCAACTAGATTAGTTAGGTTAGAGTTTAGTTAAGTAGGTTAGATTTAGGGGTTAACTCGGTTAGTGGTGTGATGCGTTCTAATGCGGGTGTTAGGGTACTCAGGGACCCTAACTGGCTCAGAAAAAGACCAATATTGTTAATGTCAATATTTTTTATGTTCCGGGTAAAGTCCGGTTGTTCGGTTGGATAGTAATCCGTTAAAGTGCTTAAGTAAGCTTTTAAGTGTCGTAAATAACATTTTTAGTGACACAACTTATTTCCCAAAGTGTCAGGAATATTTTCCTCATGTTTTGGCACTTTATTAGTTAGCCAGAAGCTGATATGTTAATAAAAGTGTTGTGTTTGGTGCTTAGAGTACGTTTTAGGCACATCCAGTCATTATATCTTATTCCTAGAGACGCAGTTCCACAACCCTTGTATCCCTACACTCACTATGGGTGTAGTAAAATATTTCTGGCTCATACAGGCCCTTAGAGGCAGTGTCTGCCTGATGCTGGCTTTATCAGCATGTTCAATAGGTTATCCGTTCAAATGCTACTGTGCTTTTGTGCATCATGTTTGTCACTAAGGTTCAACATGTAAATAGTGTAGTGACGGTATGTAAAGTATGATGCAGGAATATACAAGTACTAGAAATCAAGTAGCAGTTCATCAGCAATTTCAGTTAAGCACAGTAATTAAGCAGCAATTAATTATTAATTAAATCGTACGGATACCTGGTTTAGTGAGGGTTGTCACACTACCAAAATATCCAATCGAATACAACTCAAAGTGAGAAATAAAATCTAGTATGTGTGTGTTGTATAATTCGTATGAACCAAAGTAGAGTGTAACCGAAAAACGATTTCGAATTTGAGGATGAAGAGTTAAACAGCAAGAAACGGCCTTTAGGCAGTTTTTATTTTAATTAAATTTGCCTCTAAAATTGCATTATTTTTCCATCTCGACCCCAGCCAGGGGCTCTGCACCTTGGACACCGCCAGGGACTGTTGCACCTTGGACCCTGCCCCAGGAGTGTTGCCCTTCAATCCCCGCCAAGGGTCGCCGCCCTATTGGAACCCCCATTAGGGGCTCTGCCCGAACTCTTAGAATTATAACAACTTAAAAAAGCGTGCACTCACGCACCTCCTAACTTATTTAATGTGTACACTTTGATTGTTAAGTCAATTCCGATTATACTAAAATGTTGGGAAAATTAGTGAATGGATATTTAGTTAATTTATAATTGAGTAAAAATACAATTACTAATTAAACTCCATTTGTGAAACTCTTAAGTAGAGTTTTATGTCACTTGATTAGCTTTTATTAGAGTTTTATGTCTCTAATTAAATCACTAATTAAGTGAAACTTTTATTAGAGTTTTATGTCTCTAATAAAATCACCAATTTTAAGAGAAACTCTTCACTACCCACAACTCTTGTAAAAAAAATGGTACGCTTTATGACTCATTGGAATGATGAGAAAAATACAAGAGAAAGATAATATGTATGAAGAATTCTTGGAGAAGTGGTGAAGACTTGAACATCCATATGTTGGGAATTATAGAGAGGTGAGTTTTCTCTACTCGATTCCATTACCTTCGTATCATTATTTTTCCACAAGTTCAAACACTGTAATTCTATTTGGTGTAACCTCAGGCGCGTGGCCATTTCCAGCAGTACAGACTGCTTCGGCTGTTGTACCCTGGGAGACAGACGCGTCGTCTTTAGTAGAGGCGCGAAATCTGTTTTAAGGGAAGCGTGTTGAACACGTGCCTCAGTGTCACACCCTGACTTTTGCGGAAGCGTGATTATGGTGTGACTTTCTTAATACCATTGCATTCAATCATAACAACAACTATATGATAAAACCATAGATTCATCATCCATTAAATAAGTATAAAACATAACAACATTGTTTTGAAACGTAGACTTCAAATTCAAGTTTTACAAACCCGCACAAATTGTTTATGAGTTGATTAAGGACTCATCCAAAGATATTGAAAAACGCTAAGGTTTGGAAGACGTGTCTCGTCCAGGAATAAGACACACTGACCAAACTCAAAGACCATGGATGACATCTTTATTCATAACATAGCATAAAAACTTCCAACGCCCGCCAGATCCACTTACTAATTCCCTAAAATACATGTAGTTTGAAAACATCAACAAAAGTTGAGCGAGTTCTTGTGTTTGTTTGTGTGTATGAGTAAACCTTTGAAATCATTGTAAGTATGTATGTAAGTTTATAAGTCCCGGTATGAAAGCAATAAGGAAACAGATCAATTAATGTGTAGCTAATACATTAATATACGTGACATGGTCCAGGAAGACTCAAACCTAGCAGACTTTGTACCGGGCTTCCGGCTGTAAGACATAGTCACCACATGGCCCATTCGGCGGACTCATGGATGGGGCTCGCTACACCCAGATAGATCTATCACTCTTATCCCTTGGTCCTACTGCGAGGATTAATGGCCTTAAGTATGCGCCTACCCATTCACATGATCTACTATACTTTCCTTAGCTAACCATACCAAATGTATTTGTTTGTAAGCATTTGTAATCGTTTGAAACATATACTTCACCCCCGAAGTTATAAAACTGAAAACAGTTAAGAGAAAAGGGGGACATGAACTCACGGTTTTGCGTTCTTCGAATCTGCCTGTAACTCAAGGTTTCCTCTGGCGTACACGACTACCTACAATGTACTATGGTCTTATTAGACGAGCGGGTCGTGCCTTGACTTAGTGTTAACGTTTCTGAGTTACGTCTCTTTTATGTCTTCAATATTATTTCAAGTTATAATCACTTGTTAAAATAATAACTATTTTAACTTTAAATTATATTTTAATTTTGGAATAATCGTTAAACAATATTTTGTAACAATATTTCTCAAGTATTCATATTCGTATTTCCTTCCCAAGGATGGGGGTATCTCATACATGTTTATCCGTATTCTTGTATTTGTATATCTTGCCATGTATTAGCGTCGTATTCCGGTGTGTACGTACTTTCTTAATAAATATCCAATATATATTTCCAAAACAATATATTTTCAAGTCTCACTTAGAAAATATATATAACTTATTTTGTCCCAAATGTATTTCAAGTTTATCCAAGAAAGCGTATATTTTTCCCAAAAATCATACATCTTCTAAAAACTCTAGGAAAATATATTTTTACTTCTCAAAATAATATATTTTCTCCTTGTCGAAAATATGATATACTTTGTAATAATAATAAAAATCATATTTTCATTTCTTTTGTATCCAAAATAATATTTACCAAAAATATACTCATAAATGTATTTTCCGGAATATTTGTAAGTTACATTCTTTCGTTCGGTTCCACAATATTATGTGTGTAACTTGTGTATTTATTTCTTATGATTTTTGGTAACATTTTGGATTGTAATTTCTTGGTATTTGGTTAAGTTATATTATTTCAAATCCTAAAATAATATGACTATTACACAAAGTATACAAATATTCACACATCATGTCTTTAATGTAAATATATATTCTAAATATATATTTATCCGTTTTTATTTATAAAAACCAACCTCCAATACTTGTATTTTTGTAACAAAAATTATGGCAAAGTTTATGTAGAAAATCCATGGTTAAAATACACTTATAAATACTTGCTTGAAAACACTTTTCTAAGTGTGTATATTTTTAGAAAATTTTGCCATAGTTTCCCCTAAAAATGGAGGTGTCCATGCTTTTAAAGCATATCATTTTCTTTTTAAAATCATCACAACAATCAACAACTTAACCTACACTTATCAAGTGCCATAACAATGCTTTTTACGTAACAACATGAACTTGAACTTTTATAAAAACTTGTAGTAACTTACTAGTGTTCTTAGTAAGCCTAGTTACCTTTAAAAATACGATTATTTATTTAATAACATCATTCTTGAAGATTTTAGATCTTTACAACTTGTATGATGATTTTTCAAAAATTAATCTTCTTGTATTTTTCTTGTTAACCATGTACTTTTATACTTGTTTCACCACTAGAAACATGATTAGTTTCTTTAAAAACAATGTTTTAGTAATTCTTGTGTATAACTTTAGTTTCTTGAGAAAACTAGTTTTGAAATCATCCAAGTTTATGATTAATAACATGTTACATACTTCGTTATTCATAAAATCATTTTCATTCTTCAAGTTCATGAGAAACATAAAGTATGAAGATCTTGGTCTTTCACAAGATCACCACCTCTACTTGCTAGATCATGTGTTTAATCACAATCTAGTAAGTTCCACATGATGTCTAACATCATAAACACAAGAATCAATCATCAAGAAGCAAAACAATACTTAAACAACATAGTTCATCAAGATTACTTCATTTATCAAGCTTATGTTCATGTTTTATGATTATGTTCTTTAGTGTTCTTCAAGTATTCATCATGTAACATCTTTTAACCGCTCAATATAGATATAAAATGAAGAGTAGAAGATCTTACTACTAGCTCAAGGCTTGGGATGATCAAGTGTAGAAAACAAGTGAATAAAAGCAAATGATGAAGGTCTTTCAACTTCCGAAAGCTCCAAGCTTCCTAACTTAGCTCCTTACACCATTGTGTCATCTTAGAATGGTTGGAAGTGTTTGAAAAATGATGGTGTTGTGGAGGTGGTGTATGACCGTGAGGTGGGGGGAAGAAGAAGGAGAGTAAGTGTGTTTTTGTGTGTGTGAGATAATGACATCTAAATCCCCCATGTTATACTTATAACCAATATTAGATGTTTAACCAATGTGCAATGTGTCTCCAAAGTACAAGTCAAGATCTTCCACAAATCTTATAGGATCAAAAGAAATCACAAGTGGGGGACCCACTTGTGACCATAAATTGGAAAGGGGGGGGGGGTATTAGTTGTGGTTTAATGGTAAGTTAAGTAATCTAGTTAGTTTTCAAGTGTAATGTTTAGGTGTTATGCATATGATGTGTTATATAGTGTGTTAGGGTGTTCGGGGATCATAACTAGCTCAGAGACATTAAAACAATGCTTCTAGTAAAATTTTAGTGTTTCGGGTAGTGTCCGGTTATTCGGTTAGATACCGGTTCGTTAAAGTGTCAAACTATTCCGTTTAGTGTTCTTTATGTACCCTTTTGTGACACTTTTAATTCCCGACACTTAGGAAAGCATTCAGGACCATCTAGTCATATGTTTGCATGTTACCACTTGTTAAAATGCTGATTTTTGCTGAAATATGCTGAATTCAGCACTTTGGGTGAGTTTTAGGCACTTTCCGGCACTTAAACTATCACCTAGTGAAGCAGTTCTATGGTCATTGCTTCCCTACACACCATACTAGTGTAGTACTTAGTCTCTGGCCCATATTGGGTCTCAAAACACTGTCTGTCTATGTACTGAACCTCGTCAGCATTTTTCTGAGTTATCCGCTAACTGTGCTAGCTGTGCTTTGTGCATCGTTTATGTCAATAAAGTTTGTATGTAAAAATGATATGACATTATGAAATGTGATGCACAAGTAAGTATGTTGCAGTAATCAGAAAGTAATTAATTGTAATTCAGCACAGTCATTAAGCACTAATCAAGATTAATTAATTGTACGGATACCTGGATTTTTGACAGTTGTCACACTCAGCCATAATCGTCAACATTTGTTTGTTCCTTTTGTAGGAAATTATTGTACAAGAAGACGTGGTTCAAGACCTCGTTGAATCCTACACAACGGACTAAAAACACAACGAACCATGCAAATAGACGTGGTTAAAGATCAAGTTGAAGACTTTATCGTTTGAAGATATTGGTTTGAATCGATTGTTTTATTAAATATGTTGTAGTTCGTATTTATTTTTGTTTGAATTTGTACACGGTTCATGTGCTACAATTTCCCAAATGTTTAAAGAGAGTATCTTCATTTTTTTATTAGTTTTATTAATAAAAATGTGACCCATTTCCTACAAACTTAAAACATATTTCATGAGATTGTTGGTACAATCTTAAAAACCTTATTTATAAGGATTTTGGGTTTATGAAAGGATTTATAATAGAATAAAAAAAATATTTTAGAGGTTATGATCTTATAAATATTTATTTTGGGAAATATGTATGTAGTACAACTTGTTGTGTTTGGATTTTTTTGAGATTGAGATACAATCTTAAATCCTATACCGTGGTAAAAACGAATAGTTTTAGTTCCAACGTTTGGTTTTGAAACGAATTTGTGAATCGTTAATTTTTCTAACTTTTGTGTTAGATCGGATTTATTAGTGTAAACCATACGTTTTTTGTAAACGTTAAATTCTCTAACATGTGTGTTAGACCGGAATTATTGGTGTAAACCATACGTTTTTTGTAAACATTAAATTCTCTTAAGTAGACTTTTTATGTCTTTAAATAAGAGTTTTATGTTACTTGATTAGAGTTTATATCTCTAGTTAAGTCTCTATTTAAAGTAGACTTTTCATCCACCCATGGATTGATATGAACAAATAAGTCTTATAATGATTTTTGTAATCATTTGTCTTCTAACATGTGAGTTAGAAACGTTCATGAAAAGCATTAGTTTGGAAGCAATTTTTCAATTGTTTAGTTTCTAACGTGTGTATTAGAAATGACTTATTTGAACCAGATATGTGTTTTTAGCAAGTCGAATTAACATTTTGTGGAAATGTTAATAATTCTAACGTGCGCGTTAGAATTTCTTTCATTTTAACATGATTGTTAAAAATGGTTAGAATACAAATGCTTTGAAATGTTTTATGTAAACATTTTATATAAGTAATTTGTTGTAGCATTGTTTTTAATGCTTTGTATGATTTAGAAATAAAATGTCATACATTGAAGTTGATGTTTGATTGGCTTCAAGGAATTAAATCACCATAAAGTGATGGTGTGGTATTTATATGAATTTAATGAAATTAAAATCATTTACTAGACTCTTCATATGGAAGATAAACTCTTAAGGAGAGTTTCATGTCAATTTATTATTTTTTATTAGAGTTTATGTCTCTAATAAAATCTTTAATTAAGTGAGAGTTATCTCCACCACATGTCTCTTGTATTAAAAGTAGGCTATGTGCCTAACTTGATGAGATTGAAAAAAAAAACAAGAGTAAGAATACAAGAATTAAATCACCATAAAGTGATGGTGTAGTTGTGTGTGATTTTATCACCAACTTTAATTTATGATTTCTAAATCTAAATGGTCATGTTTTATATAAAATGACTTAAATTTTCTAACACGTGTGTTAGAAAATGTGTATAACGAATACGAGGTTAGAGATTGTTCATAATGAACAGGAATGTTTTATGTAAACATTTAATTGCCTATGTGTGCATTAAAAATGATGAGAAATGGTTTATTTTGTAAACTATATCTTTCGAAAACGTTTTATGTAAACGTTTGATTCTATAATGTGCTTGTTATAAAAATTTTTTTCTAACATACGTGTTAGAAAATGTTATTTGGTGAAAAACAACTTGGTGTTGTTGTGAACAAATTTAATTGTTCAAGTTTACTACTTAAATGTAGTATTTGTAACAACTTGGTGTTGTTTGAGCATAATTGTCCAAGTTTAAAGTTTCAAGATGAAATGGGGAACTTATACTTACAAGTGCATGGAGTCTTATTGAGGGAGTACCTCAAGACATGCCATGGGACGATATTGTTGAGAAGATTTCGGTCAGATTATAAAGTGTTGAAGATAAAAGCACTTTGCTATTTGATGTCTACATATTGTCTATGCTTCCGTTTAAATTTCAAAAGTGATTGGCACTTATGATTTAGTTTCCAATGTATTTTATTGTTTTGTGTTCAATATCTTCGGATAACACATGCAATTTTTTACAAAGAAATAAATCACTAATGGTTGTGACGTATAAATTATTTTTGTGGAAAATAATTATAGCATCGGTTATATATTGTTAAAAAGAATATGGTTTTAAACGGATAGTGCATGAAAATACTTGGACATAAACAACTTGAGAGTTGTTACATTGACTAAAAGTCAAAGACATAACATCAAATGTATAACCACATCATGATTGAGTAATGAAAGAACGTAGTGAGTATATTGAGATGAAATACACTAACGACATTCTTGTCGACATACTTCATTAGAAGTCATTGGAAAATTCACAAGTGTGAATTCTAACATATGGAAGTAAAAGTACTATATGTTATTGTACACCTTTAATAAATCTTGCGAGATTTATAAATAGATGCGTCTACCACTTGATTATTGTTAGATCTATATGGAGATTTTACGTTCATTTAGGAGAGCATCCTAAGTATACATATCTCCTAATGAATAACAATAGATGTGTGCAATCACTTATGGCAAATTATGAATGCCATGTTGTTGAGTGTCGATCTAGTTAACTCTATCTCACACATAATAGTGATTGTAGATGAGAAACATTCATCTTGTTGGTGATGAATGTGTTCACCAAGTGACTTGGATTAAGACTTATGTTTAAATACTTGTGAGTCAATGGTAGAATGTTGGAGATCAAAGGTAAAAAAGTTATGTTCCTTAAATGAATGATGAAATTTAGCTATGTGCTATATACAATAATTTGTGAGACCTTCCTAAATATTAATGTTTTAGGATTATGAATAAGTCTCATTATTTTGTCTTAATAAGGGATGAATGTTGCAAAGTGATATTATGATATCCTTAGGGCTGTGAAGAATCAGAATGATGCATCTTCTGTTCACATGCTAAAGTATTGTAGTCTAAAGCATGCTAGACTAGTACTTGGTTAATTATGGGTCTTGACGAAGACTAATTAACTCTAAACATTCAAATGTGTATGAACACAAAAAGAATTTGTGTATGGACAAAGTTGAGGGAGAATTTTCATCCATTATAAGGAAAAGACATGTAACTTGTGAAGAGTTTGTTCAAAAAGCTAATGAGGAGAACTCATTGTCTAGGCTTATTCTAGGTGTTAAATTAGAATTATTCTAAGTTGGTGACAAACTTATGACAATGGCATGTGTTGCTTTGATTAGCTCTGAAGCTCATGTACGCTAATGCAATATGAGTTGAATTCACTGATACAATGAGGTTGATCTTGTTCAATCATATGTGTATAAATGTCGTCATAAGTGAAGTTACGGAAATGTTGATCAAATGGCAAGAAATGTGGGGGAGGATCCATTTAGAAACAACCCTATAAGGGTATGTAGAAATGGTTTTCATTACCCCATCTGGATGATATCCTATAACACTTAAATGTGGGGGTGTCTTGCATTTGTATCATAAAAGTTTGGCAATAAGGCTTTGTAATCGAATCTAACATTGCAAACAGACGACTATGTGGAGGACAAAAAGGTCGTAGTGCATAATGGAGATGTGTTTGCCTTAAATGATAAGCGTATCTTATCAAGACATATATTATAACCAGATTCAGATGGCCACTGAGGTTATAGTCTTAGAAGTTGACAATAGGCAAAATTAACTTACGAGGTAAGAACACATCATGACAACTGA
Source organism: Helianthus annuus (assembly GCF_002127325.2). Taxonomy (NCBI): domain Eukaryota; kingdom Viridiplantae; phylum Streptophyta; class Magnoliopsida; order Asterales; family Asteraceae; genus Helianthus; species Helianthus annuus. Next base: position 66,397,443 of record NC_035436.2, read on the forward strand.
TCTCAAATACGTAAAGTTATTTGTTAATGTAATGGATCCAACAACCTGAGGGTTTATTAGAGATCAAGTTGTGGAATGAGACTGAAGCCCATGGAAAAAGGGTATGTGAATAACACCTAACTTAGTTGACTGGAGATCCCAAGATCTAAGTTCAATAGGATAACTAACTCATATGCCTAAAGGTGGTCACTGTGGGGGCATAAATGATGTGCATAAGCTAGTATATATGGTTATACATACCCCCAAAGTATAAAAGGGTGTTTAAATACGTGCTATTCTATTCCTATGATATTCAGTGACAAAAAGTGAGGCTAAGCATAATATGTGGTAAATGATTTAGATAAATCATGATAACCACAATGATTTTAATGATCTAAGGAGAATCACCTATGTTAGAGAGAAGTGGGGTCGCTTCGAATGGAATTGAGGGCACAATTCCTAGAGCTCTCGCAGAACCAGGAAAGTGTTCCACGACCATTATTGGACACGACTATGAGGAGATGACCCGGCTAAGGAGAGTCTTGTGTGGAGTGTATTGTCGCCTACACAAACGATAGACGAGTTCAAAGACATCGAGATCTACTCAGAGCTAGTGGGCTAAGTGCATTTCATGAGCGAAGGTTCAAAGGGTAACACCTACCTATCGTATGCAAAACTCAACTGTCGAGGTTACATTGGAAATTTTAAGTGTTTTGAACAATCTCCGTTCATGTGGGGGATTGTTGGGAAAATTAGTGAATGGATATTTAGTTAATTTATAATTGAGTAAAATTATAATCACTAATTAAACTCCATTTGTGAAACTCTTGACTAGAGTTTTATGTCGCTTGATTAGCTTTTATTAGAGTTTTATGTCTCTAATTAAATCACTAATTAAGTGAAACTTTTATTAGAGTTTTATGTCTCTAATAAAATCACCAATTTTAAGAGAAACTCTTCACTACTCACAACTCTTGTAAAAAAAAATGGTACGCTTTGTGACTCATTGGAATGATGAGAAAAATACAAGAGAAAGATAATATGTATGAAGAATTCTTGGAGAAGTGGTGAAGACTTGAACATCCATATGTTGGGAATTATAGTGAGATGAGTTTTCTCTACTCGATTCCATTTCCTTCGTATCATTATTTTTCCACAAGTTCAAACACTATAATTCTATTCGGTGTAACCTCGGGTGCGTGGCCATTTCCAGCAGTACAGACTGCTTCGGCTATTGTACCCTGGGAGACAGACGCGTCGTCTTTAGTAGAGGCGCGAAATCTGTTTTAAGGGAAGCGTGTTGAACACATGCCTCAGCCATAATCGTCAACATTTGTTTGTTCCTTTTGTAGGAAATTATTGTACAAGAAGACGTGGTTCAAGACCTCGTTGAATCCTACACTACGGACTGAAAACACAACGAACCATACAAATAGACGCAGTTAAAGATCAAGTTGAAGACTTTATCGTTTGAAGATATTGGTTTGAATCGATTGTTTTATTAAATATGTTGTAGTTCATATTTATTTTCGTTTGAATTTGTACACGGTTCATGTGCTACAATTTCCTAAATGTTTAAAAAAAGTATCTTCATTTTTTATTAGTTTTATTAATATAAATGTTACCCATTTCCTACCTAAAATACCCAATATATTACAATCATGTTTGCTAAACAATAATACTGGTAAGTAAATTTGGTTACACATATCTAAATCTTATTAAAAATATATAAATGCAGTTGACTTGTAATATTTGATCTAATATAACAAAGAGAAAGACCAATGGGGTGGTGGTCCATTGTTAAAGGCAAAGCCTTTAAAACACCTAGGTTGGGAAGGGGAAGGTCTTAGGTTCAAGTCCCACAGACGACAGGGATTAAAGAAATTAACCTATAAAAAAAAAAAAAAAAAAGAGAGAAACAATGTTATTATATGTCATGACTTGCGCACACATATATATTTGATATGTATAAATGAGTTGAGTTGTTTATAATTTAATTATGTTTTGACTCATTAAAAGAAGTGATGAAGCAAGTAAAATCTAAGATGAACTCTAGCCCTAGCTTGAAATTCATGCAACGAGCAAGAGCTTTTATGCAACAAGTCTGATTTAGTCTGGCGACAAAAAAAAAACCAGTTACGTACACGTAGCTTTATTTTGTACATATTCACATAAAAAATAATTTCATACATATAATTATAAAAAGATAAATATATTATATTATTTTTTGTATTTTTTGTTATTATATTATTTTTTGTATTGTAAAAGAAAATACAGGGATATTCCAAAAAAGATTTTGAACCTACAGGTAGCCTAATATTTAATCAGTGGTATTCAATACATAGATCCGGCCCTGAACAGAACACAACTCCATAAACTATATAAGCGAAGATTGAGTTGAATTTAACTCGACACAACACGTTTACACGTATGTGAATTATCAAAGTCAACACACAAAATTGGCTGATTGTAGTAAATATGCACATTGAAGTTCTTCTGATCCCCTACCAAAAGAGGTCCAATCACAGCTAGCCCATCATCATCTTGTTCCATGTGTGAGGTCACCTACGTACACAACATAAATTTTACTCGCCGACTTACGGTCAACTAGATAAGGCGTTGCCACTTGCCAGATAACAAATGATAATATTTAATAATACATAAGGCATTATTGACGTGGTGTGAACTAAATTTTCAACATGCAAATCGATTTTGTGTTTCCATCTTACACTTAAATTTTCAATATGCAAATCGATTTTGTGTTTTCATCTTACACTTAATTTAGAGTTTAAATATCATTGTACGTGTGCTTTGGGTCATTTTATCAGTTTAGTCCAAAAGTTTTATTTTTCGCATGTGAGTCCTAAAAGGTTTCACTCTTGCCATTTTATTTCACTAGGTTAACTTCATTCATTTTTCTGTTAACGAGAAGGGCAATTCAGTCATTTTATATGGCCGAATTGTCTTTCTAGTTACAGAATTACATATAAAATGACCGAATTGTCCTTCTCGTTAACAAAAAAAAAATGGATAAAGTTAACCTAGTGGACTAAAATAACAACAGTGAAACTCATTTGGACCCACAGAAAAAAAAAAAAAAAAAAAAAAAAAACAACCTTTGGACTAAACTGCTAAAATAGCCCAAACCAGGACTAAAATGACATTTAACTCCTTATTTTATGTCCTATAAAATGGTGCACAAGGAGGCATCTAAATCATGCACTAAACAAAATAGATATACACAAAATGGGATCAATGAATATGGTGAACAAACCTCATGCTGTTTGCATACCCTTTCCTGCACAAGGCCACATTAATCCCATGCTAATACTTGCCAAAATCCTACACTCCAAAGGCTTCCATATAACCTTTGTCAACACCGAATTCAACCACCAACGCCTCGTAAAATCACAAGGCTTGGACACCCTCAACCGCTACACATCTTTTCGATTCGAGACCATTCCTGACGGGCTTCCGCCACCTGAAAACCTAGATGCGACCCAAGACATCCCCGCATTATGCAAGTCCACCTCGGAGACATGTCTGGAACCGTTTAAGACGCTCCTCGCGAAACTCAATGACACCGCAACGAGGCCTCCAGTCAGTTGTATAGTTGCGGATGGTGCGATGAGCTTTACACTTGATGCAGCACATGAGTTGGGTATCCCTGAAGTTCTATTTTGGACAACTAGTGCTTGTGGCTTCTTGGGTTATGTACACTATGATACTCTCAGGCAAAATGGATTCTTTCCACTAAAAGGTATGGATTACATATATTGAAGTGAAATAGCATTAATTAGTTTCATGTATTAAGCTTTATAACTTATGTCCCTCCCATATACCTGAAGGAGAAAATCCTAGTTTAGTCACACTATACTGATTTTTTTTTTTTTTTTTAATTTTAGACTTCCAACCTAATGTGTCGGAAGTTCCGACCCTTTTCCGACAAAGAAGATATAATTTTTCTCTAAATTTTACATATTAACTTTACATGTTAGCATTATTGTTATTATTATTGTTGGTTGTTTTTGTTATAAAATTTATTATTATTATTGTTGTTGTTGATGTTATTGTTACTGGTGTCATTCTTTGATAATCTGTAAGGTTTTATATACTTATATTATTATAAGTATTACCTATATTAATTAACAATTTATACGTATGTATGTGTCGGAAATGCAATGGAAAAAATATGTGTCAGAAATCCATGAAAACGGGTTGTGTTGGAAATTTGTTGGTGCTTCTGACGGGTTGTGTTGGAAATGTGTAGGTACTTCTTAAAAAGTTTTCTGTGAAAGTTTTTCAAAGAGTTAAATGTCATTTTGGCCATTTTGCAGTTTATTTCAAAGGTTTTGTTTTTCACATGTGGGTTCAAAAAGATTTCACCGTTGTCAGTTTAGTCCACTGGGTTAACTTCATCCATTTTTTATGTTAACGAGAAGGGAATTTTGGTCATTTTATATGTAATTCTGTTAACTAAAAGGGCAATTCGGCCATATAAAATGACCGAATTGCCCTTCTCGTTAAGAGAAATAATAGATAAAGTTAACCCAGTAGACTAAAATGACAATGGTGAAACATTTTTGCACCCACAAGCAAAAAATGAAACTTTGAGATGACACAAATCACAAGGACTAAAATGACAGTTGACTCTTTTTCAAATTAAATTATTTTTGTCGGAAAAGTGTTAGCTAAGGCCACTTTTAGAAACAACCCGAATGGCCGAATCCCTGTACTCTTGTTGTGCTACGTGGACTCAAATTAACAAACATCAACTTGATCAACTCATTACAATGATAATTTTCATTTTGTTGTCATACTTATATTATTTTTCAAATTAACAAAACATCAACTTTTGATCAATCTATACAACAATTATCATTTTCATTTTGTTATCATACTTATTTTTTGTTCTCTAAAACATATTTGTAGATTCCGCTGATTTAACCAATGGGTACTTGGATACAATTGTTGATTGCATACCTAGCATGCAAGGCACGCGCTTGAAGGATATGCCAACGTTCCTCCGAAGCACAAATCCAGAGGAACTCATGGTCAATTTTGTAATCGGCGAAACTACTAGAGCGAAAAATGCTTCAGCAGTAATACTCAACACCTTTGAAGACTTAGAGCATGAAGTCTTAAACGAGCTATCATCAACGTATCCTTCGGTTTTCTCAGTTGGGCCATTACACACCATTGCAAACAATATGGTAGCAAACGATCTAAACTTGTTGGGTTCGAGTTTATGGAAAGAAGATACCCAATGCCTAGAATGGCTCGACTCAAAAGAAGCTAATTCGGTTGTTTATGTGAACTTTGGAAGCATAACCGTGATGACACCCCAACAACTAGTTGAGTTCTCTTGGGGGCTTGCAAATAGTAACCAAACCTTTTTATGGGTTATCCGACCCGACCTGGTGTCTGGAGACTCCCCAATGCTGCCACCAGAGTTCCTTGAGGCGACTAGCAAGAGGGGGTTGTTAACAACTTGGTGCCCTCAACAAAAAGTCCTAAACCACCCATCTATTGGAGGGTTTTTGACACACAGTGGATGGAACTCGACGCTAGAGAGTATATCGAGTGGAGTTCCAATGATTTGTTGGCCATTCTTTGCCGAACAACAGACAAATTGTTGGTATAGTTGTAATAAATGGGGCATTGGAATGGAGATCGATAGTGATGTTCATAGAAAAGAAGTTGAAAAACTTGTGAGGACTTTAATGGTGGAAGAAAAAGGAAAAGAAATGAGAAAGATGGCTATGGATTGGAAGAAAAAGGCTGAATCCTCTTCATCGTTGTTGAACATAGACAACTTGATCAACCAAGTGCTCCTTCAGTCCTAAAGGTTCAGATAGTTGAAAGAAAAATGTTTTCTAATAATCTTTGTATCTTATGGTTTAAATGTTTTGTTTTCATTTTTATTGTGCATTTTTCTTGAATAACATATGCTTTAATCATGTATTAATTATAAATTTGAACGGAAAATGATATACGTCTGATAATTTCGACATTAAATCTTAATAATACTTTATTTTATGAAATAATGATAAGTTATATCCCTTAAATCTTGGCATGTGTTCTATTTAGTCATGATCAAAACTAGACTAAAATGGTATAAAAGCTTGCACATATAACTTATGTTGTAAAGAACTTGTATAGGTTCACTCTAATTTTTTACCCCGCTGCGCGTTGCAGCGGCTCCGTACGCGACGTGATTAATTAATTACAGACTACAATTAACCCGACTTGTATGCGAACTAAATTTACGTTGAAAAATAGAGTAATCCGAATGCATGCCGTTGAATGAAAATATATTATATTTGACCTGACTTGTTTCCAAACAAAATTTACATCGAAACGTAGACCAATCCAAAAAGTACATAACATAAACATGTGTGGTGTGTAACACCCCAAAAATACCAAAATATACGAATAAGAAAATATGTTTTTTATTCTTTATTTAAAATTAAATAACTAGGGGTAAGTAACCTAGATAGAAATTAGTAAAACCTATAAAATATGGAAGGCAAGTATCTTTAGTGACTAAAATAAACTTGGGACTAAAGTGGTCAAAGAGGCAAAGTTGTTTTCATTAAAACAAAAAAAAAATGTTGCACACACATATGTGTGTGGAGGAGTGTGCGACCAAAAGGGAGAACAAGGGAAGAACCCTAGTTCATAAAATTTCATCAAATCATTTCATCAGAACTGAAAATTGAAGTGATATTTATGCATGATTGTGGTTTTGATAAGCACCACTTCAACTTAACGTAAGGTATGTTGTGATTTTGTGATCTATGAAACTCACTAGTTGAGGGGTTTCATGAAATTAGAAGGGCTAGAGGAATAATCACCTTAAAAACGAGATTACATGTACATGGAGACAATATTGGTAGTCCTAATTGATAATTGCATGAATTATTGTTGCATAACTTGTTTAGATGATTAATCAAGTTGAATATGAAATGAGTTTGTTCATAAAATGAGAAACCCCAAGTTTATGTTGTGTAAAATAGCTAAAGGAGATAATCTTGAAATGATGTATGCTCATGATTAAATCGACTTAGTGAAAACATGTAATTATGCCACGAAATTTGGGAATAGGAAGATAATAACCTAACCAAATGAAGTGCTAGGAAATGTATGCCCTTTAGGTAGATGATAAAATGCTTATATGAAACTTGGTTCCTAGTTATGTATGGACAAATATTGATATGAGCCGTACAAATTGATTATTTGTAAATATGGCAAAAATGATCATCATAATGATGGCTTAACAATTTTCGAGTTGTATATTATAGGCGACCCAAGTGATAAGGTGGGTGATAAAGCCGGGAGCGATACACGGCTTAAAGGAAAACTATAAGGTACGTGGCTTTATGCTTCGTGGTGTGTTGTTAAATTACATGTTAATTTCGTATGATTTAATAATATTACAATACTCGCAAAGTTTGGTTGTTTAAAAGTGATGGATTTCACATAAACTTCCAAACGGGTCAAAATAAAGGAATGTTAATAACTTTGGTTGTTTAAAGTGATGGATTTCACATAAACTTCCAAACGGGTCAAGATAAAGAACTTAATAATGAGCTTGGTTTATTCCAAGTGATGGATTTCATACGAACAACCAAACGGGTCAAAATGAAGTCTTAACGTATACCGGAATGGGTGCGTGAATAAAGACTTTGGTCTAAACCCGGTTGATGGGTCGAAAATGAAGTCGTAACGCATATCGAAATGGGTGCGTAAATAAGGACTTCGGTATAAACCCGGTTTATGGGTAAAATTATGAATATAAGCGTAAGCCGAGTAAAGGGAACGCGGACTAAAAGTCAAACGACTTGGGTAATGAGTCATAATCAGTAAATGGTGAATTCATGAAAAGAATTCGGAACAATTAAGTTCAACCATTATAAGGTTGAACTGGTCAAATAAGTGTGAATGCACACCGGATAATGAATGCGCGAAACACAAGGATAATAACCAGTGTAATAGGGTACATTGATAAAAATGACGTTTATGCGAAAAAGATATGATTTCATAAGCTCGTTTGCTTAATCATGCAAACGGGTCAAATATTTGATTATTTAAATTAGAACGGATAGCGTAAAACATAATATTTATAAATCCGAGTCATGGGTTTATGAACTAAGAATGTGCGTAAATGTTTTACGGACACGTAGAAACAAGTTTTATGCGAAACGGATGAAAATACGGAAATATATGAGTTTTTTAGTAAAAAGGGAAAAACTAGAATTAATCTGCATGAAAGGGCTGTCGTAACCTACGGTGGCCAGCCGTAGGTTATGGCAGGGACATTCTGCCAAAAATTGTTAAGGGCTGCCGTAACCTATGGTGGCCAGCCGTAGGCTATAGCAGGGGCTTCCTGCTTATGTTTGTGTATGTATGCCGAAGGCTACGGCAAGTAAGCCGTAGCTTACGGTGGGCATCTTCCAATTCTCTTTGTTTGATATTTTGGTGGACATAAGTTGTTTAATTATGCCGTAATCATCATTAAACTAACGTATGAGATGGTTTTGACATGTAGGTGATAGATAGGATCTAACGAATGAAGATCAAGCGGATAGAAGAACCGAACACGTCTAAATGTCACGTTTCCGCATTTTGTTTTTTTGATTATCAAACATACCCAAGATAATATGTCGGAATGTTTGGAGATCTCAGGATGTTTTATGAAACTCTAAGTTTTGTAATGACATGTTATAAACTTTTTATCAAACTCAAAATTGTAAATGGATGTTGATTTAAGTTTATATTTCTTGACAGCGTATTCCTTACTCTCTTAACCGAGAAACCCTGATGGCCTTCCCCTTTCCATATCCAATTATCGCTAGCAACCGATAGCCTTGCTTGGTTTAAAATTTCCTGCAGCTCCTCCATTTGTTGTTTTTCAGGGTTGGTGTTTGGTATTCTCAGCCAAGCCCAATCCCATAAAAATCCACCATCAAGCCGCCTATAGCACTCCTGTACTTTAGTTCTTTTATCCTTTGCAAGTTGATAAACCAATGGAAATTTTTCTCGTAATGGTTTGTCGCCAAGCCAAACATCTACCCAGAACAAAGTTTTGTCACCCGCTCCATCGTGGAATTGTCACTGATTTACTTAGGATTCAGAACGGAACCGATATCACCTGGGTGATCGTTGATTGTCCCACGTAACCATACTATCTTGCAATCAAGGAAACTGACAAGTCTTCGCAGCTTGTGAATATTCCTCGGAGAGAGGCGGCTTTTTAAGCACAAGGTGCCAACTCCTGTTATCTCTGATTTTGATATATACCCGATTTATGGCAGGCACCACACAACACCCTTGAGTCACGTGTCACACCCCCAAAATCCACCTGCGGGGTATCACCGCTTGGAGGCGTGACTGACCTGGATCAAGCCACCAATCATATTGAACAATATATATATAAATGTAATTCAACCAAACCAATATGAAAGGTGTTCAAAACATAAGTATAATATCAACGTTTAGCGGAAGCGTAAAAGTAAACCCAACATAAGTATGAGTATGTAATGTCATAAACGTTTAACAAAGCATTCACGATCCTTGTCCACAACGGCCGCGCCTCCCAGTGCAAGCTCCAAGTGTACCTAACGACCTGCAAGGCATGTAACAGAGAGTCAACAACTAGTTGAGCGAGTTCACAGTGGGTTGTTTAGTAATAGTGTTCATTTCATAAAACGTTTGCTTGTTTAGTAACCCATATATCGTTTATAATTACATCGCGGCCTTCCAGGCATGTTTGCGAAGATTAGTGGGGGTTTCCCAAATATTGTAGACTAGTTTTATTTGTATCGCGGCCCTCCAGGCATGTGTGCGAAGTTTAGTATCAGTATCGCGGCCATTCCAGGCATGTGTGCGAAGATCAGTATCAGTATCGCGGCCATTACAGGCATGTGTACGAAGAGTAGTGGGGGCTTCCCCATGTATCACTAGTCTAGCAGTAACGATGTAAGTACAAATAATTATTCTATCCCATTCCCAACCCCGGGAATCCCATGCCTTGGTAAGAGTGTGAACTCACCTTGGTTTGCTCGGTATGCTAAGTATGTGCTCACAAATAATCAGTCGAGTCCTAAAGTTATGCACGTATTCGAAATTAGTTTACATTCACAAGGTTCGACTAACAGTCAAGATCATCATGTACATGCAAGTATCAACCAACACATTGCATTTATCGGCTATACAAGTTCAAATTAATCCAGTGAATACGCTATACAACTGATAAGATGCTCTGTTTAACATTGAACATTCACAATCCGAGAAATCAGATTAAATCAACTATCTAACTGTTTTATACATCACTCCCTACCCATCCCTATTTATGAATACCAGGCTTTACCATATCATCGGGTCTTATTAATCATGCGAAAATTCTAGTTCATAATTATTACGTTTAACATTACAAGCATCATGCATCCGTTTACAAATGTTGGGTTGATTGCTTACTGTATCAGCGAAACACCCATGTGTTTCGTCGAGACATGTGTTTCGTCGAGATCACATAGGGGTATCACTTTGTTTCGCCGGTCTGTCAAGCAGTTACACAATATCACAAAACCCCTAATCGCCGCTTAGCATGCAGAAGACATACGATCACACAAAAATCAGTAGATCATCATTAACAGTCACACACAGCCGATCATATCAAACAACCGATTCTTGCACTCGTGTAAAACACTAACTCATTATCATCAACCTAAGTTTAGCACATGTTACTAATAAATATTACTGACAACATTAATTAGCTCCACATGGCCGCCATTTTTGATATTCAAAGTTATAAACTCTATCAGCCATTAAACTTCCATCCCATTGGACCAATAGCTACCACATTCATGCACATCAATGGTACTCATATATACACTATAGTCACAATTAATATACATACAGACATGTGATGATTATACTACAAGGTTATGCAGAAAATCCAACAACAAGCAGTGCACACTAACCGAGATGGGAGGGACACAAGATTGATCGAAAGGAAAAAGGCTTGAAGTCGTGTAGCTGCCGCCGCACAGGGAAAGACTTTTGGGTTTTCGGTTTTGGTGATGAGTTTCACGAATGAAACAGTTTTGTGAGATATAACTCACGTAATAGAGTTGGGCCCTTAACTGGGCTTCGGCGTAATTGGGCTTGGCGAAACAGCTTGTTTCGCCAGTATGAGGTATGGCGAAACACCTTCTGTTTCGTCGAGTAAGTTGATGGCGAACGCTCTATTTCATCGGGTGTGTTCATGGCGAAACAACTCTTGTTTCGTCGGCCATTTTATGGTTTAAATAGTTAAGTCTTTCAACAAGTTCCATAGTATACCACCAAGCACATAAACATGTAATAATCACAATACGTTTTATCATAACACAGCGTGTATAGATACAAAGCAAACAAGTCAATTAAGTAAACAATTAAACAGTCAACGTGCAATAAATGCGAAAGTAGAATCTCGGAAACTCGAGTTGGCACATTATCCCCAACTTGAAAGAAATTTCGTCCCGAAATTTAGCATGCGGTTATTGAGGAAGCTAGGTAAGTTGTATTGTTTACTGGTTTTCCTGGGGTATCACATCATCCACCCATTGATTTGGAATTTCGTCCCGAAATTCTGTAGTAGCTTCAGCCTTAGCAGTAGTTGCATTGTTTACGAACAACTGGGGATACTTGTGTTTCATTTGATCTTCTCGTTCCCAGGTGAACTCTGGGCCACGACGGGAGTTCCAACGACCTCGAACAAGAGGTATTCTAGTGTTCTTGAGGACCTTAACATCCCGGTCCGTGATTTCAACAGGTTCCTCGACGAAATGTAACTGTTCGTCGATAGTGAGTTCCTTCAAAGGAACTATGAGGGTCTCATCTGATAGACACTTCTTCAGATTCGACACGTGGAAAACGTTGTAAACTGCACCAGTTCAGCTGGTAGGTTCAGTCTGTAGGCCACTTTGCCTATTCTTTCTGTGATTTCGAACGGTCCAACATAATGCGGATTGAGTTTACCTCGTTTACCAAAACGAACCACACCCTTCCAGGGTGAGACTTTGAGTAGCACTCGATCCCCAACTTGGAACTCGAGTGGTTTCCTGCGCTTATCAGCGTAGCTTTTCTGACGGTCTCGAGCTGCTGCCATTCGTTGCCGTATCTATGCAATCCGTTCAGTGGCATCAACTACCATTTCTGGACCTGTGATTTGACTATCCCCCACCTCTGCCCAACAGAGAGGTGACCGGCATTTACGCCCGTACAATGCCTCGAATGGAGCGGCATGGATGCTGGTGTGGTAATTGTTATTGTACGAGAACTCCACTAACGGGAAATGCTTTTCCCAGCTGTTACCGAAATCGATAACACATGCCCGAAGCATGTCTTCTAGAGTCTGGATAGTGCGCTCAGACTGCCCTTCCGTCTGAGGGTGATAAGCTGTGCTCATGTCTAATCGAGAGCCAAAAGATTTGTGCATCGCTTGCCACAGTTCTGAAGTAAATCGTGCATCACGATCCGAAATAATGGAGGTTGGCACTCCGTGCCTCGAGACAACTTCTTTCAAGTATACGTCTGCTAAGGTAGAGAACTTATCCGTTTCTTTGATAGCCAAAAAGTGAGCAGACTTTGTGAGTCGACCCACGATCACCCAAATAGTATCGTTTCCACGCTGAGATCTAGGTAGGCCGGTAACAAAATCCATGGAAATTTCCTCCCATTTCCATTGTGGTATCTTTGGTTGCTGGAGTAGACCTGATGGTTTCTGATATTCTGTCTTGACCCTCGCACAGGTTAAAGATTTGTTAACGTACGTTGCTATGTGGGCTTTCATACTAGGCCACCAATATGTAGTTCTGAGATCGTGGTACATTTTATCCGAATCTGGATGTACCGAGTAGCGGGACTTATGAGCTTCATCCATCACAAGCTCGCGTAGGTCGCCATAAAGTGGGACCCAAATGCGTCTTGTTACATAGTAGGCGCCGTCTTCCTTTTGCTCTAATCGTTGTCTTGAGCCGCGTAAGGCTTCAGCCCTGACGTTTTTTGGTTTCAATGCTTCTACCTGAGCATTTCGTATCTGTGCCGGAAGACTAGACTGAATAGTAAGTTGCAATGCTCGCACGTGTCTAGGTGCAGTATCCTTTCGACTGAGGGCGTCAGCCACAACATTGCTTTGCCTGGATAGTACTTGATCGCGCATTCGTAATCGTTAAGTAGCTCGACCCATCGATGTTGTCGCATGTTCAATTCCTTCTGCTTGAAGATATGCTCGAGACTCCTGTGATCGGTGTAGATAGTGCACTTGGTACCGTACAGGTAATGTCGCCATATCTTAAGCGTGAAAACAACAGCTCCCAGTTCTAAGTCATGTGTAGTGTAGTTCCGTTCGTGAAACTTAAGTTGGCGCGAAGCGTAGGCAATGACTTTATCCCATTGCATCAATACGCAACCAAGACCATGTATTGATGCGTCACAATAAACCACGAAATCATCTGTGCCCTCTGGCAAAGAGAGAATAGGTGCACTGCATAGTCTATCCTTTAAGTGCTGAAAAGCTGTTTCCTGTGTATTGCCCCAACGATAAGTAACACCTTTCTGTGTCAGTAGTGTAAGCGGCTGTGCAATCTTTGAGAAATCTTTGATGAACCTCCTGTAATAACCTGCCAAACCCAAGAATTGGCGTATTTCCGTTGGTGTACGTGATGCAGGCCAGTTCCTGATCGAGTCTACCTTGGATGGATCAACATGAATCCCATCCTTGTTTACCACATGGCCTAGAAAGTGGACTTCACGAAGCCAGAAGTCGCATTTCGAAAACTTAGCGTATAACTGTTCTGTTCGAAGGAGTTTCAATATAAGTCGTAAATGCTGCTCGTGTTCCTCCTGACTCTTAGAGTAGACCAGGATGTCGTCGATGAAGACTATGACAAACTTGTCTAGGTACGGCTTGCACACTCTGTTCATAAGATCCATGAAGACCGCTGGTGCGTTTGTTAACCCGAATGGCATGACAAGAAACTCATAATGGCCGTAGCGAGTTCTGAATGCGGTCTTGGAGACGTCCTCATCCCGGACTCTCAGCTGATGGTAACCTTACCTCAGGTCGATCTTTGAGTAGTAGCTCGACCCTTGCAGCTGGTCGAACAAGTCATCAATACGTGGATGAGGATAGCGGTTCTTCACTGTCACCTTGTTTAGTTCGCGGTAATCTATGCACATCCTGAAAGTTCCATCTTTCTTCTTTACAAACAATACTGGAGCTCCCCAGGGAGAAGAGCTAGGATGTATAAAACCCTTATCCAAGAGTTCTTGCAATTGCTTAGACAGTTCTTCCAGTTCGGTTGGAGCTAATCGATACGGTGCGCGAGCTATGGGTGCTGCTCTGTCACACCCTAGCTTTGCGGAAGCGTGGTTAATTTGGTGTGACTTCTTAATACCATAGCTTAACCATAACAAGCTATATGAATATAAAAACCATGCAAGATCATCCATTAAATTAAGTTTGAAAAGTAAAATACCATAACATTGTCTCAACGGAAACACATCCTAACAACATAAACAGTGTTCAACAGACACAAACATCAACATGACATAAACACAGTTTAAGAACTGTGACTCGTCCAGGAAAAAGTCACATCCCTTAAACTTGGATGACCTCGTAACTAGTGCAGCGGGAAAACGTGCCATACCGTGCCAGATCCTTTAATTCCCTGAAATACATGTAAGTTGAAAAATCAACAATAATATTGAGCGAGTTCATGTGTAAGTGAGTAAGTAAACCTTTGTATGTATAAAAATCCTGGTATGTAGCAAATAAGGAAAAAGAGATCACTAATGGTTTGCAAGGCCATTGATATATGTGAAGTGCAAGTAGGAAGACTCAAACCTAGCAGATTTTGCGATGGGTACAAAGTCACCACCTGGTCCATTAGGCGGGCTCAGGGGTTGGGCTCGCTACACCCAGATAGATCTACCGCTACTGTCCCTCGGTCCTACCTTGAGGATTAATGGCCTCAAGTTTCCGCCTACCCACTCACATGATCTAAGTCGTAAACCTCCTTACGCTAACCATACCATGTATAAAGTATTCGTAATCAAAGTAACATGTATTTCACCCCTGCAGTTTAGAAAACTGAAAACAGTTAAGAGAAAAGGGGGACATGAACTCACAGTGGTGCGTCTCTAACAAGAAAATCTCCTGGTCAATCTGCTGAGCGTCGCCCTACACGTACTAATTTCTATTAGACGGACGACCGTGCCTTAGCTTAAGGTTTAATGTCTTTGGCAAAAAGTTAGACAACTATTTCGTATGTACACTTAGTAATTATTTGGTAAATACATTCCTTCCCAAGGATGGGGGCTTTAATACATGTGCGTTCGTGAATCTTCGAAATATATTATTAAGTCTCACTTAAAAATATATTTTATTCCATTTATCCAAAATACTTTACTTCCAAAATATAAATATTCTTCCCAAAAATATTATATTTTATTCCATATACTTTTCCAAAATAATACTTTTGTCAAAATATGTGTTCAATAGTATTTTTCCGAAAATGCGTAAGTTACGTTTAAAGATCGGGTGGTATTAATAATCCCGTTGTAACTCAATATTTATTGTGAAGGCCTTCGTATTATTTTGGAGTCGTTAACATTCGGTAATATTATTTTTACCCTAAAAATAATATTTGTATAGTTCACAAAATAATCATAAAAATCTCACAAGTTTTGTTATGAGAAATATATATATATATCAAATATATATTTTAGCAAGTTTAATTTTGTGAAAATCCCACCTCCGACACTTGGAAGTTTTGCAATAAAAATCGTGGCGAAATTTATTTGAAAAACAAGTAAAAAATATATATATATTCATAACACTTGTTGTAAAAATATTTCCAAGTGTTAGATTTTTGGAAAAAAATTTCGCCAGAGTTTCCCCTGTAACTGGAGGTGGCCACGCTTTCAAGCGTATCATTTTCTTTTATAAATTCAAACAACAATTTTCTCAATCAACGACAAACAATATTCTAACATCATACTAGTTCAAAAATATCACAAACACATGAACTTGTGGGTTGTGTAAAAGTGTGTAGTAACTTCCCATTATTTTTAATAGATCTTTCTACTTTTAAAAATGAAACCGGTTTCTCGAAAATCTTATTTTTACAGAAAATGCATTTGTACATCTTCTAGTCAAAAATTACAAAAATAATTCTTTGTTAAAACTTTTTGTTACACAAGTGTCTACACACTTGTGTGTTCACAAAAATCACCTTTGTTTAGGAAAGATCCGACTTTAAAAATATGATTTCATTTGACATTTGGTTCTTCGAAAATACCACTTGTAGATCTTTAGATCCACTAGTTTAGAACACTATTTCATAAGAAAAAAATGTTTTTACACAAGTTCATGTTTATGTTGGAAAGGGTTCGTCATCTAGAAACTTTACGACTAAACATAAGGCTAGTTCATGTTTTGTGAACATGATCTAGCAGGGTTTGATGACGATCCATTCCCATACTAGCAATCAAAAACCATAAATAATCATAACAAAACTAGTTTTATAAGTTTTACACCATTATTTACTTATTAACCACCAAGTTTATCACCTTTAGTAGACTTTTAATTTTTAGTAGACTTTTAATTTTGATCTTTAGTGTTCATAATTTTCAACCGACAAAATTCTTATTAACCACTTTAGAATAGTTCAAGAAGGTGTTTAGAGTTACTTACTACTAGCTCGTGGCTAGGGAAGAAACTGGACGAAAAATGGGTGGTTAATAGCGTTGTGGTGAGGTCCTTGGCAATCCGTAAGCACCGGGTCTCCTCGTATGTGATCCTTCACCCTTGGTTGTATATTAAAGTGCAAGATGGAAATAAAAAAAAAAAGATGGTGGGTGGTGCTATGGTTTCAGCCGTGAGTCAAGGCAAGAGGGTGAGAAAGATGATTTTTTTTCAAGTGAATTGTGATTAGTAAACCATGAGTAATATTTATAAACCACTAAGCAAGTTTATCCAATGGAAATAGTGTCCTCTAGATTACTAGCACATGGATTAAAATAATAAAGTTTTGTAAGTGTTTGTCCCCTTTGGGGAAACGAACTCGTTAGGGGGGTTGTGCCATGGTTCCAATTCAATTACATATTTAAAGTCTAGTTATGTTAATTTAGGAGGTTAATTAGTTTCATGTGTGTGTCATATTCCATAGCGGGTGTTAGGGTATTCGGGGACCCTAACTGGCTCATAAAAAGAAAAACAATGTTGTTGACAATATTTTTATGTCCCGGGTAAAGTCCAGTTGTTCGGTTGAATACTGATCCGTTAAAGTGTCAAACAAACATTTAAAGTGTCGTTAACATTATTTTTAGTGACACAAAGAATCCCCAACACTTTGGAAAGTGTCTAGTATTATTTTTCCATGTTTTTGCACTTTACTAGTTAGTTTAATGCTGAATTTTTTTATGTTAAAGTGTAGAATTTTGTGTTTTAAAACATGTTTTAGGCACATCCGGTCACTACAACTTATACCTAGTGACGCAGTTTTACAACCCTCATATCCCTACACTCTCTACTAGTGTAGTGAACTATTTCCGACTTATACAGGCCTTAGAGGCAGTGCCTACCTGGTGCTGGCTATGTCAGCACGTTTACTGGGTTATCCGTTCATTGTGCTATTGTGCTTTTGTGCATCATGTTTGTCACTAAAGTTCTGTATGTAAATAATAGAGTGACAACAAATAAAGTATGATGCATGTAGGTGTACGTATCAGAATTCATGTAGCAGTTTATCCATAATTGTAAGCAAGCATAGTAATTAAGCATTAATTAAATGTTAATTAAGTCGTACGGATACCTGGTTTGGTGAGGGTTGTCACATTCTCCCCCGTTAGAAAAATTTCGTCCCGAAATTTTAATTTCTGCTTCTAGTTGCAGGATTCTTGGGAAATAAGTGGGGGTACTTTTCTTTTATTCGGTCCTCACGCTCCCAAGTGTATTCAGGACCATGTCTTGCATTCCATCGAACCTTGACGAGCTTGACACTACTCCGGCGGGTTTTGTTGATCTTCCAATCTGTAACCTCAACCAGTTCTTCGACAAAATGGAGCGTGTCGTCAATATGGATCTCGTCTGTGGGAATGACAACAGTATCTTGCATTGGTCTTTTCTTCAAATTTGATACATGAAATGTATCGTGAACACCGTTCAGCTCGGCAGGTAAATCCAACTTGTATGCTACTAATCCAATTCTTTCCAAAATTCTGAACGGACCAATATACCGCGGGTTTAACTTTCCACGCTTCCCGAAGCGTGCCACACCCTTCCAGGGTGATATTTTCAACAAAACCATATCACCTACCTCAAACTCTAGAGGTTTCCTTTTTCGATCCGCGTAGGCTTTCTGACGGTCACGAGCCGCATTGATGCGATCTCGGATCTGTGCAATCTTATCTGTGGTTTCCTGGACCATATCAGGACCAACCAATTGTCTATCACCTGCGTCAGACCAACAAAGCGGTGATCTGCACTTGCGGCCATATAAAGCTTCAAATGGCGCGGCACCAATACTGGTGTGGTAGCTGTTGTTGTATGAAAATTCGACCAATGGCAAATGCTTATCCCAGCTACCGCCCAAATCCATAACACATGCTCTCAGCATGTCTTCCAATGTCTGTATCGTCCGCTTGCTTTGACCGTCGGTCTGCGGGTGAAATGCGGTGCTCATATTCAATTGCGAGCCAAAAGCTTCTTGGAAGGATTGCCAAATCCTTGATACGAACCTTCCGTCTCTATCAGAGATGATTGAGAGAGGTACTCCATGGCGTGTAACGATTTCTCTCATGTAATTTCAGCCAACTTGCTCGTATTATCCTTCTCTCTGATAGGTAAGAAGTGCGCTGACTTTGTTAAGCGGTCCACTATTACCCAAATAGTGTCATGACCTCTTGGCGTTTTTGGCAACTTTGTAATAAAATCCATGGAGATTTGTTCCCATTTCCACTTGGGAATCTCTGGTTGTTGCAAAAGTCCTGAAGGCTTCTGGTATTCCGCTTTCACTTTAGCGCACGTTAAACATTTACTCACATAAACAGCAACATCGCCTTTCATCCTAGGCCACCAATAATAATCTTTAAGGTCTTGGTACATCTTATCCGCTCCTGGATGTATAGAGTACCGTGATTTGTGTGCCTCATCAAAAATAACTTTCCTCAAACCTCCAAACAGAGGAACCCAAATCCTTTTCTCAAAACATAACGTTCCTTCCTCGTTTGGTACCAATAGCTTCTCCATCCCACGGAGATATTCTTCTTCAAGGTTCCCTTCCTTGAGAGCTTCTTTCTGCGCGGCACGAATGCGCAAGGAAAGATCGGTCTGAATAATCATTTCTAAAGCCCTAACCCTTATGGGCTTGATCCTTTCTTTTCGACTTAGGGCGTCGGCGACCACATTCGCCTTCCCTGGATGATACTTTATTTCGCAGTCGTAATCATTCAACAACTCAACCCATCATCTTTGCCTCATATTCAACTCCTTCTGATTGAATATGTGTTGTAGGCTCTTATGATCTGTGAAGATCGTACATTTCGTACCATAAAGGTAGTGTCTCCAGATCTTTAATGCAAAAACCACTACGCCAAGTTCCAAATCATGTGTGGTATAGTTCTTTTCGTGCACCTTCAATTGGCGTGACGCGTAAGCAATAACCTTTTGGCGTTGCATCAACACGCAATCCAATCCTTGACGTGAGGCGTCGCAGTATACCACAAAATCATCTGTACCTTCCGGTAGAGCTAAGATTGGCGCATTGCAGAGCTTATCCTTCAATATCTGGAATGCTTCTTCCTGTTTGATTCCCCAATCAAACTTCTTATCTTTCTGCGTGAGGAGCGTCAATGGTTGAGCGGTCTTTGAAAAATCCTCAATGAACCTTCGATAGTAGCCAGCTAACCCAAGAATTGTCGAATCTCGGTTGGCGTCTTTGGCGTTTCCCAATTCTTGATCGCTTCGATCTTGGTTGGATCCACGTGGATTCCATCTCCATTCACCACGTGTCCAAGAAATTGGACTTCACGTAGCCAAAACTCGCACTTAGAGAATTTGGCATACAGCTGTTCCTTCTTTAGCAACTCCAAAATGGCTCTCAGATGCTGTTCGTGCTCAGCCTTTGTCTTTGAATAAATCAAAATGTCGTCGATGAACACAATCACGAACTTATCCAAGTACGGCTTGCAAACTCGGTTCATCAAATCCATGAACACTGCAGGCGCGTTTGTCAACCCAAACGGCATACCTAGGAACTCGTAGTGTCCATAACGAGTTCTGAAGGCTGTCTTCGGGATACTCTCCTCTTGTATCCTAAACTGATGGTATCCAGATCGAAGATCGATCTTAGAGTAAAAGCTTAAACCTTGCAGTTGGTCGAATAGATCATCGATCCTTGGCAGAGGGTATCTATTCTTGATCGTCAGCTTGTTCAACTCCCGGTAGTCAATACACATTCGAAAACTACCGTCCTTCTTCTTGACAAATAAAACTGGAGCTCCCCAAGGCGAGAAGCTTGGTCGGATAAATCCCCTGTCTAACAACTCTTGAAGCTGTGTCGACAGTTCTTGCATCTCAGACGGGGCAAGTCTATAGGGTGCCTTAGCCACAGGCGCGGTGCCTGGGACTTAATCGGTGCGAAACTCCACTTGCCTCTGAGGCGGCAATCCAGGTAAGTCCTCTGGGAAGACTTCTGGATATTCCCTCACGACAGGGATATCTTTGATCCTTGGCTCAGCAGCTTTCTTGTCTACAATGTGTGCCAGGAAGGCAACACATCCCTTATGTAAACACTTTCGCGCTTTCAAACAGCTGATAATTCTTAATGGCGTATCACGCTTCTCTCCGTGAACCACAATTGTTTCGCCATCTTCGGTTGGAATACGAACCACCTTTTCGTGACAAACTATCTCAGCCTTGTTGCCTGATAACCAATCCATTCCTACCACCACGTCGAAGCTTCCCAACTGGACTGGTAGTAGATCCAGAGCAAACTCACGCTCTCCCAATTCGATCACACATCCTCTGACAACTTCATTGGCTTCTACTAACTTTCCATTGGCCAATTCGATTGAGTACGGGATATCTAACTTACTAGCGGCTAACCCAAGCATATTCTTAAATTCTAACGATACGAAGCTATAATCGTCACCAGTATCAATTAAAACGGATGCATAGCGTTGGTTTACAGGGAACGTACCAGTAACGACATTGGGGTCCTGGCGCGCTTCCCTTGCTTCAATATTGAACACTCTTCCCCGGGCTTGGTTCAATTCTGGGCAGTTTCTCTTGTAGTGCCCAACATCACCGCAGTTAAAGCATCCGGGTCTTTGCCCGTTTCCACCACCATTTCCAGCTTGGTTATTCCTTTGGTTACGATTCACAGCGCCCGCTTGATTCGCATCGCCTCGACTCCCATTACCTCCATTGTTTCCTTGTGAGCGATTTCCATTTCCACCCCGATTATTGTTTCTGTTTCCAAGTCCTCCTTGGCCTCCCTGGCCAACAATGGCCCAACAAGATTGCTTCAAGTGGCCAGTCTTTCCACAAGCTTCACAAACTTTCAAACCACAACGGCCAGAATGGTGGCGCTGGCAGGTATTACACTTGGGCTGGGTGCCCATATATCCTTTTCCTTTCTTCCCACTACCAGCTGTAACCTGAGCTGGCGTGCTTGATTCTCCTTTCTTAACCACACCGCTAGTGCCTTGCTTGAAGTTTGAGAACTTCCGCTTGTTACCTCCGGATGACTCGACGTGAGTCTCTTTCTTCTTAGGATCAGCATTATCGAACTTGTTCAGGCGAATAGCCTCCTCTGTGAGAGCCACGCTCAGATCAATCGCCTCAGTAATAGTTGCAGGCTTGGAGGAGGTCACCATGCTTATGATTTGAGGAGCTAATCCCCAAATGAAACGTTCAATCCGCTTGAACTCTGGAGTAACCATGTAGGGTACCACATGCGACAGGTCGTGAAACCTCTGGACATATTCTGCGATCTTTGGACCTTCCATCTTCAAATGCCAGAACTCAGTTTCCAATCTTTGGATTTCAGCGCGGGAACAGTACTTTTTGCGCATAAGTTCCTTCAGTTCGGTCCAGGTTAGCGCGTAGGCAGCAGCTTCACCAAGTGTCTGTACTTGCAAATTCCACCAAGATAGGGCTCCATCCAAGAATAGCCCAGAGATATAGGTGACTTGCTGGTCTGGTGCACATTTGCTCATGCGAAGAACAGATTCAGTTTTCTCAGCCCAACGAACAAAGGCGACAGCACCTCTAGTGCCATCAAAGTTGACCGGCTTGCAGTCTAGAAACTGCTTGTAGGTGCACCCTGCACATACGTTACAACATATGAATGGCATATGCATCTTTGCTATAGATATCCAGTTAGGTCATGGTATGTCTTAATGACTTGGTATTACCATGAGGTGGATTGTTGTTGCCAGTATTGCCTGAGTTACTTCCACTAGTCCCTCCTTGAGAGGCGGCGTACTGTGCGATGGCAGCATCGATGATTTGCTGAAGCTCGGCCTCATTAGTAGGCATTGGCGTTTGATGTCTCGGCATCTTCTAAAGATGTGTTCACGTAGGTCAGGTCATAGCAGGTAAAATGTACGTATGTATTCAACAATATCAACACATAACATCTCATGTCATAGAACATAAACAATAGATCACTGCGATTGCATTGCCCCAAATCGAGACCAAAATGTAAGGCTTACAGGTACCCAACTGTATCATACAACATCAATGACTTAGTAGGGGACGACCCTAGACAAGTCGTGCGATCGCTGGACATGTTCAGGAATCTCTAGTTTGTCCATTTTCAAATTCCAGGACTCCATCTCAAGCTTCTGAATTCCAGTCCTAGAACCACATTTCTTCTCAATCATTTCCTTGAGCTCGTCCCAGCTCAGTGCATAAGCAGCATTTGTGCCAAGGGCCTGAACCTGATGGTCCCACCATGAGAGTGTGCCATCTAGAAATGACTCCGAGATAAAGGTAACACTCTGTTGGGGCGAACAGTTAGTCATTCTTAGAATGGAGTCAATTTTTTTCGGACCAACGAACAAATGTAACGGCGCCTCCTGTTCCGTCGAAGTTCAAAGGCTTGTAGTTCAGGAGCTGCTTATAGGTGCAGTCAGTTGGAGGGTTATTTCCAGTAATGCCATCGCTGTGCTTAGAGCGGAGGGCTTTATGTCGTGCATTTGCCTGTGAGATGCGTTCTTGCAGCTCGGCTTCTGTCCTTGGCAGTGTACTGGGGTCTGTGACACGTCTGGGTGGCATTCTCTTCTGTCGAAGTGGTATGAAGCGGGCTAGACAACATTTCAATTGTCTATGAGATACATAGCACCATAAGCCATCATGTAATCACCCAATTTTACACGTAGATATACTCAATGTATGAGTGGGGAAAATAAATTTCTGAGCCTTCACATAGGCTTGCCAATTTGGCTTGTTGCTTGTAATAGAATGAACTCGAGGCTACATCGCCTTGGTCATTCATGTTTTAGTTATTTCCTGCTACATTGGTTTTCATTAGCTTGGCCCGCAGAGTCCACCAGGATTTCTGTGCACTACAAGTCGTTATTACGTGGGCCCCCGTAATAATAAATTGTCTTGCACAGTTACCCCAATTTTCTCTCGTCCAAGCAGATGATCAATCAAGGAGCAACAGCAGGTGCATCGGTATGAACAGGGTCATGCTCCAATGCGGGGTCAAGAGCAACGCCTGGCTCAGGGGCCACGGCTGGCTCCGGATCAACAAACTCCATCTCAAAATCAGCTGGATCAACAATCACAGGAGTTACAGGATCCTCCAAGGGCTGGTCTAAGTGTATGAACTCAAGGTCATGGTCTGGATCAAAACCAGGTGGAAAAACAGGATAATCCTCAATATTGATCAAACTCAAAGCTGTGTGCGGGAACTGGTGCAGCTGATGACGTCATATCAGGGTCGGCGTCGTGTGAGGGGTGCTGCACTCCCTGTATATGCGAAGATACGGACGTCAGAAACTCAAATGAGTCTGGGACAGGGGAATGGGCATGAGCTTCCTCTGCAGGTGCGTCCGCAAGCGGTAGGCTATTACCAGCAGCAATAGGGCCTCGCCCTCAAGTGGGTCCTCCTTTAATAGTTCGACATCATCGTTGGAGACAACGTCGGGGGGGTGGCAAATTCCCAACAAGATGGCCATCAGTAGGCTCTGCTACGACTTCAGGCAGCGCAAAAGGGCTGAAAGTCGTCATTGTCTGTGCCGGTAGTATCGGATATGTACACCTCGTGCTTCGATGAAACTATGTCGTCTGATACTATGGCCATGGGATTCGTAGTGTCCATCTTTCTAGTACATGATGAAAGCATGACGTTTGTAACACAAACACATATACGTATAATAAGCAATCATATAATCATATAAACATGTAAGTCAACAATAAACAATCAAATAATTCTCCTAGTCCCACTAGCCTCCCAGTCTCCTAGACTGATACTCCTAGTCCCACTAGCCAAATTCTCCCAGCCTCTAAGACTGCTCTATCATCTACCTCGATCTCCTAGATCGAGCCTCGGCCTCCAAGACCGAGCCTTAGCCTCCAAGACTGAGTCTACTCTTCCTAGTCTCACTAGCCATCTACCTCGATCTCTTAGATCGAGCCTCGGTCTCCAAGACCGAGCCTCAGCCTCCAAGACTGAGCCTACTCTTCCTAGTCTCACTAGCCATCTACCTCGATCTCTTAGATCGAGCCTCGGTCTCCAAGACCGAGCCTCAGCCTCCAAGACTGAGCCTAAAAATAAATAAATAAAATGTGCTCAACATTTGTTTGTAAAAACGTTTTGGATCTGGACTTAAGTGGTATGCAGTAAAAATGTTTTCGTGAGAGCCCTAGTGATCATAGTCTAGACTCGAGAAGGAATCCTAGTTCGCTATGATCAGAGCTCTGATACCAAGCTGTCACACCCTAGCTTTGCGGAAGCGTGGTTAATTTGGTGTCACTTTTTAATCGCCATATCTTAAGCGTGAAAACAACAGCTCCCAGTTCTAAGTCGTGTGTAGTGTAGTTCCGTTCGTGAACCTTAAGTTGGCGCGAAGCGTAGGCAATGACTTTATCCCATTGCATCAATACGCAACCAAGACCATGTATTGATGCGTCACAATAAACCACGAAATCGTCTGTGCCCTCTGGCAAAGAGAGAATAGGTGCACTGCATAGTCTATCCTTTAAGTGCTGAAAAGCTGTTTCCTGAGTATTGCCCCAACGATAAGTAACACATTTCTGTGTCAATAGTGTAAGCGGCTGTGCAATCTTTGAGAAATCTTTGATGAACCTCCTGTAATAACCTGCCAAACCCAAGAATTGGCGTATTTCCGTTGGTGTACGTGATGCAGGCCAGTTCCTGATCAAGTCTACCTTGGATGGATCAACATGAATCCCATCCTTGTTTACCACATGGCCTAGAAAGTGGACTTCACGAAGCCAGAAGTCGCATTTCGAAAACTTAGCGTATAACTGTTCTGTTCGAAGGAGTTTCAATATAAGTCGTAAATGCTGCTCGTGTTCCTCCTGACTCTTAAAGTAGATCAGGATGTCGTCGATGAAGACTATGACAAACTTGTCTAGGTACGGCTTGCACACTCTGTTCATAAGATCCATGAAGACCGCTGGTGCGTTTGTTAACCCGAATGGCATGACAAGAAACTCATAATGGCCGTAGCGAGTTCTGAATGTGGTCTTGGAGACGTCCTTATCCCGGACTCTCAGCTGATGGTAACCTGACCTCAGGTCGATCTTTGAGTAGTAGCTCGACCCTTGCAGCTGGTCGAACAAGTCATCAATACATGGCAGAGGATAGCGGTTCTTCACTGTCACCTTGTTTAGTTCGCGGTAATCTATGCACATCCTGAAAGTTCCATCTTTCTTCTTTACAAACAATACTGGAGCTCCCCAGGGAGAAGAGCTAGGATGTATAAAACCCTTATCCAAGAGTTCTTGCAATTGCTTAGACAGTTCTTCCAGTTCGGTTGGAGCTAATCGATACGGTGCGCGAGCTATGGGTGCTGCTCTGTCACACCCTAGCTTTGCGGAAGCGTGGTTAATTTGGTGTGACTTCTTAATACCATAGCTTAACCATAACAAGCTATATGAATTTAAAAACCATGCAAGATCATCCATTAAATTAAGTTTGAAAAGTAAAATACCATAACATTGTCTCAACGGAAACACATCCTAACAACATAAACAGTGTTCAACAGACACAAACATCAACATGACATAAACACAGTTTAAGAACTGTGACTCGTCCAGGAAAAAGTCACATCCCTTAAACTTGGATGACCTCGTAACTAGTGCAGCGGGAAAACGTGCCATACCGTGCCAGATCCTTTAATTCCCTGAAATACATGTAAGTTGAAAAATCAACAATAATGTTGAGCGAGTTCATGTGTAAGTGAGTAACTAAACCTTTGTATGTATAAAAATCCTGGTATGTAGCAAATAAGGAAAAAGAGATCACCAATGGTTTGCAAGGCCATTGATATGTGTGAAGTGCAAGTAGGAAGACTCAAACCTAGCAGATTTTGCGATGGGTACAAAGTCACCACCTGGTCCATTAGGCGGGCTCAGGGGTTGGGCTCGCTACACCCAGATAGATCTACCGCTACTGTCTCTCGGTCCTACCTTGAGGATTAATGGCCTCAAGTTTCCGCCTACCCACTCACATGATCTAAGTCGTAAACCTCCTTACGCTAACCATACCATGTATAAAGTATTCGTAATCAAAGTAACATGTATTTCACCCCCGCAGTTTAGAAAACTGAAAACAGTTAAGAGAAAAGGGGGACATGAACTCACAGTGGTGCGTCTCTAACAAGAAAATCTCCTGGTCAATCTTCTGAGCGTCGACCTACACGTACTAATTTCTATTAGACGGACGACCGTGCCTTAGCTTAAGGTTTAATGTCTTTGGGAAATAGTTAGACAACTATTTCGTATGTACACTTAGTAATTATTTGGTAAATACATTCCTTCCCAAGGATGGGGGCTTTAATACATGTGCGTTCGTGAATCTTCGAAATATATTATTAAGTCTCACTTAAAAATATATTTTATTCCATTTATCCAAAATACTTTACTTCCAAAATATAAATATTCTTCCCAAAAATATTATATTTTATTCCATATACTTTTCCAAAATAATACTTTTGTCAAAATATGCGTTCAATAGTATTTTTCCGAAAATGCGTAAGTTACGTTTAAAGATCGGGTGGTATTAATAATACCGTTGTAACTCAATATTTATTGTGAAGGCCTTCGTATTATTTTGGAGTCGTTAACATTCGGTAATATTATTTTTACCCTAAAAATAATATTTGTATAGTTCACAAAATAATCATAAAAATCTCACAAGTGTTGTTATGAGAAATATATATATATCAAATATATATTTTAGCAAGTTTAATTTTGTGAAAATCCCACCTCCGACACTTGGAAGTTTTGCAATAAAAATCGTGGCGAAAGTTATTTGAAAAACAAGTAAAAAAAATATATATATTCATAACACTTGTTGTAAAAATATTTCCAAGTGTTAGATTTTTGGAAAAAAATTTCGCCTCCCCTGTAACTGGAGGTGGCCACGCTTTCAAGCGTATCATTTTCTTTTATAAATTCAAACAACAATTTTCTCAATCAACAACAAACAATATTCTAACATCATACTAGTTCAAAAATATCACAAACACATGAACTTGTGGGTTGTGTAAAAGTGTGTAGTAACTTCCCATTATTTTTAATAGATCTTTCTACTTTTAAAAATGAAACCGGTTTCTCGAAAATCTTATTTTTACAGAAAATGCATTTGTACATCTTCTAGTCAAAAATTACAAAAATAATTCTTTGTTAAAACTTTTTGTTACACAAGTGTCTACACACTTGTGTGTTCACAAAAATCACCTTTGTTTAGGAAAGATCCGACTTTAAAAATATGATTTCATTTGACATTTGGTTCTTCGAAAATACCACTTGTAGATCTTTAGATCCACTAGTTTAGAACACTATTTCATAAGAAAAAAATGTTTTTACACAAGTTCATGTTTATGTTGGAAAGGGTTCGTCATCTAGAAACTTTACGACTAAACATAAGGCTAGTTCATGTTTTGTGAACATGATCTAGCAGGGTTTGATGACGATCCATTCCCATACTAGCAATCAAAAACCATAAATAATCATAACAAAACTAGTTTTATAAGTTTTACACCATTATTTACTTATTAACCACCAAGTTTATCACCTTTAGTAGACTTTTAATTTTGATCTTTAGTGTTCATAATTTTCAACCGACTAAATTCTTATTAACCACTTTAGAATAGTTCAAGAAGGTGTTTAGAGTTACTTACTACTAGCTCGAGGCTAGGGAAGAAACTGGACGAAAAATGGGTGGTTAATAGCGTTGTGGTGAGGTCCTTGGCAATCCGTAAGCACCGGGTCTCCTCGTATGTGATCCTTCACCCTTGGTTGTATATTAAAGTGCAAGATGGAAATAAAAAAAAAGATGGTGGGTGGTGGTATGGTTTCAGCCGTGAGTCAAGGCAAGAGGGTGAGAAAGATGATTTTTTTTTTTCAAGTGAATTGTGATTAGTAAACCATGAGTAATATTTATAAACCACTAAGCAAGTTTATCCAATGAAAATAGTGTCCTCTAGATTACTAGCACATGGATTAAAATAATAAAGTTTTGTAAGTGTTTGTCCCCTTTGGGGAAACAAACTCGTTAGGGGGGTTGTGCCATGGTTCCAATTCAATTACATATTTAAAGTCTAATTATGTTAATTTAGGAGGTTAATTAGTTTCATGTGTGTGTCATATTCCATAGCGGGTGTTAGGGTATTCGGGGACCCTAACTGGCTCATAAAAAGAAAACCAATGTTGTTGACAATATTTTTATATCCCGGGTAAAGTCCAGTTGTTCGGTTGAATACTGATCCGTTAAAGTGTCAAACAAACATTTAAAGTGTCGTTAACATTATTTTTAGTGACACAAAGAATCCCCGACACTTTAGAAAGTGTCTAGTATTATTTTTCCATGTTTTTGCACTTTACTAGTTAGTTTAATGCTGAATTTTTTTTATGTTAAAGTGCAGAATTTTGTGTTTTAAAACATGTTTTAGGCACATCCGGTCACTACAACTTATACCCAGTGACGCAGTTTTACAACCCTCATATCCCTACACTCTCTACTAGTGTAGTAAACTATTTCCGGCTCATACAGGCCTTAGAGGCAGTGCCTGCCTGGTGCTGGCTATGTCAGCACGTTTACTGGGTTATCCGTTCATTGTGCTACTGTGCTTTTGTGCATCATGTTTGTCACTAAAGTTCTGTATGTAAATAATAGAGTGACAACAAATAAAGTATGATGCATGTAAGTGTACGTATCAGAATTCATGTAGCAGTTTATCCATAATTGTAAGCAATCATAGTAATTAAGCAGTAATTAAATGTTAATTAAGTCATACAAATACCTGGTTTGGTGAGGGTTGTCACATGCTCCAGGAGCTAGTTCTATCTGGAATTCGACCTGGCGATGAGGCGGTAGCCCAGGTAAATCTTCAGGAAACACTTGAGGAAAATCACGTACAACTGGGATATCCTCTAATCTCTTCTCCTTCGTTGATGCATCAGTAACAAGTGCCAAGATGGCAGTGTGACCCTTTCTCCAACATTTCTGAGCCTTCAGGAAGGAAATGATACCAACCACAGCATCACTTTTGTCGCCTTGACCTTTAAGAGGTCCTTTACCAGAACGGGGAATACGAACTATCTTCTCTTTGCATACGATCTCTGCTTGCTGTTGGGACAACCAATCCATTCCATTGACGATGTCGAAACTACCCAGAGCTATAGGGATGAGATCGACGGAGAAAGTCTGACCCGCTAAGACAATGTTACAACACTTGACTACATGTGTGGCCTCTAAACTTTTACCGTTGGCTAACTCTACGACATGTTTGGTGTTTAAGAGTGTTGGTGTACATTTTAACATTTGACTAACTTTCAGAGACACGTAACTGGTATCCGCACCCGAATCAAACAATACAGTAACATAAAAGCCGTCGAGAAGAAACTTACCCATAACCACGTTAGGATCATTCCTTGCGTCACCCTGCCCCAGCACGAACACACGACCCCTGGCATCATTGCCATTATTATTCCCCCCATTGTTGTTCCCGTTGCCCTGATTGTTATTATTGTTGTTGTTCTGGTTCTGGTTTAACTGGGGGCAGTCACGTTTGAAGTGGCCTTCAGCACCACATTGATAGCATCCTCTGTTGCCTCGCTGCTGTTGCTACTACTGGTTTCGTGGAGCAGGTGGTTGTTGTTGCTGATTCTGGTTCGCAGGTCGTGAGCTTCCGCAATCTTTAGCCTCATGACCCATCTTGAGGCACCGCAGACAACGACCCTTGTTGCACTGGCCGTTGTGGTGCTTGTTGCAAGTGTTGCACCTTGGGAGGTTTCCTCGATATCCACCCTGTCTTTGATTGCCCGAGGATTGCTGACCAGGGCTCTGGTAGTTATCTGTCTTGCGCTGCTGAACTTGAGGCTGAGCTGTAGCTGAACCTTTGCTGGAATCCCCATCCCATTTCCGCTTGTTGTCACTGGGAGTAGCGGAAGTAGTAGCATCAGTAGCACTGATACGTTTAGGCAGCCTGTTCTGTTCCATTGCCTGATCTGTGAGGCGATGAGCAAGACGCTGGATATCCTGGATATTATTAAGGTTGGCCGATGTCACGTGGCTTTGAATTTCTGGTGCTAGCCCTTTGAGATATAACTCAATACGTCTGATAGGAGGGTCCACCATAGTTGGACACAGGACGGCCAGTTCGTTTGACCGTTTAGTATATGCCTCAATTTCCGACCCAGTCATCTTCAAATGAAAGAACTCCACTTCTAACTTGTGGATGTCGTCACGTGTGCAGTATTCCCGTTTAATCAGCTCTTTGAAATCATTCCAAGGGGTGGTGTTAGCAGCTGCCAACCCTAAAAGCTGAACTTGCGCATTCCACCAAGTCAGCGCAATTCCTTCCAGTGTGCCAGTGGCGTACTTCACCCTGCGAGCCTCAGGGCATTCACACATCTCAAACACCGACTCGAGTTTTTCAAACCAATGCAGGAGTCCCACTGCTCCCTCCATGCCACTGAATGTGCTAGGACGACAGTCCATGAAGTTCTTGAAAGTGCAAACAGGTGGCTGAGCGTGTTGACCTGCTCCTGCTTGTGCGGCTGCAAGTGCCGCAACAACTTGTTCGTTAATGAGAGCCGTCAACTGGGCTTGTGTCAAGTTAATGCGTCCAGCCATGATCTTCATAGCAAAGGTAACATAAGGGAGAGAGCGTCCGCGAATAGTTCGATGACAGAAGAGAGTATTGCACGTGGGCAAAGTATACCACGAGCAAAGTTCTATGTAATTCTAGCAAGTTCTATGTAATTCTAGCAAGTAGGCAAAGTAAACATGAATAGTAGTACCTATGGTGTTGAGCCTTGCACGTGGAGCAAAGCGTCGTTGTGGATCGTTGAGCAGTGTACTGGTTAGAGTCTGGTTTTAATAAAAACGTTTTCCCCATATTAAAACCAAGTTCTCTATAACCAATGGCTCTGATACCAATCTGTCACACCCCCAAAATCCACCTGCGGGGTATCACCGCTTGGAGGCGTGACTGGCCAGGATCAAGCCACCAATCATATTCAACAATATATATATATGTAATTCAACCAAACCAATATGAAAGGTGTTCAAAACATAAGTATAATATCAACGTTTAGCGGAAGCGTAAAAGTAAACCCAACATAAGTATGAGTATGTAATGTCATAAACGTTTAACAAAGCATTCACGATCCTTGTCCACAACGGCCGCACCTCCCAGTGCAAGCTCCAAGTGTACCTAACGACCTGCAAGGCATGTAACAGAGAGTCAACAACTAGTTGAGCGAGTTCACAGTGGGTTGTTTAGTAATAGTGTTCATTTCGTAAAACGTTTTCTTGTTTAGTAACCCATATATCATTTATAATTACATCGCGGCCTTCCAGGCATGTTTGCGAAGATTAGTGGGGGTTTCCCAAATATTGTAGACTAGTTTTATTTGTATCGCGGCCCTCCAGGCATGTGTGCGAAGTTTAGTATCAGTATCGCGGCCATTCCAGGCATGCGTGCGAAGATCAGTATCAGTATCGCAGCCATTACAGGCATGTGTGCGAAGAGTAGTGGGGGCTTCCCCATGTATCACTAGTCTAGCAGTAACGATGTAAGTACAAATAATTATTCTATCCCATTCCCAACCCCGGGAATCCCATGCCTTGGTAAGAGTGTGAACTCACCTTGGTTTGCTCGGTGTGCTAAGTATGTGCTCACAAATAATCAGTCGAGTCCTAAGGTTATGCACGTATTCGAAATTAGTTTACATTCACAAGGTTCGACTAACAGTCAAGATCATCACGTACATGCAAGTATCAACCAACACATTTCATTTATCGGCTATACAAGTTCAAATTAATCCAATGAATACGCTATACAAGTGATAACATGCTCTGTTTAACATTGAACATTCACAATCCGAGAAATCAGATTAAATCAACTATCTAACTGCTTTATACATCACTCCCTACCCATCCCTATTTATGAATACCAGGCTTTACCATATCATCGGGTCTTAGTAATCATGTGAAAATTCTAGTTCATAATTATTACGTTTAACATTACAAGCATCATGCATCCGTTTACAAATGTTGGGTTGATTGCTTACTGTATCGGCGAAACACCCATGTGTTTCGTCGAGATTGGTCATGGCGAAACACTCATGTGTTTCGTCGAGACATGTGTTCCGTCGAGACATGTGTTTCGTCGAGATCACATAGGGGTATCACTTTGTTTCGCCGGTCTGTCAAGCAGTTACACAATATCACAAAAACCCTAATCGCCACTTAGCATGCAGAAGACATACGATCACACAGAAATCAGTAGATCATCATTAACAGTCACACACAGCCGATCATATCAAACAACCGATTCATGCACTCGTGTAAAACACTAACTCATTATCATCAACCTAAATTTAGCACATGTTACTAATAAATATTACTGACAACATTAATTAGCTCCACATGGCCGCCATTTTTGATATTCAAAGTTATAAACTCTATCAGCCATTAAACTTCCATCCCATTGGACCAATAGCTACCACATTCATGCACATCAATGGTACTCATATATACACTATAGTCACAATTAATATACATACAGACATGTGATGATTATACTACAAGGTTATGCAGAAAGTCCAACAACAAGCAGTGCACACTAACCGAGATGGGAGGGACACAAGATTGATCGAAAGGAAAAAGGCTTGAAGTCGTGTAGTTACCGCCGCACAGGGAAAGACTTTAGGGTTTTCGGTTTTGGTGATGAGTTTCATGAATGAAATAGTTTTGTGAGATATAACTCACGTAATATAGTTGGGCCCTTAACTGGGCTTCGGCGTAATTGGGCTTGGCGAAACAGCTTGTTTCGCCAGTATGAGGTATGGCGAAACACCTTCTGTTTCGTCGAGTAAGTTGATGGCGAAACGCTCTATTTCGTCGGGTGTGTTCATGGCGAAACAACTCTTGTTTCGTCGGCCATTTTATGGTTTAAATAGTTAAGTCTTTCAACAAGTTCCATAGTATACCACCAAGCATATAAACATGTAATAATCACAATACGTTTTATCATAACACAGCGTGTATAGATACAAAGCAAACAAGTCAATTAAGTAAACAATTAAACAGTCAACGTGCAATAAATGCGAAAGTAGAATATCGGAAACTCGAGTTGGCACATCACGTCTAGACATTAGCATTACTTATCACTGTGGGACAACAGGACAGAGTAACGAACCATCCTAACACTTGAAGGCATGCTGCGAGCATGTGTGTGATTGACTTTATTAACAGTTAGAGGCACATCTACCCTTGGTTGAGTTCTACTGCACTAGTCACCGTTTTAATATTTAGACGGCTCTGTTTGAGGCATTGCGTGAACGATAATGTTGATCTCCTTGTTGGACTAAGGTGGGTGACAACCTAACCACGAGTCCAGGACCTATACTCGAGACTCTTGGGAAGATTGCGCGGATTGGAAATCGTTTGACGGTAACGCGGGACTGTCAGAAAAGTTGATAAGCTTAGGAAACACTGGGAGTTCGCTATAGGCGATCGTATCATGTTGAAAATTTCACCCTGGGAGGGTGTGGTACGCTTAGGAAGCATCGCAAGCTTAATTTACGTTACGTTGAGTTATTTAGAATTCTGGAAGGAATCGGTCACGTCGCCTACAAACTCGAGTTGCCCGACGAATTGAGTAACGTGCACAATGTCATTTATATCTTGAATCTAAGGCGGTATTGATGAAACATTTGTGATACCTTTATTAGACATAGTCCAATTTCCAATCGTGAGAATTCGTTGGAACTCAAGACGTGAACAGGAGTTCACATGGGAACGCAATGATCGGAGTAAGTTCTAGTATTCTCAGTTGTAACAGTTGTATCAACTTTTGATATCACTGGTGAATTTCGGGACGAAATTCCATTTCAAGTTGGGGATGATATGGTACCTGAGGAAAACCTGCAGCAATCTTGATTTATCACTTCACTTCTATGTGCTTACTTATAAAATTTCGGGACGAAATTTCTTTCAAGTTGGGGATGATGTGACAACCCGAACGTTCCAGGTTAATGTCTTTCAGTCTTGCGATTCCGATTCCTCATTATTTTCTCTTTACACGTTCCTTGCTTTAGTGAATCTGTTAAACGCTCATGACGTTGTTAAACGTAAATGTTATTGGGTGCGATTGAATGTGTATTTGGGTTTTTATTATGTCACGAGGTTAGAATTGGGCCGTAGTCATCCTTAAATCATCTCGGCCCGGTTGCAAGTGTTTTTGGGCCGCCATAATTATTAAACATACTTGGCCCACCTTCTCCTTTTCTTATGTATACGTAAATAATTAGGTTGTGTTACATAACTCATTGCAAACCCTAACCCCCTCATCCTTCTTGGAAGTTAACGGCAGGCCCCCACTTCCTCTCGAGATTCTCCTCAGTTTCACTTTATGTTCGGTTAGTGCATGAGCACCATTATTTGATCTAACTCCTTGTTGTACTTAGTGATATGTTATTATAATGAGTTGTGTGGTAAGGTGTATTACTTACTGTTGATAAATATGATATGCATGAAAGTAGAAGTTTGATGAACACCTTATGATAACTAGCTATTAGATATAATCAAGAAGTATGATGATGATAAATGATTTAGGACTCATGCATAATAGAAACCGATGAGTCTATTATGGTGATAATTGGGATTCTAGGAGACTAAATAATAAATGTCGCATGATAATGATGATGATTTGGACGGATTTACGTGCGAGTGAATCAAGATTATGATTATATCCAGATTTGATATTGTTAGTGTATTGTTACTCATGTATTGTTACTCGGTTATGGGGGGTCCCACTGTGTTAGTTATGGCAGCAAGTATTTAGGTTTGTAAATGAAATATACGTGCATGTTAGTAATATTGAATTAATATGATATAAATTGAGTGCATATTATTGAAACTGGATTGCGAGGTTGGAAACTTGGAATCAGGTAGTGGGCTTTCGAACCATAATGGGCTACACTATCATATTTGGGCTAATGAATTAGAGGAAATGGCATGCGAATTATGTGGGCTTCACATGTTTACATTTGGGCCGCACAAGTTAAACGGGGATCACTGATTTGTATGTTACACACTTTCGGGTATCAAAGAATTAACGGTTATGTGACTGGTACATATGAAATCATGAGGTGAATTGGCTTATGAACTGGTTATATGCTAAGTGATTGCTTGATGCTGCAAAGTTAGTGGATTACTGTTATGAATTGGATTACGTGAGGGTGCTACATGTGAAATAACTGTGCTTTATGTGAGCAATGAATACGTGAATTGATTGTACGTGAAAGATGTGGTTCATGTGCACGTAAAACTGACTGTTATCGATAACCCTTTTAGGACATGTTTGTTCAACTGATAAACAAGATACTTAATCTTAACGAGCAAACCAAAGGTGAGTTCATCTCTTGAGCATGCGTCCCGGTGGTTGGGACAGTCAGTGGGTATCCTGGGGAGGGATAAGTCTTTTGGGTAAAAACGGGAATGTTGGATAATATACTCTTCCTATCACCTTTAAAGTCCATCCGTGTTGTTTGGTTACCGGGGAGGTAACATGGTATTAGTTAGTAGCGCTACTTAGGTTTGGCAACCTCACCCCGTACCTGGGAGGACGGGTGTTGAACTAATGACCTAGTCATGACCAATACTTTGATAGGAGCATTGGAGAAAGGGCAAAATAATCAGGAGCCGTCTTGTATTCGGGGTATTATCAACATTACTTTCGGGTTTAAATTCAATGGATTAACTAAACACTTGGTAACCAACGTTTTTCGTAAAACTATGAACTCACCAGCGTTGTCTGATACACTTGTTGCATGCTCGCAGATCATTAGATTATATGGATTTGGAACTTGCTGTCTGAAGTAGCTGGAGTGGTCATGGGTCGTGCTGATTGGATACGAATAATGGGTTTATTGATTACATACAATTTGAAACAGTTAAACTATGATTTCTTTTATTTGCTTCCGCTGAACATATTCGTTTTCATTTAAACTTATTGTCGGTACTTTTCATTAATAATCGATGATTTTATTTAACAACTTGTGATTGATTCAATATGATTAGTGGCTCGTTATTGGTTTGTCACACGCCTAGTAGGGTTTTACATGGGTGGTATTTTGGGGGTGTGACAATGGATTTTTCATATAAAGTTTGCCATAATTTTTGTTACAAAAATATAAATATTGGAGGTTGGTTTTTATAAATAAAAGTGACTAAATATGTATTTAGGAAATATATATTTAGATGACACCATGTGTGTGATTATTTTATATTATGTGTATTAGTTATATTATTTTAGGACATGAAATAATATAACTCACTAAAATACCAAAAATTACAATCCAAAATATTACCAAAATTCCAAGAATATGAATATACAAGTTATACACAAAATATTGGTGAAACCGAACAAAGGAATATAACTAACAAAATATTCCGAAAAATTTATTCACAAGTACACTTTTGGTAAATAATATTTTGGACACAAAGGAAACAAAAATATGATTTTTACAATTATTACAAATTTATATCATATTTTTGACAAGAGGAAAATATATTATTTTTGGTGAATAAAAATATATATATTTTTCTTGGAAATATTAGAAGATATATTATTTTTGGAAGAAATATATATTTTCTCAAACAAAAACGGAATATATTATTTTGGTGAAAAATAAGCATATATATATATAGGATTAGGTTCAAACGTGAACATTTTCTCCAGCGTGAACTGCGTGAACTTATCTGGGCCCTTAATTTTTATGATCTTGAGATTTTTAGTGAATGGCAAGATGGTAATTATTTGGTTATTTGTTACTATTTAATTAAGTGAATAAGGGTATATGTGTAATTTACTTTTTAACTTGATTGCATAAATCTCGTTTACCTCCATATTTAGTTTTCAAAATCCCACGAAAATCTCTCTCTCACATATCATTGACATAAAGAAAAGCAGAGGAGACCATCGATCCCTAAACAAAAAACAAACCCTAAATCGATCCTCGTCGTCTGCCCTGGTTCTTTCTTCATCATCACAGCAGTTTTGTTGAACCGAGTTGAGCCTGGGCCCTGGTTCTTTCTTCATCATCACAGCAGTCAACAGAGGAGTGTAAGGTCGAAATCGAGTGAGTAAACAGCCGATATCATCATCATCATCAACGCAGGAGGACATCATCATCATTAAGGTAAAAAAATTCTTGTTTTATTTTTTGGTTTTCGGCCTAGTAAACCTGGTATGTAATTTTCAATTGAACTAGAAAGCTTATTTTCATTTTTCATGATATGATTTCAAGCTTACTCCCTATAGGATAGGAGGATTTTGTTACTTACTGTAATCAGTAATCTCCAATTTCTTGGTAACTAATTGTTGCCTTCAAGGTGTTTGATGAAATGCCTCAGAGAATTTGAACTTTGAGAAACACACGTGAGTGTTTCCAGTTGTGTCTTGTTGGGTAACTTGATTTTGGATATCTGGTTTGTACACACCCCTTTTACTATTTTGATTAAAATGTGAATAAAACATAGTTTTCCAAGGGTGAGCCACATAGCATAAATAATCAGTTTTCTTGCAGCAATTCTTCAGCTACTTCTCTCCGTCTAAATAATCAGGAATGAGCATTTTAGACGCACATCCAAACACTCCTTATGGTTGTATATATCAAACATATATAACATCTATTATATGCGAGCTATGTGACTAACGTTGTGGATATATGTAGAAGCAAACACTGAATTAAAATTCTTTGTTCATAGGATTTTATGGGTTGTTTATTCATTTAATAATGTGTCAAATTTTTAACAAGAAAGTGGTTTGACTTCACCTATAAAATTACTCAGACACTAATATCAATTGCACACGGCTAACACCCCTGTTTCCAGACACATCCTTGATGCGCTACAGTTATCATCCTCAAAATTACTCAGACACTAATATCAACTTTCATTTGTTGCAGGGTTGTAATGATTTCCGTTTCTTTTCAAGTCGAAACATTAAGGTTGCAATGCCTGTTGGGAACTATACTACATCGAGCATGAAATTCATGTACTAGTCTATTTCTAACTAGAACTACAGTTTTGATGTGTTATTTGAATGGACTATAACTATACACCGTCATTATTAGATGTGTCATTAGTTTTTTCACTGCTTTAAGGCGATGTACACATGTGTATTCTGATTTTGCTTGTTTTTAAGGCGTTGTACACATGTGTATTCTGATTTTTGCTCTGGTTTTAAGGCGCTGTACACATGTGTATTCTGATTTTGCTCTGTTTTTAAGGCGCTGTACACATGTGTATTTTGATTTTTGTTATGTTTTTAATGCGATGTACACATGTGTATAGCGTCTGTTTTTGTGATATCTCATATTTTTTTTTGTATTGCATGTGTAAAGTTGTTGATGTACACTTGGGTGTAGCGAGCCCCGCCCATGTTGGACCAGGGTTTGGCCCATGGGTTGACTATGTCTTACAGCCGGAAGCCCGGTACAAAGTTTGTTAGGATTGAGCCTTCCTGCATCACGTCACACATATTAATGGCCTGCAAACCATTAATGATCTGTTTTCCTTGTTGCTTTCATACCGGGATTTACAAACTTACATACATACTTTCAATGATTACAAAGGTTTATTCATACACATAAACAAACACACGAACTCGCTCAACTTTTGTTGATGTTTTCAAACTACATGTATTTCAGGAAATTAAATGTGGATCTAGCGGGCGTTCGGAAGTTCCAAGTGTTGTTTGAGAATAAAGGATGTCATCCATGGTCTTAGGGTTTGGTTAGTGTGTCTTATCCTGGACGAGACACGTTTTCCAAAACCTGGTTGTACTTAATGTCTTTTGTCGAGTCCTTGTGAACTCTAAAAACAAGTTGCATGGTTTGTACTCGAATTTGAGTTCTATCTTTTAAAACAATGTTGTTGTTATGTTTTTAAACTTATTTAATGGAAGAACATCTTCGGTTTTATCATATAGTTGTTGTTAATGCAATGATATTAAACAAGTCACACATAATCACGCTTCCGCAAAAGTCAGGGTGTGACAAAACGTGTATCTCTTGCCACCCATATTATATTCTTGTAAGCCCGCATTCATTATAAAATTATTAAAACACAATGCACCCCCAGCATCAAATTGTGAATTAAATCTTTCTTCAGGAAATTGTACCTCATTGAAGTCGCCTAAGAGAATCCATTTACCTTGGATTGATTGCTTTAGCTATAATATCTCATTCCACAACTGTCTCCTATTACTTTGTACCGTCGGATCATAAACATTCACGACAATCGTGTCCTCATGTTCCCCTGTCACCTGCCCTTTAACCAATATGAAGTTTTGAGTTTTAACTTCGAAATTTCTGTTGAATACCCCGGGACTCCAAATTGATAGCAGTCCACTCGATCTCCCATCTACATCCACTTTGATGTAATCAAACGCTGAGTTATCCCAAAACCTTTTAATTACTCTATCCAGTAAGTCTTTAAACTGTGTTTCTTGAATCGTTATAAAATTTAACCTGTACTTTGACAATATCCCTCGAACTGCCTTTTCTTTACCCACCCCTCCTGCACCTTTTATATTAATGGTTCCAAAATTCATTGTATACCTGCTACCTCATGTTCCTCAACGACCGTCTTCTTTATCAGGTCTTCTTTTCCACTTAGATCCACCCCTACTATCGCCCCAACCTCTATTGTCTCTCGTATTTTGTTATTAATTTCTTCCTCCGACAGCTGCTCTTCTGACCGATTATTCTCAGCAATTTGGGTATCTTCTACAAGTGTATCGCCGGACTGTGATTCCTCCTCCAAATCAGAATTAAAGCCATCGTCTGTGGCTGCTCCTCCATTATTTTCATTGAAAAGGTCCTCAATTATTGATTGTATCCTTGCATCTTTTTTACTCTTTCTCTTTACTTTCAATGGGATCTTTTGTCGAGGTTGGAATCTAATCCTTTCTGACACTTCTAGATTGATATCTGGTAACTTCCCTTTGTTTATTTTCGAATTGGGCTTTAGGTTTTGGGCCCTAGCAGAGGCTAAACTTACCCTCTTCATTTTCTTTTGTTGGGTGGTTAAAGGCCCATTGGGGTTCCTTGCATTTGGTTAAATTGGTTCTGGCCCAAGATCAAGTGACTGGCCGGCCCCACCCCATTGTGTCGACTACCATTTTTTCCGGTGACTTTTGTGGGGCATTGTTGTTCTCAATATTATCATTTTTTCGGTGATTACTTTCATTTGGACTCTTTGATACCTCTCTGAAAGATACTCTTCTTCTAATTATACATCCTGGTATCCATGGCTCCTCTACTTCTGAGACCCACACTTTAAACATTTGTTCCTTACATTTTACTGGTATCGTTTCTTTGATGCTGAAACCATGATCAACCACTACTCCAACTACATCGAACTGAAGATTAGATCGTATTTGTCTGCTTCCGAGTTTTGTACTACCCTACCATACCTTCCTGCAATAACATTCAACACTTCTCCCATCCAGAGTTGTATAAGGACCCCCTGATCATAAGCCATGCTACACGTTGGTATGGCAGTGATTGTCCTTCCCATACTTACACCTTGTGGAACCATTTTTCCCACTGTTGTTTTTCATCATTCACGAACGACTCCATGTCCTTGACTTCTTTAAATGTGATAAGTATGCTCAACCCACCTAGATACTGTATTATCCCTTTATCCAATCTTAGCTCTTCTATACATTTATCCGCTTCCTTTAATTGCTTGATATTATGGTATTCGCACACTACCGCTTTCTTACACCATTCTTTGAAAGCTTCAGATTCGTATGCAAACCTCATTGTGTTTTCCTCTTCTAACGATGCTTTCTTTCCCCTCACAGTGTCCGCATATGATACTCCTTTCCTGGTTCCTGTATGGCTTCCTTCTGCCCAGTCGTTCATGTTTACAGGTTTTATCACTTCCTTTCTAACCCCGATTGTCTCTTCGCCACTGGTTTCTTGACGATTTTCACGAACCTTGCCACTTTTGCTCTAACTCTCCATCCATAGAATTCGAGCTGGTTTAATACCTTTGCCATCTTCTTCCCATCTTTTACTTTGACAAATCTGAGAAAACCAAAACGGTTCCCCCACCTGTCCCGTTTCCTTGTAATGTAAGCATCCACCAAGTGCCCGAAGTTTCTGCATTCCATCCATAATTCTCCATCGGATACTTGTGGATGTATGTTGGAGATATAGAAGGTTGTGGCATCCTCACTTCTGTATTCCTTATCATTCACCTGATTGTTATCTCTTGCCTGATACCTTTCTCCGTATTCTGACTGATTATTCCCCACACCTGATCTTTCACCCATTTCTCTCCCCATCACGGATCTTTAAGAGGTTAATCGGATTCGTATCAATCAAGCTAAACTATCAAGATAGCCGCGATC
The DNA here is from genome assembly GCF_002127325.2 of Helianthus annuus. Classification (NCBI taxonomy): domain Eukaryota; kingdom Viridiplantae; phylum Streptophyta; class Magnoliopsida; order Asterales; family Asteraceae; genus Helianthus; species Helianthus annuus. Next base: position 66,439,620 of record NC_035436.2, read on the forward strand.
GATTACAGACCTACTAAGCAATCAAGAACCGGATAGGTTTCAAACTTTCCGAGACGCAAGAATATAAAATGAATCTATAGACGATCAGACCCAAGCTTCCGCTAACAATGCTCGTACCACACCGATGGAGTATAATCCAGCAGTATAATCACAGGATTGTTACACAGAGAAGGAGAAGGATCGCTCTCTAGTATATATAAAACTACACTATTGTATATAACTAGCGTAATTGTTATGTTAATAACTAACGAAATAATTTTCAGTGACGGATCTAAAAAATAATTATAGGGGTAACGTTTCAAAACAAAATCTTCTATAGGGACAACAAAATCGAAAAAAACATCAAATTTTCAAAAAAGGATACACTACCACCGGAGCGTCAAGGGGTAGCGGGGCTACCCCTTGTTATAAGGTATATCCACCCCTGATAATTTTCATGGCTTGAGTAATTAGTTTGTATAACTAGAGTAATTATATATATAACTAGTGTAATCGCTTTTATAACTAAAGTAACTAGTTTAATACCCGTCTGGTGGACGGGTATTTTAATGTCATAATGACATATACACTTTTTGTCTTTGCAGAGTTTGACTTTTACATATTACACGTACCAAATGGTTTGGTGCATTGACATTTTGTCATCATAAAACTTAGACTGGAGGGTATGGAGAGCCTCATCCCCAAAGGGATGGGCCGCCACATCTCCGCCACGTAAGCGGGGCTTGAAGGGGATGGACTTAGGGGGTTGGAGGATGGGGCTAAATATATATATATATATATATATATATATATATATATATATATATATATATATATATATATGTATGTATGTATGTATAGCTTGGTGTGTGGAGGAGAGGCCCGTCGAGACCGTCTGCTGGGCGACGGAGAAGCCGGAACGGGGCAGGGGGGCGGTGTGGGGGACCGGCGTCGGGCCAGGCCGGGCCTAAGCCGGCCCCCATACCCTTTAGTCTTAGAAGATGGAGGTGTATACCAACCCCAAGGCTTCTTCACGCTCAAGTAATTCTCAAGTTCCCTGGAAACAAATAGATATATAAGTTACAACATTCCAATAATTTAGATAAATGTTATAAAAAAATTTTTGAACGGCAAACGACATTTTATTCATCACCAAATTGTATACAAATGCTTGGTTAAGCAAGACACTAGACCGGTACATTATACACGATCACCCATATTTCGCCTAATAATGATACATTACTCGACTATATTAAAATAATTTAGACAAATGTTATAAATATAAATTATTACCATTCTCAAGTTCACAGCCAAAATCGCTATGCTTTTTCCAACCCCATGGAGCTTGAGAGAAGCATGGATGTGAACGGTTGACACACACAATACCTCCCTCAAAAGCCTGCACAAAATGAAACAGAATTCTAAATTAAACATAGACAGAGATGACAATTAGTGACACAACCTTAATCACGACACGGAAATAATGAGATTTTGACACAACTTTAAGCACCATATCGTATTCAGGTGGACCTGTTAAATTAAAAAGATCGTGCATGAGACGACCTCTTTAATCCAATTAAGTAAAATGACTTGTCAACCCGTTTACAACCCATTTTATTACAACTTGCCTGCCCATTTAACATGTTTACAATTTGATTACGGCTCAATTACAACCGGTCAAGCCATTTACAAAATGCCAACCCGTCTTCCCGTTTTGATAAACGGGTTAGCTAAAAAGATTATACGACTTAAAGGACAAGGTGTGTTATAATATGCAGACTAAATCAAATTTTCTACACAATTTGCACGTACTATTCAAAAATTTGCCCATGATTTAGGGATTTCAAACATGGTATAGAATCAATATAGGTAACAAACTGTATAAAGAAATTAAAAAATGAATAAACTCATAGTAGTGCAAGTTGAGTAACAGAGGCAAAGAACAAAGGAATAGCTCCAGCCTCCAGGTATTGCAGGCTATTTATAGCTTAAGATTACATGTAAGCATAAAATATATCAAATAATAAATCTCATATGCTCTCAAAGAAACTTTAAGAACTTTACAACATGTACCCAATAGAACCAATGCTGTGTAAATTTGATATGGGTATGGATGAAATGCATATGTCATATACTAAAAGTAAAAACAACTATAACAACATACACCAAATAAACTCTTACCTAAAATCAAATAATCAGTCACAACACATTAGGTTACTAACAAATGTTGAGTTTTCTTTTATATAGTGTCTCAGCTTATGTTTTTTTTTTTTCCATGATACATGTATCAAAACAATGATTCTAAATTTACTACCCAAGTTCTAAATATCGAGAACCAAGACTGCACAAAATACTTCATAGAAGAATGATCATATATATAGATTGATTTATAACTTTATTAGCGCCACTGTTTTAAGCAATTATACATATCCCCACTTACCCACGCCGCTGATTGGTGAGCCAGTTAAAAAAAACGATAACTGCTGACTAAAGCCAGTTATCCCAAAACTGTTACAAACATATAATGTTAAATTTCAGTTTTAACTACTACAACATGAGTTAATTTCTCTGACAGGTGCTCTAATTCAGTTGACTTGAAGTAGCAAATTCGCAGCGAGAAGTTAACATGAATAGTAATAGTCACATACCTTGAGAGAATCCACAAAAGTTAACAGTGAGGAGTGAGGCCAGTTGTACAAAATTCGCCAATTTTTGAGTTCCTTGATTCGTTAAGTTCTTCCCACCAATCTGGCGATAACCACAGATTGAACATCTTCATCGACAACGGCACCGGGATGCTCAGTAGCCTTCATCTCACAAATGAAACACTTTAAATCAACAATCAGTGAAGTGAAGTAGACGATAAATCAAGAAACGATGCAACAGGAGTGAAAATTAGTTTACACTTACAATTCTTGCACTGGGTGGAGTGAATTGAAGATAAAAAAATGCCATGGATCTTGGCGGCATGACAGACAACTTGTTATGATTCAGAAAGCCATGGAAGCACAAGAACATGACTGGAACTATAACAGGCATAATGTAAGTTATACAACAGACCTAAATTCTATACACATCCCATCAATTTCCATAATGGCCAACAAATTCAAAACAGAGACATACCAAGCAAACTGTAACTTAAGAAATTCAGCCGTGTAACCCTAAACCGGTATCGAAAATATAAAGATATCATCAAAACAACACAAACACCTAACAAAGTCTCTAATTAGGGCTTTGAGAAACAAAACCGATTACCAAGAGTGAGATAGATTGACTATGCTCCAAGCCAAGCGAATGAATTTCCAGATTATGGTCGAATGGCGGTGCCCACTTCTCGCAATCGTCAACCGTGGTAGTGGCGGTGAACACCAGTGGCCGACGGCTCCTAATTTTACCAATTTGGGCAATGGACAACGTTTATTTACCTTGACATTTCAAAATAGAACTTGCTTACAAAGCTTGTATAATACACATGGTCCGCTGCATTAATATCCAATACAAAATTACTCAAAAATCTAAACCTCAAATAGATTAAGAAATGATATTGAAGACCAACCATTCTTCCCAAAAACACTAATCATCATGTAACTTAATACATAATTTAATCGGACAAGATGCGTTTAAAAGTTAAATCACCTCTTATATGTAGTCGAGTTCCTATTCAGCACCAACTGCCAAAAGACGGTCTATGTTTTCACTTTAACATGTAGTTGTAACTGCATAGCCAGCTGAACTGCAGAGTAACCTACAGCTCCTCCACCCACCACTAGTACCCTCCACCACCTGTTCCATTTGTTTGTGGCACAAAACCTTATACATATGCATACCAAAAATAAATCAAATACATATATAGAACATAGTATCTGAAAAGAAGCCAGGTACAGACATTATCAACTATAAAATATGATTATCAGCCATTAATATAACACATGATTAAACAGCCACCCAATTGATGCCATTAATGGTAGACTGCACACACATTTTCAATTTGTAATTGCCTTTATTTTATTAGATCACACATTTAATCATATTTATCGTATCATTTATTCTCTCGTAAATACCTCGAGGTTTTGTCACCTAACATTCTATATACAAAATTTTTATCAATCATGATTCAAAATAATTTCCAGCTTACAAAATTAGTCTGTAACAAATTAGATAATTACCATTGCAGGGTTGTTTTACATTCAGTTGAAATTTTATCCCTGAAGTAAACACCATGGAGCTAGCCCATGATGTGTACACAAAATAAAGAAAATAGAAAGCAAAAATTAGGACCGAGGATCGAACCTCGGGTATTTACTTTCAGTGGAGGCAGAGCAAATAAGTAAAGGCAAAGAAGACCACTTCACCAACTTTAACTCTTGTAATAATACTGAAAACATAGAATGTATCTGAAGTTAGAACTTACCTTTCCACCAACGACAATCCACGCACCACCGGTATCTTCTTCGATACCAGTGCCATTCAAACCATCTTACGTGTAGTTGCAATGGAGGGTCCTAACAACATAAAACAACAACAATAACTATGAAAACAAAGGGCATAAAGGTAATCCGAGCATTATTACTGCGAAAACGGCGTAACCCTCAATCAGATCATCTTCATCAGCCCCAAATAAAGAAATGTTTTTCAAACTGTCAGAAGTGCACGTTGCATACATCTCTCCCGTAATCTCGCCATTAATGTAAAGTCGCATAATATCCGTAGAATCCTGATTTAAACCCACCAAAAATTAAAGAGATTAAACTATTGACTTTATCAACAATATAAGCACAAAATATACTATGACTCAATAAGACTTCTTGAAGCTTGCTAATCGTATTTCTCACAATCAATGTGAACCCATTTGTTAAGAGGCACTTCAATTTTCGATTTTGCACACAGAATTTCTGTCTCGTCAGAATTTGTTGCTTCTTGAGCTATAAAATGAATAGGGTAAAGCACCATTTCTTTATTCGCAATCAACGCGAGAAATGGGGCACTGCTGTTTATAGCCGAATTGTGCTGCGAAACATTCAAATGGTTTGGGTTAATCATCCGTAAGCATATTCAAGCAAAAACTCAACCCTTTACATTTTACAAGCATCATCATTACTAACAAATCCCAAGTAAATTGCAGATTATAGAATACACAATTAATTTCAACAATAAATATATCAACTTCAACATACTTAAAAGTTGAAACTTTTGTGCTTAATTACCAAAATCCACTACAAGAAACCAATCTGTATAAAAATTCACAACATTAATCATATGTATCAGTGAGATAATTCTTGAAAACAAAACCCATGTAAACAAAAGGGTTTCTTCACAAAACAAAATATCAAAATTCACAACATTCATATCTCGATGGTCAAGATTCAAGAAAACTAACAAAACCCACAATGAAATTGGGTTCATTTGTAACAAACACAAATAAAACAAACCTGATAAAGAATGTTTGAAGGAAAAGAAGATGAATCTACAGGTAGATAAAGCCAAAAACAAAGTGATAAACTGCCATTAACATCATCTTTATTCTTGATCTCCAATTTCAATTCTTTTAAGGAAGAATAACCGTCATCTCCAATTTCAAGTCTTTTTCAATGTTTTTCTTTGTTAAGGTACGAATTAGATAAGGATCTAATCCAAGCTCTTCAAATGTGAGCTCCTAAACTTCACTTCTTCGTGATCTTCATCATTGTAAGCGAATGAGAAATAATGATACCAAAGTTGGAATGATAATTGAACATAGAAGAAGTTTTATGGGCGTGGAGGAGAAACCGATGCCTGAAATCACGGGAGAGTGGGGATGGGAAAGAAACCATCCGATAACTGCAAAACTGCCTAAAACTGACACTACAACAGCAGCAGTTAAAATTGTGAGTTTAAGTGGCTGAGATTTTATCTCAGCAAGATCTAATGGTGGAGAATGATTTGAAAAACAGTTACATTTAATGGGTTTAATATATATATATATATATATATATATATATAGGTAGAGGATCCTGTAAAAAGTGCTCAAAGTGTGAGAAGTGTGAGAAGTGTATTATAACACTATATATAATACTATATAACACCCTATAAACACAATATAACAATATGTAACACCATATAATACCATATAACACTTTGTAACACTATATATCATTATATAACAAATATAACACTATAGGTTGTCTGATAGCATGCCTATGATAGATGTATAGTGTTATATTTGTTATATAATGATATATAGTGTTACATAGTGTTATATGGTATTATATGGTGTTACATATTGTTATACGGTGTTTATAGGGTGTTATATAGTATTATATATAGTGTTATAATACACTTCTCACACTTCTTACACTTTAGGCCCTTTTTACACTATCCTTACCCTATATATATATATATATAATTAGTTTGTATAACTAAAGTAATTCAATGACTGAAAAGCAATTACACTACAATAATAATTACTCCAGGTTATACGTTAAATTACTCTACCATATATAACTAGCAATATATACTTTGGTTGAAGTTATAAAATTTCCTCTTCTACTTATCAATGTTACAATTATGCTACCGAACCTTTTCTTTTATTTCCTCATTTCACACACTTAGTACGTTTATTAATTTGTACACAATCGTTTCCCTATAAAAAATAATAAATGAATTAATCGATTCAAGCTTTTAATTATTCTGTCACAGTTTGCTTATTTGGTTTTTACCCTTACGCCTACAACTACATACATTCTTTTTTTAAACTAGCATCAAATTACCTATAGTTTTTACCCTCACACCTAAAACTACATACATTCTTGTTTTTGAGCTAGCATCAAACAATAAATTACCTAGATGATATTTAGTTTATGTCAACTAACATGGTTATCATACACGAGTACGACCTTAACATGTTTTTTAATAAGCCATTTAAACATTTTATTTCATTCAATACATAATTTACCAAAATACCCCTATACATGCTACCTACCCCCAAAATGTTGCCAAAATTCTGTTACCAAAATTGCCTCCTGTCCTTATAATCCCCATACATCTCTCACTCCTTCACGTCCACTTCTCTACCACCCAATTATGGCTCTTCAAACCACCAACTCACTCCTCCAATTTCAATCTCTTTCACCACCACTCAAATCTTTTCCGGCCACCACCACCTCCTTCCGCCCCATCTCCGCCGTCCATTCCCCCGACCCAACTGTCCCAAAACCACCCTCACCCGCTACATCCGCAACCGCCTCAACCGCCACCCCAAAACTCACCACATCAACCCAAAAATGGGCCTTGGACAGCTGGAAAGCCAAAAAGGCTCTCCAGCTTCCAGAATACCCGGATCAAAATGATCTCGAGTCGGTCCTCCAGACCCTCGAAGCGTTCCCGCCAATTGTGTTTGCGGGGGAAGCTAGAAACCTGGAGGACCGACTCGGTGAGGCTGCCCTGGGGAAGGCATTCCTGTTACAGGGCGGCGATTGTGCTGAGAGTTTTAAGGAGTTTAATGCGAATTATATTCGCGATACGTTTAGAGTTATTCTTCAAATGGGTGCCGTGTTGATGTTTGGTGGCCAAATGCCCGTTATCAAGGTCTATTTTCTTTCATAACATTAATTAATTAATTATTAATAATAATAATAAAAGATAGTGGAAAAGTTGAATTATTAGAAAATTAAATTGTCCAAGGTATTGCGTAAATCAATTAATGATTATTATTTTAAAAATTATACTACGACGCTCCGGTTAAAAAGTTATGGTTAAAACAGGTGGGAAGAATGGCGGGTCAGTTTGCGAAGCCTCGATCGGACCCGTTTGAAGAGAAGGATGGTGTGAAGCTTCCGAGTTACAGAGGGGATAATGTGAACGGTGATGCATTCGATTTGAAATCGAGGACACCCGACCCGCAAAGATTGATTAGAGCATACAGTCAATCTGCTGCAACTCTTAATCTTTTGAGGGCTTTTGCCACCGGTGGGTATGCTGCTATGCAAAGGGTGAATCAGTGGAATCTTGATTTTACAGAGAACAGTGAACAGGGTGATAGGTATGATAGACAAGAACTCGGTTTGAATCAAACATGAATTCGCTGGTTTGCTTTTAGTCTAAATGGGTTGGGTCAGTTTTGTGTCAAACCCGTGAAATAGCGGGCTTGTTGGGCGGTAGGTTCGCAGGTTAACCTATTTAACTCGCTTATTTATTTTTATAATTTTTTAAAGAAAAATAATTAGGCGTTTTGTGCTAAATTTTAAAAAATAAATGAGAATAAGGATTAGGTTTTATAAATTAAAAGTTTTCTGTAGGAGACCGTTCACAAAATAAATAAAATAACAAATTTTATTAATAAACATTCTGATTACAATACATAAAGATGAACAGAAGTAAACTAAACTGAAAGAAATTACAATACAAGAAATTTAAATTAAACTAAGAACAGATTACAAGGAAAAATAAGGAATAAAACGAAAAACCAATGGTGACTGAGGCACGTGAAGATCACACTTCCCTTAAAACAGATTTCGGGCCACCCAGGTGAACCCGTCTGTTTCCCAGGGTACAACAGCCTAAGCAGATTGTACTGCCGGGATTAGCCTAGCACCTGAAAAAAAAATACCTGAAACAAGAGTTCTCAGGGATTCGAAGTTAGGAAATTCTCTGTGTGTGCTATGAACCATACGAATGTGTAATTTTCAGTGTGTCTTAGACAAAGCACACAACTTGTATATATTACTGTTTAGAATTCTAACTGAAATGTTATATTGAATACAAAATTCAATAACGAATTCAATGACAATGATGGTCATATTGAATACTGAATTCAATAAAAATTAAGTCTCATATTCAATGAGAACTTAATTCACCTTAACCAGTAGGAATCTAAACAGTCACCAGACCACTTGCTCAAGCCACACGAACCATCGCCATCAAAGCGCCACATTGCGCCCATCGCCCTCGTCCCGGTCCCGTGCCCGCGCGCGGGCGCGGGTCACCCTCCTGGCTACCACTGGGTGTGAGTTGTCATACAAGAATACATTCGTGTAGAGAATTCTAATTATAAATCCACAAAAGATTTATCTCTCCACCTATGTGGGACAAGCTCAATTTCCCACATGTTTATGGTTCCAACACACAAACTTAATGCACAAGATCTCTCATTCATCTTGGCTTAATTATTAAATAATCATTATATTATCTCATAATATAATATTATTTATAAAATTCCCGACATTTTCTATATACATTTATAATTTTGGTTCAAAATTTATCTTTAAAGTATTGGTATGCAAATAAGTAAAATAAATAGGTTTCGGGTAAAAAGGGTTGTGTTCAACTTCGGGTAAGATTTGACCCGCCATCCCATGAACACAACCCATCTAGCATCCCTGAGACCCAAAATTTTTAAGAATGATAATGAAGTGATAAGGGTAAAATAGACATTTTATATCTTCTACCATGGTTTTTATCTATTAGTTTTGTCAAGAGAAAACTACAAACATTATTTTTGTCATGTGTTAGGTACCGCGAGCTAGCTAACCAAGTTGACGAGGCACTAGGCTTCATGGCAGCTGCCGGACTCACCATCGATCATCCTATCATGACCACGACTGATTTCTGGACATCACATGAGTGCTTGCACTTGCCTTATGAACAATCTCTTACACGATTAGATTCAACTTCCGGCCTGTACTATGATTGTTCGGCTCATTTCCTTTGGGTCGGTGAACGCACACGCCAACTAGATGGTGCCCATGTTGAGTTCCTAAGAGGAATTGCAAACCCACTAGGGATTAAGGTATTTCTTATCATTTCACTAGTGATTTTAATTGTTTATTATACTCAAAATACAAAGGTAGTAACTAGTAAGCATTTAAGGGGTGGTCAAGTGGTAAGCACCCGAGTCCTTCTAGTAGGGGTCTCAGGTTTGAACGGTCACAAATCTAACGAAAGTTGTGTTTTACCTGATGCCATTAGTTAGTGGGGTCCTGTGAGTTTTTCATTGGGTTCTCACGGTTACAAATACAAAGGCAGCTAATAATTTAATTTAACAGGTGAGTGATAAAATGGACCCGAACGAGTTAAACAAGATCATTGACATCTTGAACCCGGAGAACAAACCCGGAAGGATTACAATCATAACAAGAATGGGAGCCGAGAACATGAGAGTGAAGCTTCCTCATCTTATAAGAGCGGTTCGAAGAGCAGGTCAAATCGTCACTTGGGTCACCGATCCTATGCACGGCAACACTATTAAGGCTCCAAGTGGTTTAAAAACTCGCCCATTCGATGCTATCAGGGTAACTAACTCATCCATAAAAGTTAAACTTTTATATCATGTTTGGTCATATATTGCATTAATTATTGGTGCAAGTAGTAGAAAACTTGCATCATTGTGAAAAAGACTACAGAAATAATGTAGACTGAAACTGACTACTACTTCGCATGTGATCTACACGTGCTTTGGACCTTGGGAGTAGCAGTGGCGGATCAGGGGGTTCCTAGGTTCCAGGAAGACCCTCGGTTTGGAAAAAATTGAAAAAAGTTTTTTTTTTTTTTTTGAAACGAAAACTTCATTAAAAAACACGGCCAACCCGAACAAAAACAACGGGCGACCCAACCACCTACAAAACCTTACATGAATTTACACCAACTATCCCAACTAACGTCTATATACTTGGACCTATTCTTGAACCATAAAAACCCGACAGACTTTATCGACCTGAAAACTTCGTCTACCTTCGGAGAAGAGCCGTTAAAAACCCGATCATTTCTCGCTTTCCAAATCATCCAACACGCTATAACCACGACCCCTTGATACATAACCTGCCTTTTCCCTTTTAATCCGCAATGTAAGTGGGCTTCAAGCAGATCCTTGACCGAGAAAGCAACCAGGAAGGGAGTCTTGGTCCAGCTGCTAATTAAGGCCCAAACCCCAGTCGAGAAGCCGCACGCCGTAAACAAATGAACAGCCGTCTCCTCACCAAAGTCGCACAACGGGCAGCCGGTATCAGCAACCGGGAGGTTGCGTTTGGCCAGCTCCAGCCTAGTGGGGATCCGCTCCATCTCAGCCCTCCAGGCAAAGATGTTGCATTTAAGCGGCAACCACTTGCACCACTCCCACGAAAACCACTGACCATCAACAATGCTGCACCCCATCAACCTCTTCGCGGATAAGACACTAAACTCCCCCGACTCATCAGCCGACCACCGCCACCTATCTAAAACACCGGACAAATCAACCTCCCTAAGCATCACACACAAGGCCAACCATTCGGAAATCTCCACATTGCTCACCGGAGGCGACTTCCATCTCCAAGCCCCGTTAGGATTAGAAAACGGCCGCACAATGCGTTCCTTGACCTTGCACTTCTTATCAACCTCAAGGCGAAACAAATTCGGGAAGCGATGCATCAGGGGAACCTTTGACATCCAAGGGTCAATCCAGAATGAGAAACCCTCTCCATTACCAACAACCCCTTCCATATACTGCCAAAAACTATCCCTGGCCCGAACGGGTTTGTTAACGACTTTGACGATACCGCCCCACACACCGCCCAAAGACAACTTATTAGGGAGAGTGTTCCAACTCCGATTACTATCATGAATGGCCGAGACCGATTTTGCCCATAAACTGTCTCTATCCGTCATGAACCGCCAAGCCCATTTCAAAATAAGAGAGTTGTTGACCTGCACAAGCTTCCGAATCCCCAAACCCCCTTTATCAATCGGAGAAGCCACTCTATCCCACGCCACCCAACATAACTTCTTTTCGACGGTAGACCCGCCCCAAAGAAACCTTCTCATAATCGATTCCAGTTGGTTAATAACCCCAACCGGAGCTTTAAACAAAGAAAAGTAATAGTTTGGCAAGCACTCCATCACCGATTTAATGAGCGTAACCCTCCCACCAATAGAAAGAACCGACGCCTTCCAAAGAGCAAGCCTAGCCTCAAATAGATCAATAACCGGCCTCCAACTTGCAATCCGATTCATATTAGCTCCCACCGATATCCCGAGGTACTTAAAAGGCAAAACATCTATTTTACACCCGATCCGAGAGGCCATAGAACCCAAGGCAGCATCCGAAATACCCACCCCATAAAACTTGGACTTCGACAGATTAATCCTCAGCCCTGAGCAAACGTGAAACCCTCTCAAAATCCTGACAATGTTCAAAATAGACTCCTCCCTCCATTCCCCAATAACTAATGCATCGTCCGCGTATAATAGATGAGAAAGCACCGGCCCGTTGTTCGGAAGTCTAACACCCGGAACTGCCCCAATATCAACCGCCTTCTCCAAACAGCACGAGAGAACCTCCATCACCACCAGGAATAGAAACGGAGACAGAGGGTCCCCTTGCCTCAATCCTTTCTCGCATTTGAAATCAAAAGTAGGCGACCCATTAACCAACACCGCAGATCTCGCAGAGGAAAGAATACCTTGCACCCAGTCGCACCAAACACCCGGGAACCCCATTTGACTCATCACATCCCTAAGAAACCCCCAATTCACGTTATCGTACGCCTTTTCAAAATCCAACTTCAACAAGAACGCTTTCTTCTTTCCTTTCCTAAACCAATTAATAACCTCATTGATAATTAGGGGCCCGTCTAAGATAAACTTACCTTTTAAAAACGCGGATTGAGACTCCGAGATGACCGTAGGAAGGACCTTTTTCAGCCGATTCGCCAATACTTTCGAAATAACTTTGTTAATTGCTCCCACCAAGCTAATTGGCCGATACTCATTAAGACACGATGCGTCCTTAACCTTCGGAATAAGCGTGATAAACGAAGAGGCACACCCTCTGCTCAACTCCCGCCTAGAGAAAAATTCGTTCATCACATCCACAAAATCTACTTCGAAAACATCCCAGAAATGCTTAATAAACCTGAAGTTTAACCCATCAGGACCGGGGGCCCTATCCCCACCACACTCTGACACAGCCGCTTTTATTTCCTCCAGACTAAATCTCGCCACTAATAAATCCGCGTCCTCTCGACTGATCTTTTTAATATTGTCACAACAAACCACCGGGCGGCTAACCACCTCTTCCTTAAACTTGTCTCTAAAAAACTGAAACACACTTTTCTTAATGACACTCGGCTTCGAGCTCCAGGATCCATTCACCACTAATCCGTGGATCCTATTAGACGCCCTTCTGCAATTAATGACTGAATGAAAAAAACTAGAATTCTCATCACCATCCTTCGCCCACTTCACACGAGAGCGCTGCTTAAGATCTTTGACTTTATTTTCCTCCAACTCCTTCAACCATCTGTCGTTCTCCGCGAGAATCCATTCCTCTTCCTCTTCCAGCTCTCTACCTTCTTTAATAATTTCCAATCCTTCAAGCTCCGATCTCGCTCTCTCTTCCAATTCTCCCTCCTTTTTAATCAAGTCATTTCTCCATTTTCTAACATGATTCCTAATAAACTCAAACTTCTTAAGCAACCTGATATCCGCCGGCCCACCCCCCACAAACTTAGAAGCCGCCTCTCTAACCATAGCTTCATATCCCGGCCTATTCAACCAAGAGTTAAACACCCGAAAGGGTTTTGGGCCGAAGTTGACTTCCTTGGTAATAAGAACTAGGGGGCAATGATCTGATAATTCTTTAGGAAGGGCCCTAAGACAAGCCTCAGGCCACCACCCAAAAAAATCCCCACAAACCAGAACCCTATCAATCTTGCTAAGCTTCCTCCCACCGCTGCCCCATCTGGTGAACTTACGATCCTTCATCTCGTATTCCATCAAACCCCCACTGAAAATGAACTCATTAAAGGCCCTAGCACAGGCTGAATGAAAACGCATATTTAGCCGTTCCTCCGGCACCCGGACCGCGTTGAAATCCCCAAGGAGAATCCAACCCCCCTGTTGCCCTTCCATCTCTGCCAAAAGTTTCTGCCATAAAACTAACTTGGCTTGAAGATCCTGCGGAGCGTACACATTAACAATATTCAATAATTGCCCTCCCCCTTTAATCCTGCCTTTAATCACCATATAGTTCCTGTCTTTCACCACACTGACCCGGTTGAACAGCTTCGGATCCCAGACACTAACCAGCCCACCCGACTGACCGGAAGACTCTACCCAATCGAACTCAAAATCCATCCCTCCCCACAATTTAGTTAACCCTATCTTATCAACAGACGCACATTTCGATTCTTGCACAGCTAAAAAAGATAAACCAAATTTCACTTTCAACCTCTTAATCCAGCTCGCCTTCTCCCCACTCCCCAGCCCTCTAACATTAAGCGATAAAAAATTCATGACGGAACCTCATTAATACCTGTACCTTGAATAACTTTCTTAACGAGCTCCTCCTTACCTCCGAGTTCCATACCCAAACGAACCCCCAGATGGACCGTTTCCTCCACTTCCAGATCCACATCGCAAGCCTTACTATCACCCTCTCCCTTTTCTCTTCCTCCCTGAACCGATGCAGGAGCCGCCGACTCAGTCACTACACAGCGATTTAGGTCAAAAGACCTCCCTTCACCCGAACACAGGGGCTCATCACCCCCCCTACCACTCGAGACCTGGTCTCCATCCTCCGTATTATCCTTAAACAACTTTGGGTCAAGGAACTTATCCAACGAAAATGGGTCACTGTCCTCCTCAATTTGGGCTCTACACCTTTTAATGGGCCTTGCCTTCTCACTGGAGCCCACAAAATTCCCCTGACTTCCTTGAAAAATATTCCCCCCTTTCCTGAGTCTCTTAGACTTCTTTACAGACGTAAAGACAAACATCCCCTTTTTATTTCTACTATGGACAGAAGTGGACCCCAATTCATCTCCCAAAAAGGAATCATAATTAAATACATTCCTCAAATCTCTCACCCCATCGGAGCCCACACCCGTCGCCTTATCATTTACTGTTTCCCCACCCCCCATGCACGACCCTTCGGGAACCTCCTCCCCGCCTCCCAAATTACCCGAACCCGAGAACCCCACCACCGGAGACGACGCCAACGGTGACGAACCACCATTACAAGTTGCCGGAGAGTTAACATCCGACGAAACACCTGGAGAAAACTCCACCCCACGCTCCCCCAAGCAATCAGGAACCCAATCTTCTAGTTCTTCCTCCACCCACACCCTAAACACCCTATCCTTCCATGCCAGTTTCAGCTTCTCCCTGATCCTTGTGGCTTCCCCCACGAGCACAGCCACCCTAGACAACGACAGATCCTTCTCCTCCACGAGAGACTTCATGACATGCAACACCTTACCGAAGCCTCCCCCTATCATCTCCATAACCACCGTATCAAACAAGTGCAAAGGGACCCCATAAACTTTCAACCAGACAACTCTTTCAAAAGGTAAAGACTGACCGTCCCAAATTTCCACCTTAGAGAACCATGGATCCCACACCTTCCTGGCATTGAGGAAGGCACTCGCCCCGGCATTGTCCCCGAAGGAAATTAAAATTGATAACCCACCCAAATACTGGATATTCTCCACACTGATCTTCGCTATCCTAAGAAGCTTAGCAAAATCCACCAAGGTTTCCAGATCAACCGTCCTACCCACCACCGCCCTCCCCCGCAAAGCTTCAAATGCAACCAATCTGTCCGGCACAACAATGGTCTTTTCTACTCCCTCCGCCCCCGGAACACCAAGACTCCCACCATCTCCTGAACCGTCATCCACCCCCCCCATTCTCCTATCCCGAACAACGTCGCTAAAGGATCTAAAAACCTTTCCACCAAACCCACTAGCCATCATACCTGGAACAGGATGCTTCGGTGCCTGGCCACCGCCTTCTGAACGAGCGCTTGTGCCGGAGTTTTCAACAGCAAACTTCGCAACATTCACCTTTAGTTTAAAGTCCCCCATCCTCACTCCCCTTAAAGCTTTTTCCAACTCTCCCTTATCCCTGACCCCTTTGAAACTGACAAAACCAAACCTGCACCCACCTTTATCTCTCTTTCTCGCCACGTAGGTCCCAGAAACTTCTCCATAATTTTCCATGCATCGCCTGAGTTCCCAAGGAGTGCAACCATCCGGCAGGTTTGACACGAAAAATTTGATAACCTTAACTCCCGCCATAAAAACCAAAGGCAAACGAACAGCCCCAGACCCGACAAAAACCCTAGGACACCCTTGAAAGCAGAAACAACTCAAAGAAAGGTTAACGGGATTCGAATCGGTCTAGCTAAACTGCACCAAACAGCCGCGACCAATATCAGACCCGCTAAGCAACCCCGAAGAAGATCCGACAAGGGGCCACAACCAGCAAACACAAAGGAACGAAAGAAAAAACAACCGCCCTCGGAGTGAATGAAAGAACCAGTAAGAAAGGGATAGAAACTAAGGTCCAGTCAAAGAGAGAGACGACCTCAATCGCTATTCCGATCCGACCGTCTTCGTCGAACCCCAAAGGCCGGCCGGGAAGACGAAACGAGAGAGAGATTTAGGAAGCGATCTCTTTAGTTACCATGTAATTTTGATGATACTCACGTTAGTCATTTGATTGGCTTCGAAGATGAATCAAGTTTAGAAAATGATTTTGAAAAAATTAGTGAGAATATACCAAAAGGAACCCTCCTAGAAAAAATTCTTGGAACCATCAATGAGGAGTAGGGGTCTTCAGAAACCTTTTAAAACTGCTCAAATCGAAGCAAGTTGGGCAATTAATTGATATAACGATTCAATTCATTATTGTGTTTGGCAATTTTAATGTTATGTCCAGGTTTGAAACTTGGAACCGATCGTGTAAGCTAGCCAAACCCGTCCTTTGACATATATTATTTATATATTTCATTTCATTTTTAAAATATTAAAAATTTTAATACAAAGTAATGATTATGTAAAAAAAAATTTAATCACCTAACCGTCAAACCGGCTGCTCGGCCGACCAACCCAACCTAGCCGGTTTGATTTGTCATTTCCAAAACTGCAGTTAGCGGTCTTGCCCCTTTTTTTTCCCAAAACTGGTCGAACCGGACCGTGAACAGCACTTTGAGTTTTTTGTTTGGCTTGGTGTATCCGGGTAGCCCTTTTAATGTGTCGGTGATAGGTAGGATCACTTTTCTTTTCAATACGTATAGTTTGTGGCTATTAATACAGCCACGAGCCATTGGTTTTATATGGTTGGTCATGTGTGATTGATTAATAGAACGGGACCAAGGTTGATGGTCCACGGCCCTTTTATTTTGGACTCTACTTATAATTGAATTTGGAGGTTGGCTTTGGGTAACTGGTCAAAATGAGTCTGTGTCAAAACAATTATTTTAGGTACGCGTCCAGGTAGGGTAGGGTTGACCCGTCAATAAATGATAAAATACACCTCATTTACTCATTAATGATAAAATACAACCCAAAATCATCCGTTTTATATTATGCCATGATAATGTGGTGACAAATTCTTATTCTAATAACAGGCTGAAGTGAGAGCTTTCTTTGATGTGCACGAGCAAGAAGGAAGCCACCCAGGAGGGGTTCATCTTGAAATGACCGGACAAAACGTGACTGAGTGCATCGGTGGTTCAAGAACAGTGACCTTTGATGATCTTGGGTCACGTTACCACACCCATTGTGACCCACGGCTCAACGCCTCTCAGGCCCTAGAGTTAGCCTTTATCATTGCTGAGCGTCTACGGAAGCGAAGGATCGCCGCAACTATTCGTTAACTAAGCTTTAAGTTAATTTATGTTTGTTGTGTTTTGTTTGCAGTAAATCATGTTAGTTTGTTTTATGAACATCTGACGTGTTTCTTATTCAGTTATGCTTGTGTATTGCATTTGTATATTTAATGTTCTGGTTTTGATGTTTTAAAATTTTGAAATAAAAATTATTTGGTAAAAAGAAAATTCCTGGTTTCGGGTAGAAAAAAATAAGAGTTAATTACTGTTTTCTTCACTGTGGTTTGTTAAAAATCACTATTTCAATACATTAGTTTAAAAATTACGATTTCAGTCCCTGTGGTTTCACTTTCCTAACCATTTCAGTCCACCTCGTAACCATTTCAGTCCCTGTACTAATAGAATAAATGGATTGAAATGGTTACGAAAGTGAAACCACAGGGACTGAAATGGTTATGAAAGTGAAACCACAGGGACTGAAATCATAATTTTTAAACTAATGGACTGAAATAGTGATTTTTGCCAAACCACAGGGACGAAAACAGTAATTAACTCAAAAAATAACATTGTTTTGAATAGAAAAAAAAAAGAGTTAATTACTGTTTTCGTCCCTGTGGTTTGTCATAAATCACTATTTCAGTCCATTTGTTTAAAAATTGCGATTTTAGTCCCTGTGGTTTCACTTTCGTAACCATTTCAGTCCACCTCGTAACCATTTTAGTCCCTGTACAAACATAATAAATGGTTACGAAAGTGAAACCACAGAGACTGAAATGGTTACAAAAGTGAAACCACAGGGACTAAAATCGCAATTTTTAAACTAATGGACTGAAATAGTGATTTTTAACAAACCACAGGGACGAAAACAATAATTAACTCCCAAAAAAAAAAGATTGTTTTAGATAATTATGTGTTCGCACTAAAGTTATCATCAAACTCTTAAATTGTATAACAACGTTAGCACTTAGCTCAGTCAAACTTATAATCATGTTGATTAATGAGATTGTAGTATTGTACCTTTGTCATTTGGCTTTGTCGTTAGAAATATCTCTCATGTCCAATAAATAAATATCATGTTGATTAAGGAGCATGCAACTTCATATGATTAGAGATTTCAGATTTAAAATTTGAGATGACTAGGCTGGGTTTCAAATTTGCAACCTTCAATTAGGGATGTCGAATGTGACATTGTGATGTCAAGTCAGGGTTTTTATTTTGGAACTAGGGCCCGGATAGGTATACAAAATGAAGCTAGTTGGTGATCAGTGGCGCGGATCAAGAATTTTTTTTTCTATGGGGTTCAGTGTTTATGATAGTTGAATTTCTCACAACAAACGTTAGAATTGTGGGTCGGGTCGGATCAACAAGCACAATAAATATGATGGGTCAGGATATAATAGAAATATTGTTTTGGTAGGAATGTTAACAAACAATCATATCCATTAGATTTAAAATATATGGCTAACATTAAATGGGTGGAATTGAACAAAAAAAAATAAGGCGTTTGGGTTTGTTCAAGGGTATTTCATCCAACTCAATAGTTTATCTCTCCTCTAATCCCTCCCCCCTGCCCCCGGGTTTTAAAACTTAATAACTCTTTCACACGATATTATTTTTTTTTAAATTCCACCGTAAAAACGAGCGTTTTTTAATCTTTAAAACGACTATACTATTGCTATACTTTTGAAAAAAATCGAAAACCCAGATGCATAAAACGCAATAGACAAAAAAAAACACAAAAAGTGATTTTTTTTTCTAAAACGCAATAAGCTAAAGGAAAAATTAAAAGTTTTGTCCTTTATCTTTATACCACTTTACAGGTGGTGTCATTTTTAACGAATGTTGACAGGCGGTGTCCTTTACTAGGTATTTTGTTGCAAGTTTAGTCATTTACACCCAACCCAGTTAAAAAACCTGTTAATTTTTTGCACATGATAAGCACATGAGGGTAATTATGTCTTTTCCCCCATCCCTTTACACCTACCCCATTTAATAACCCCCAGAAACCCTTGTCATAACATATTTCACCCCCAGTCGTCCCTCAGGTTTCACTCTTAGGGTTTCTACCACACAAAATTGCTAATCAAAGAAGACGATGTCGTAGGACGATGAAGAATGGTACATTCGAGACCATCTTGACAACGATCAGGTTGTTGATCTGTATGGTGAGTGCTGCAACTTAAATTTGAAACCCTAGTTTTATTTTTTGAGCTAAAAGTTGTGCATTTTGCAATGTAGTAGTGTATTAGTTGATAAATGCTTTGAATGTTGATTATTTGCAGATGGTTTTCCCCATATCTTCAGTTTTCGGATTCATCATGGCGGTAGGCTGACGGTACCTCCAGGACGTGAGTATGTAGGAGGCAGGGTAGATTACGTGGACTTGATCGACGTAGATAAGTTTTCTGTGATTGAGCTTGATCTTATGTTGGACCAGTTAGGATATAACAACACTAATCCCATGTATTATATGTTTTTAAACCCTGAAAAAGACATAGACAATGGTCTTGAACACCTAAACAGTGATCAGGATTGTCTTAACTTGGCTAAATATGTGGGAGAACATAAGATCATCAATGTTTATACTACACATGGATTAAAAAATATGAAAGAACTGTTTTCCTCACCAAGTAAAGCTAAAGCTACTATTACTATTGAAGAAATAGATGAAGCTGGGCCATATGCTATTGTCCCTAGTAAACTGAATTTTGATGTTGGGCGGAACATAAGTATTCAAGTTAATCAGAATATAGATGTTGGGTCATCTAGTGCTGTTGGGTCATCTAGTGGTGTTGTAGAAAATGCAAAGTGGGTTGAAACACTAGTTGATGGTGGGAATGAGGGTGATGGTTTAGATGAAACTGAGGGGGGGGGGGTGATGGTTTAGATGAAACAGAGGGTGATGTTTTACATGAAACTGAGGGTGATGGTTTAGATGAAGCTGAGGGTGATGGTTTAGATGAAACTGAGGGTGAAAGAGAGGACATGGATGCAAATGATGATAATGACAGTGATTATATTTTAGATGAGGAAAATACCATGTCTGATCATGAAGTAGACATGAGTGATTATAGGATGCATATTGACAGGGAAGTAGAGGATGTCTTAGATGAGCCACACCAACCAACTGAAGATGGGGATGTGCTAGATAATGATAGGTTTGACAGTGGGTCTGATTCTGATGGTGATAAGGCTGGCAAAAGAAAACACCTTTTGCACCAACTTAGGAGATCAAATGAAAACTTGGCAAACTTCTATATTGGACAAGCATTTGTAACCAAAGAAGAAGCAAAGAAACTGATAAAAAAAACTTGATGTAGAGACCAGAAGAGTAATTAGAATAACCAAGGATGGTAAAAGGAGGGTAAGGGCTTATTGTCATGGTTCAAAACCAGACTTTGAGGTTGATGATAGTGGTGTGCATATTTCCAGCCAAGCGCAAACATCTACATGCAAAGATAAAGGAAAATAGGCTGATTTAGGAACAAATAGAGAAACTAGGACAAAATCAAAGGAAAAAAAGTTAAAGGGGTTGTTTTGGAAAAATCAAAAGAATCAGAGGCCCAAGAAAAAAGCAGTTCTGTAAATGTGGGTGGTAGAGGGAAAAAGACAAACCCACATCAATGTCAATGCCCTTTTGTCCTGTTTATTTCAAAAGAAAGAGAATCTGAGACTTGGTTGGTGAAAACACTTTATACCAACCACACTTGTGTACCAACCAGAAAACATTATGCGTGTACCTCAAAGTTTCTATCACAAGAAATGGTAGATCAGCTTGAAGGAAACCCAGACATCCCTGTGAGGGTAGTTCAAGAACAGTTTCAAAGAAAGTATTCTGTGGGGATTTCTAGGATGAAAGCTTATAGAGCTAAGGTAATAGCTAAGAAAAATGTTGAAGGAGACCATGTAACTCAATATTCTTTACTAAGGGACTATGCCAATGAATTAATCAACAAAAACCCAGGTACCACTGTGAAGATAGAGCTTGAGTTGGGTAAAAATCCTGGGGACCAAGAAAGACAGTTTAGAAGAATCTATATATGTTTGGCAGCTTTAAAAGAGGGTTTTAAGGCACTTGGCAGGGATTTATTGGGACTGGATGGGGCTTTTATGAAAGGGCCATTCCCAGGCCAGATGCTAACTGTAGTCGGTGTGGACAACAACAATGGAATATACCCAATTGCTTATGCAATAGTCGAATCTGAAAATCTCAGCTCATGGACATGGTTTTTGGAGTTCTTGGGAAGTGATCTTGATTTGGGAGGTAACTCAAACTTCACATTCATAAGTGATAGACAAAAGGTATGCCCTTTATTACTTTCAAGTATTTTACTTAAATTGTTCATATTACTTTCAAGTTTATTGATTATGTTGGTTGTATGTTATGAAACAGGGAATAGTGCAAGCAGTTACAAGGTTGTTTCCCTGTGCTGAGCACAGATATTGCCTTAGACACATCTATGAGAATATGAGGGGAACCTTTAAAGGAGATCTATACAAAAACATGCTCTGGAAGTGTGCTTCTGCTACTACTATTCCTGAATTTCAAACAGCCATGGATGAGTTGAAAGCCTTTAACAAGAAAGCACACTGGTGGTTGTCTAAGATCCCACCTTTACACTGGACAAGATCACACTTTTCTGGTATGTTACTTATTCATAGATATACTGGTATGTTATATTAAACTATATTGAAGTAATTTTTTCCATTATAACAGGTAGGGCAGTGTCTGATGTTTTGTTAAACAATATGTGTGAGTGTTACAATGGAAAGGTGATTGAAGGCAGGGACATGCCAATAATATCTACACTTGAGTACATCAGGGAATATCTTATGAGAAGGATTGTGACAGTTTTGAAAGTAATAGAAAAGTGTGACGGATTGCTAACACCAAGAGCCACAGAACTGTTAGAGGGGATCAAGAAAGATGCAAGTCACTATCATGTTCAGTACCCAATCATGCTCGTGTGGTGAATTTGGCTACAAGAACATGTAGTTGCAGGGGTTGGGAAATAACAAGTAAGAAACTGTTTGCTATAGTTTCATGGGTCAAACTGTATGGTGTATGGTATAATGTATATGCCTTTTTCACAGGGTTGCCTTGCAGACATGCTGTGGCTGCACTTTGGTGTATGGCTGAAAATGTAGGAAGGGTTGGGGCTATAGAGAGTTGGGCTCATCCAGTGCACACAATGGAAATATGGAGGCTGGTGTATTCTCACAAGATAAACCCATTGAATGGCAGGGCTTTGTGGACAAAAATTGAACTTCCGACAATTATCACACCACCTAAGCATCATAATCAGGTGGGAAGACCAATGAAGTTAAAGAAGAGGTCTGCGGCTGAAATTGAAGACATGAGATAGTCCGGAAATTTGACAAAAAAGCACACTCAAGGAGCATGTAGCCAGTGTAAGCAGAAAGGCAACAACTCCAGGACCTGCAAGGGGAAAAGTACGACGACTGGAACAAGTGTGAAGGCTGGAACTGGAACAGGTTTGAAGCCTGGCAAAGGTGTGAAGGCTGCCAAGGGTGTAAAGGCTGCAAAGGGTGGAAAGGCTTGATAGACTAGGCTTTATGTTTGCAGGGTTACACATTTTGTGGGTTTTGAACACGTAAGCACTTATGGTTATGTATTTTGAACATGTAATGGTATGGTTATGTATGCAAACTGATGCAACATTGTGTTTAGGATTATAACTGTACTGGTAATGCTTTTTGATGTGGTTTATGGTATTTTCAAGTGGTCTTTATGTTTTGGTCATTGGCCGTTTAGTTTTGGTCATTAGTTATTAGGTAATGAAGTTGTCATTTTGTTTTGGTCCTCGTTATGTTTTGGTCATTGGTCGTTTAGTTTTGGTCATTGGTTATTAGGTAATGAAGTTGGTCGTAATGTTTTCGACAATTGTCGTAATGTTTTCGACATTGGTTATGTATGTTTTTGACATTGGTTGTAATGTTTTCGACATTCGTCATGTCCTTACATCAGTACATAATACCATTAGTACATAATACCTTTCTATTTCATTAACACAAAAAAACAACAAACATTACATCATGTCCTTACACCAGGATTAAAAAATACTGCACTTAAACAAAAAACACATAAAGTATGAACAAGACTCAACTGAGAACCAAAATCTTCTTCAATTTGATAGCTTTTGCTTCACTTTCTTTAAGTTTTCCTTCAACAACTATGTTGGCCTGATGAAACAACCTGTTAGATTCTTCCAATGTGTTCTTCCTCCTTAGCAAACCAGGTATGATACCGATGCATCTTTGACACCTTTCCTGATCGTACCAGCCAATAAATCGACAATTGTTGCCCTATATTACACACCATAACATGTATTAACGATCTACATCACAATGAGTTCAAATTCAGAGTATTTATGGGTTCAGGGCATGCATAAAATCGACGACCAGGGTTCTTGCTAGTCCATGATGTTACGATCACAGCCTCTTTCCCACATTGGCAGATCACCATGATTAATCGCCCAAAATCACATTGAGAAACCCTCAAAATTGAAGACTTTATGCTGCACATTGGAAATTAGGGTTTCTGGGGGGGTTATAAAGGGGGGAAATGAAGTGGTGGGGGGAAAAGACATAATTACCCTCTTGTGCTTATCATGTGCCAAAAATTAACAGGGTTTTTTTAACTAGGTTGGGTGTAAAGGACTAAACTTGCAACAAAATACCTAGTAAAGGACACCGCCTGTCAACATTTGTTAAAAAGGACACCGCCTGTAAAGTGGTATTAAGATAAAGGACAAAACTTGTAATTTTTCCTAAACTAAAATCATAAAAGAAAGTGTTTTTTTCTAAAACGCAATTGACTAAAAACACAAAAGAAAGTGTCTTTTCTAAAACGCAATAGATTAAAAACACATAAGAAAGTGTTCTTGTTTAAACGCAATAGACAAAAAATACAAAAGAAAGTGTTTTTTTTTTTCCTAAAACGCAATGGACTAAAAACACAAAAAATGTGTTCTTTATAAAATGTAATGAACCAAAAACACTAAATAAAAGTGCTTTTTTTTCTAAAACGCAATGGACTAAAAACACAAAAAAAGAGTTTTTCTAAAATGCAATGCGAAAACCCACATCGTAAAACGCAATAATTGATGAAATTCTTTAGATTTCTTACACAGACCGAAGCCGATTTCTTCAATGATTGATAAAATTTGAATGCTAGAAACACTGATCAACGATCGAATAGAACAAATCGAGTGATTCGCTTCAAAATCACGAGAAAAAAATGAGAAATTATATAAAATTAAACTAGGTTTCTTCAAAAAAGTTAAAGAACCCGTTGATTGATTAAGTGTTTGAATCATTGATTGATGAAGAAAATCGTAATATGATGTAGTGATTATAGCGATGGGAAGTGATGAAAAGGTTGAAGATGATGAGTTTTGAAGATGCAGTGAAAAAGAAAGAGAGAAGATAAAATGGGATTGACTAAAATGTCTCTCCCTATGTTTTTTTGTTATGTGTCACATGTCCTCCTATTATTGTTTCGTATACTTTCTAACCAAACCAAACTTCCTATTTGATCCTCTTAAAATCTAGAATAATCACTAAAAACACACAATCTAGAATAAGGTTTCATGAGGAGCCATCTTCAATATACGTATGCGCAGGAGGAATGGCGTTCAACATAAAATCCCAGGCAATGTCTTGGCACAAAACCGGTAATTTCCGTACTATTTTAATAATTATTTATTTCCTACAATTATGTACTTAAACGTCAACATTATGTGCTTACTTGCTTTACATATGAATTCATGCATGTTTTATACTTCAATTATCGCATTGTGCATTACATTAAGCATTGCGTCAGAACGACTAGTAAACTCACCGGTAAGACAAGCTGCGTCAGCATGACTGCATAATACAATTAGACAATAGATTTAGGGCATAGATGTAGGTCCAACATCAAAAATACATTAAAACCCAAGAGCAGGAACAAGGGTTAACATAAACACTTTTCGGAAGTTAAAACAAGCACTAAAAAGCACCCGAAACCCACTTCAAATGTTGATTTCTGCAGAAATCAGCATAATTCAGCAATAAAACAGCAATTTAACACTGAAAAAATATGCAGAATTGATGTTTTAGTGTCCAGAATAACTTGTAAAGTGCCGGGAATGAAAACTGTCACAAAAGGTACTTCATACCTTGTAAAACTGCGTTATTTAGCACTTTAATGAACCGAGAACCGAACGAATAACCGGACACTACCCAAAACATCAAAAATAGACTAGAAGCATTGTTTTTATGATTTAAAGCTAGTTATGGTGATAAAACACCTTAAAAATCATAAGAACAAATAAACACACTTAATTTCACCATAAACCTTCTAACTTACATTTATAACCTCCAACTTTCAAAAATTACAATTTACCCCCCCCCCCTCATTTGAAACCGGCCCCAAGTGGACCCCACAACCTTTTCCATTAAAATATTTGCATCGTGTCTAAGATATGGGACACTTGAACCATTGGTTAATTATGTGTTGGAAGTTGTTTTAAAAGACCATAACATGATGAAACAAGATCATTTCAAACAGTTACAAAATTCATCTTCTTCCTCTTTCCCTCTCATAACCTACAGCCACCATCATCACACCATACATCAACCATTTTCACTCCTAAATCAAGCAATCCAAGGTTATACATATAACAACCCTCCAAAATTATTTCCGACACCCCTAATATATTTAGAACACCCCTACACGTCCTAATATACACCCCGTATACGAAAATCGGTCCCGAATACCTTTATATAATTAAAATAAAAATAAAAACAAATTTAATGGTCTGTCGCGAGGCGCGCAGACTACACCTAAGTCTTCGCGGGCCGCGAGCGCCTAGCTATTAGGCGGCACCCTGAGCTGCCACGTGGCAGCCCCGTGTCAAGCCTAGTTCAACGAATCAGCAAGCCTACGCCCTACATCCCTACGTCGCGGGCCGCGAAAGCCCTCCATGTTGCCGTCGCGGGGCGCGACGCCCTATCTGATCAGCCCTATAAATAGCCTCGATCGGATTCAGTTGAATTCCTTCAAAATTTCTATATTCTCTCTCAATATTCTGCATTGCAAATATAATATCGGGCATAATACCCCCCTAAATAACGAAGTTCTGCCTCGTTGTAAGTAGCATAACCCCCGGTTACGTATTAGATACGCTGCCCGATTGATCTAGTACTTTGTAACGGGTATCGGGGTTCTGCTCGACGTAGTCATTGGAGTTCTGTCTCAAGGAGGGTATAACTAATGTAAATATTGTGTTGTTATACTAACGCGTGTGCATTGTGTAAATAATAGATAATCACCAGGAAATCACAAAGGAAAACCCTAAGATAGCAATGTGAGTAATCCTCCTTTTTGCAAACTGTTTTTACAAAACCTCAAATGATTTACATTATATTAAACAGTGATTGAGTATTTGTATTCTACAATTATCGTCGGTATGTTGGGGTTTTGTATACAAAATTTGTTACTACACTGTGAGTAGTAACATGACCACAAGTCGGGTTGACAGTACCGTGGGTGGTAATTAAAGTAGAAAATAAACAAATGTAATTGCGCGACCGCCCTCAATGCTGTAAACGGATTTACCTGTCTTGATTAAACTGGGATTCACTCACCAGTATTTCCCACTGACAAAATGTTTTTAAACGCGTTTCAGGTAACACAATGTGAAAGCCAAATGGAAGCCAGCTAGACAGCACTGAAGGCTTGGAAAAGTGGCTATAAAAGTTACCTAAATAAAGAGATGTTTTTATTTAAATAAAATAGGGTTTATCCCTATAAAAATGTGTGTACTAGAAACTTGGGATTTTCCCATGTGTTTAATGTTATAAAAGTGTGGTATTTTACTCTGATAAAATATTTCCTAACTGCGGTCCTGATATAAATTCCGCTGCCAAATTGATAAACACAGATACCACTGAAACTGGCCGCGGCCGCCCGTTCCCGGGTAATTAGGGGACGGGGTTGCGACAAGAAGGTGGTATCAGAGCTACAACCACTGATTCAGCCACAGAAGTGTTCTGCTAAGACATGTTGGTGCATATGTCTGTCGACTTTGTCTTGTATCGAGTCCTGTAATAGAATTGATAAATCAAGTCACGTAGTTCGAGAAAAACAGAAAACAGGTCAGAACAAGCCAGTCCACACGAACTGACCAGTTCATGCGAACTGGGTTTACCAGTTCGTGCGACCTGGAGGATGTTTGGTGCGAACTGGATCTAGTATAAATAGGTGACTTGTGATTTCATTTGTAAAATTCCTGATTCCGGTAGCAGAGCTCTGCCGAAGTGTTGAACAAATCAATGAATTCCGCCTCTGATTTGGTCAAGAACTCTTCTGATCGAATCGTTTAGATCGATTCCCTGATCCTACAACACCAAAAATATTATTCAATATGTTAGGAAATAATTTACATGAATACGTGCATATCGGTATATTATTGTTGTGTGTTATTTGACAATTTGTTAGTTTACAGTATGAGCGACCATGGACCTTCAGACGCTTACCGTCAGTTATCCAGCTCACCTAGGGACGAAGGCACCTCTTCACAGCCTACCCTCTTAGGGTATTCGGCTAATACTGAAGACGTGATTTTCATGTTCAAAGCACAATCTGGAGAGCCATTCCCTCCTAAGAAGAGAGGATGGTTCAGCAGAGGAGCTCATGAACATAGAAAAAGAATGAGAAAATTTCAGCAGCAACGTGCTTTACCAGCCGTGAATAGAGAAGCGAATGCTCACACTCAGGATATGCTCAATATGAGTCTAGCAAATTTTCATATCTTAGCAACCACAGCTGCCGACCCAAATCTAGAACAACTCATAGCACCCCATTCGTTACCACTATTTCCCACACAACCAATGGAAATCGAAGCCAACCAAGAAAACCAAATCCCCGCACCTGCTTTCGACCCAGCTGAGATCCCTAGAGTACCAGCACCCCATCCCCCAGATTATGACCCATGGATTGATGACCATAGAGATTATGAACAACGCTACCCAATACCAGACGAACCCATGCCAAACCTAGCAGCTTACCCAAACCTGGACCCTCTAGACCCCTATTATGATAACGATCAATATATCAGGGAAATTCTAGAGAACCCATACCCTTACGAAGAACCGATGCCCCAGTTCCCAAACCCAATACCAGCCCCTGCACCACCCATGAGGACGGAGAATGTGCAAGAACTCCGAACCTTTGGTGAGGAGATTTTAGAAGGAAGTGAAAGAATGCGACAAATAGATGAAAGGCTCGTCTGGAAATATGACGAGCGTAACATGGAATTTTAGATGAACCCGTACCATTAATAGTAATAATATATATATATATATATAATATGTGTGTATGTTTGAAAAAAATAATATATATATATATATATATATATATATATATATATATATATATAATAATAGATAAATAGCTACGGATGCATAATAGTATTGTAATTTTAAATTTCAATTCCAGTTTGTACTTGACGCATAATATATAAAATAGAGTAAAGGTTGCAATGACGACGATTTTGGATCCATATGCTTGTGATGTGATTGTTTGTGTTGGATATTGTCTTGTGATATTAATATGTGGTAATTGTTTAAAATTCAGATGGACAACGAAGTGAATCAGGAAAACCAGAATAACGATAACCAGAATAACAATAATAATGGAAACCAAGGGGATAACAGTGCCATCCAACTCATAGTGGCACAAGGAATTATAGACGCGATGTCATATATTATCAAAACGGTTATGGAAGCAGATAATAAAAGTAATAATGGCAGTAAACAACCACCTACTGAACCTGAACACAGTGTAAACAATGGACCCATACTTCAAGTGCCCATTCCAAAAAGAAGAAGAACCATGTCTTATGGTTGTTCTTACAAAGAATTTTGGTCTTGTAAACCAATGGAATTCTCGGGCAATGAAGGGGTCGTTGCAGCTCTACACTAGATAGAAAAGACTGAGGCAGTCTTGAAAATAAGCAAGTGCGCAGAAGAGGATAAGATAATGTTTGCCTCCAATCTGTTTAAGAACTCAGCTTTAGAATGGTGGAACACTATCCTCCAATCTAGGGGAAGTGACAGGGTTTATAATATGGAATGGGAGGAATTTATGAATATGGTTGAAAGGAAATTCTGTCCTCCCAATGAAAAAGAACAGATAGCAAATAAGTTCTTAAACCTTAGAATGACTGGAGTGGATAGTAAGGGCTACACTACTACATTCTTTGAATATGCTAGAATAGTGCCAACCCTTGCATCACCAGAACCAATATTAATCTCGTGTTACATATGGGGATTAATCAGTGAGATTAGGCATGTAATCAAGGCGGCTAGACCTCAAACTATAGAAGAAGTTGTAGAACTAGCAAACACCTTGACTGATGAATTAATGCGTACACGAGAAGAGGACCAGAGGAGGAACCTAGCTCAAAGGCTTACCCAGGAATTTCGCTATGGTAATTCCAACCGTGGGAAAAACGTAGGTTCTACCTCTGCACCTTATTGTAAGGCTTGCAAGAAGAAGCATTCAGGAAAATGCTCCACTTACTGCAATTTCTGCAAGATACCAGGACACAAGGAAGAAGATTGTAGGAAGAAACCTAGTAATGGAGTGTGCTTCAACTGTGGAGAAAAAGGGCACATCAAGCCACACTGTTCAAAACTAGCTCCAGCCATGAACAACAAGACTACTAAAAATGCTAGAGCATTTGTTCTGACTGCAGAAGAAGCCAAGATGATTCCGGATGTGATTGCGGATTGCCGGTACGTTTTTAGTTAATGATATTTTTGCTAAAGTATTATTTGACTCTGGTGCGAACCAAAGTTTTATTAATACTTCGTTTTGCAAACTTCTCAATCAACCATTAACTAAACTCCCACAAGAATGTCTAGTAGAGACAGCAAATGGGGAAACCATTAAGATAACCGAAATTTGCAGGAAGCAAGAATAGAATTTTTAAATCAAAAGTTTATTGCAAACCTTTATCCAATGAATCTGGCAGGATTTGATGTTGTATTAGGAATGGATTGGTTAGTAGCCAATAAAGCCAGTATTCTATGTGATCAAAAGTCAATCCAAGTAAATTCACCAAGGGGTGAAAATATCACAATTAAAGGAGATAAGCCGTCTAGATCCACAAAATTCATCTCTGTAATGAAAACAGCTAGTTATGTAAGAAAAGGATCATTAGTATATTTGATTTCCATAATTATTAACACTAAAGGAAAATAACTGAAGGATATCCCAGTAGTATCTCAGTTTCCAGATGTGTTTCCAGAAGAATTACCAGGACTATCGCCAGACAGGGAAGTTGAATTTAGAGTCCATCTGCTACCAGGGACAACACCAATCGCTAAAGCCCCTTACCATTTGGCACCCACAGAAATGCAAGAACTGAAGAAACAGTTAGACGAATTGTTAGAGAAAGAATTCATACAGCCAAGTTCATCGGCATGGGGAGCACCAATATTGTTTGTCAAAAAGAAAGACGGATCGATGCATATGTGCATTGATTATCGTGAATTGAACAAAGTCACGATTAAAAATCGGTACCCACTAACGAGAATCGATGATTTGTTTGATCAGTTGCAAGGAGCTCGATTTTTCTCTAAAATCGATTTACGTTCAGGATATCATCAATTAAAGGTACAGGAAGAGGACATTCCTAAGACCGCTTTCAGAACAAGGTATGGCCATTACGAATTACTGTCATGCCATTTGGTTTAACCAATGCCCCAGCTGCATTTATGGACATGACATGATGAACCGAATATGTAAGCCATATTTGGATAAATTCATAATTGTCTTTATAGATGATATTCTCATTTACTCTAAGAGTAAAGAGGAACATGCAGCGCATCTGCATGCACTTCTAAGTTTATTGAGAAAAGAAAAGCTTTATGCAAAATTTTCGAAATGCGAGTTTTGGTTAAAGGAAGTACAGTTTCTTGGACATTTAGTCAATCATGAAGGAATTCATGTGGATCCAACAAAGATTGAGGCAATTACCAAATGGAAAACCCCTGAGTCACCAACCGAGGTTAGAAGTTTCCTAGGATTGGCCGGTTATTATAGAATATTTATTCGAGATTTTTCTAGAATCGCCATTCCCTTAACTAAATTAACCTGTAAATCTGTTAAGTTTGAATGGGGACCAAAACAAGAAGAAGCCTTTAGAATTCTTAAGCAAAGATTAACCAACGCACCCATACTCGCGTCACCAGAAGGAACTGAAGACTTTGTAGTCTATTGTGACGCTTCTAAGTTAGGATATGGATGTGTGTTGATGCAACGTCAAAAGGTTATAGCCTATGCATCTAGACAGCTTAAGAATCATGAAGAGAATTATTCAACCTATGATCTGGAATTAGGAGCCATAATTTTTGCCCTTAAAATTTGGAGACATTACCTTTACGGTAGTAAGTTTACCATTTTCACTGATCATAAGAGTTTAAGATATGTCTTCGGGCAAAAGGAGTTGAATATGAGACAAAAACGCTGGATGGAGATACTTAGTGATTGTGGTTGTAATATCCAGTATCATGCAGGAAAGGCAAATGTAGTTGTTGATACTTTAAGTCAAAAATATTACGAAAAGCCAAAAAGAGTACGTTCTCTTAAATTAAATCTACAAGTAGATTTAAATGAACAGATTAGAAAAGCACAAGAATCAGTAATCAAGAATGATACTGAGAAATTAAAAGGAATGATTAAGGAATTAGAACAACGAACAGATGGAATTTGGAGATTCCATAAGAAAAGAATGTGGATACCTAAATTAGAAAACCTACGCCACCGTATATTAGAAGAAGCCCATAAGTCTAAGTATACGATACATCTTGGAAGTGATAAGATGTATCAGGATTTAAGAAAGAATTTTTGGTGGATAGGAATGAAGAAAGATATAGCAGCTTATGTTTCTAAGTGTTTAACTTGTTCACAAGTTAAAGCTGAACATCAGAAACCCTCAGGTTTATTGCAGCAGTTAGAAATGCCGGTATGGAAGTGGGAATTAATAACAATGGATTTTGTTACCAAATTACCCAAAACAAGAAAAGGTAATGACACAATCTGGGTGATTGTAGATAGGCTAACTAAGTCAGCTCATTTCCTACCAATGAAGGAAACTTTCAATATGGAACAGTTAGCTAAGTTGTATGTAAATGAAATAGTTTCATTGCATGGAATTCCTTTATCTATTGTTTCTGATAGAGATAGGCATTTTACCTCTCATTTTTGGACAAGCTTCCAAAAAGCAATGGGAACCAAGTTGAATCTAAGCACTGCTTATCATCCTCAAACGGACGGACAAAGCGAAAGGAAAATTCAGACAATGGAAGATATGCTTAGAGCTTGTGTAATTGATTTCGGAGGTAATTGGGACGATCATCAGCCATTAATAGAATTTTCTTACAATAACAGCTATCACACCAGTATCAATGCTGCACCATTCGAAACACTTTATGGACGAAAGTGCCGAACTCCAGTCTGTTGGGCAGAAATTGGAGAAAATCAACTATCTGGACCAGAAATAGTACAAGAAACAATGGACAAGATTATTCAAGTCAAGGAATGACTGAAAGCAGCACGCGATCGACAGAAAAGTTATGATGATAACAGGCGAAAGCCGTTGGAATTCCAAGTAGGCGACAAGGTGTTATTAAAGGTCTCTCCTTGGAAAGGAGTGGTAAGATTCATCAAACGGGGGAAGTTAAGCCCCAGGTATGTTGGACCTTTTGAAATTATTAGAAGAATAGGACCTGTAGCCTATCAGCTACAACTGCCATAGGAAATGGCAGGAATACATGATGCATTTCATGTATGTAATCTCAAAAATTGCTTAGCCGATAAATCACTAGTAGTGCCTCTTAAGGATATAGAGGTAAATGAGAAATTAAAATTTGTAGAGAAGCCTCTACAGATCGAAGACAGGAAAGTCAAGAACCTCAAACACAAAAGACTAGTTCTGGTCAAAGTGAAATGGGACTCCAAAAGAGGACCAGAATACACGTGGAAGCTTGAATCAGAAATGCAAAGGAAATATCCACACCTATTTCAGTAGACCTCGAGGACGAGTTCTAAAACAAGGTGGGGAGGATATAACAACCCTCCAAAATTATTTCCGACACCCCTAATATATTTAGAACACCCCTACACGTCCTAATATACACCCCGTATACGAAAATCGGTCCCGAATACCTTTATATAATTAAAATAAAAATAAAAACAAAATTTGATGGTCTGTCGCGGGGCGCGACAGACTACACCTGAGTCTTCGCGAGCCGCGAGCGCCTGGCTACGAGGCGGCACCCTGAGCTGCCATGTGGCAGCCCCGTGTAGGCCTGTAAACGAACCGAACGTTCATGAACTGTTCATGAACTTGTTCGGCTGGAAGTTCGTTTATGTTCGTTTATTTAATAAATGAACGAACATGAACATAAAAGTTTGTTCGTTTAATTAAATGAACGAACATGAACACACCTTGTGTTCGTCCATTTATGTTCATGAACATTCGTTCATTTATGTTCGTGAACGTTTGCTTATTTACGTTTGTTTATGTTCGTTTAATTTTTAGTGAATACATAAATAGTTATATTTATATAAATATTAGGTTTTCTAACTACTTATATAAATATAACTCATTAGTATATCTATGAACCCTAATTTAGATGTGCTTTCAGATGAACTGTAATATGTTAGACTTGTTGTTCAATCATGCTAATTTATGTTTATTTCTGTTTATTCAAATACATTCACTTAAATTTTTTTGTTTATGTTTGTTTGTGTTCGCTAATGTTCGTGAACTGTTCGTTTAGGCTTTAAACGAACGAACATAAACGAACACGAACATGCTCGATTTCTTAATGAACGAACATGAACAAAAAAATGTGTTCGATTATATGTTCGTGTTCGTGTTCGTGTTCGGTTAAAGTTAAATGAACGAACACGAACATGCCTGTGTTCGTGTTCGTTTGGTTTGTTTACAGGCCTAGCCCCGTGTCAAGCCTAGTTCAATGAATCAGCAAGCCTACGCCCTACACCCCTACGTCGTGGGCCGCAAAAGCCCTCCATGTTGTCATCGCGGGGCGCGACGCCATATCTGATCAGCCCTATATATAGCCTCGATCGGATTCAGATGAATTCGTTCAAAATTTTCGTATTCTCTCTCAATATTCTGCATAGCAAATATAATATCGGGCATAATACCCCCCTAAATAACGAAGTTCTGCCTCGTTGTAAGTATCATAACCCCCGGTTACGTATTAGATACGCTGCCCGATTGATCTAGTACTCTGTAACGGGTATCGGGGTTCTGCTCGACGTAGTCATTGGAGTTCTGTCTCGAAGAGGGTATAACTAATGTAAATATTGTGTTGTTATACTAACGCGTGTGCATTGTGTAAATAATAGATAATCACCAGGAAATCACAAAGGAAAACCCTAAGATAGCAACGTGAGTAACCCTCCTTTTTGCAAACTGTTTTTACAAAACCTCAAATGATTTACATTATATTAAACAGTGATTGAGTATTTGTATTCTACAATTATCGTCGGTATGTTGGGGTTTTGTATACAAAATTTGTTACTACACTGTGAGTAGTAACATGACCACCAGTCGGGTTGACAGTACCGTGGGTGGTAATTAAAGTAGAAAATAAACAAATGTAATTACACGACCGACCTCAATGCTGTAAACGGTTTTACCTGTCTTGGTTAAACTGGGATTCACTCACCAGTATTTCCCACTGACAAAATGTTTTTAAACGCGTTTCAGGTAACAAGATGTGAAAACCAAATAGAAGCCAGCTGGACAGCACTGAAGGCTTGGAAAAGTGGCTATAAAAGTTACCTAAATAAAGAGATGTTTTTATTTAAATAAAATAGGGTTTATCCCTATAAAAATGGGTGTACTGAAAACTTGGGATTTTCCCATGTGTTTAATATTATAAAAGTGTGGTATTTTACTCTGATAAAATATTTCCTAACTACGGTCCTGATATAAATTACGCTGCCAAATTGATAAACACCGATACCACTGAAACTGGCCGCGGCCGCCCGTTCCCGGGTAATTAGGGGACGGGGGTTGCGACAATACAAAGGTGAAGGAAGGTGATCTAAGGAAGCTACAAGTGGTAGAAGTTGAAGGACCTTCTTGTGGAGCTTTTAACCTCTTATATTCTTCTATATTCATCTTCTTCTTGTTTGTGCCACTTCCCTAGCCACTAGAGCTAGTAGTAAGCCTTCTAAACACCATTTTACTTCATGTTATATTTATGTACAAGTCACACCATCAAAGAAACTAAACTTTAAAAGGTGGTAACATGAAGATCTAACATAATCTAAGTGAAATCAAGTTGTTTTGAAGTTGTTTGATGTATGTGATGAAGTTGTGAATGTTGAATCTTGTGTTTCTAGTTAGATCCATCATGTTAAAGCTTGTTAGAAGCTTAGATCTAACAAGTTCAAGCATGGATCTTGAAAGATCCATGGTTAAACTTGAAGATGAACTTGAAAAGTCTTTATGTGAACATGAAAAATGGTTTTAAAGTATGATTCTTATGATCTTGAAGTGATAAAGTTTATGGATGAACAACTTATGAAACTCAGCTTCATAAAAATTTTGTTAAAATCTAACAAGAACACTTGTTTTTGGAAGATTCTTGTATGTAAAGTGTAGATCTAAAAGACTACACATTTTTAACAAAAATCAAGTTCATCATAAGGTTTTACATGATGAAATTAGTGTATGTAACCTCCATTTTTAGGGGAAACTATGTCAAAATTTTTATAAAATTTTGACACTTAGAAAAATGTAAGTTTTGGTGAAACTTATTCCCCAAAAATTCACCTAAAAATATTTACTATGGTTTCCTAATTTTTATACAAAATTACAAGCTAAGAAATAAGGTCTTCTTCAAGTTAAAAATCAATATTAAGTATGTATATTTTTAGGGGAAAACATATATATTAGTGGTCACCAAATTTTGTGCTAAGTGTATATTATGTGTATTATATGTAGTAGTGTATTAGGAACTTGAAAATACACTAAACACTCCAAAAGGAGTATCACCATCAAAATACACATACAAATACATAAGAATACTTAAGGATACAAGTATACAAAAATTCCTTATAAGAGAGTGTATGGACAAATGCAAGAATATATATATATATATATAGGGTCAGGATTTAGAGAAAACGGTAGAAAGTGTGAGAACAGTGAGAACGCTTATTGATCGTCCGATCAAAACAATCTATGGACTAGATTGGCGCGGTGGCATTTTAGTAAATAACACCAATTTTATTACGGGGACGTGCGTCATTAAGGGTAAAAAAGTAAAATACCATTCCTCACATAAAACGCCATTGAAAAATAAAACGCTAAATAAATACAAAACGCCAATTTTATCAATGCGTACTTTTTTCTATGCTTTTATTTAAGCTCTCTGGCTACAAAAACGTCATAAAATATGAAACGCCATTATATATAACACCAAAGTTTACATCCGGATAAATGTTAATTACATTTTTTGTTATAAAAATAACATCCCGCCTAAACGACGCGCCAAAAAAATTCTATAAATAGAAATGCCTCACCACCTTTAGTTTATCACCGCAAAAAAACTCAAAAAAAAACACACAGTGGTTGCTAAAAAAAATTACAACTCAATGTAAAACGCCAAAAAATACAACGACAGCAAACATCTTTTCTTTGATCCTCAGTAATGTTCTGTATGAAGCTTCATTTAATGATTTGTTACGTGAGTGTAGAAAGATTTTGCTGCATGAGATGGACAAAATTGAAAAAAGAGGGACTGATGACACCCATATGTCATACTGTCATCTTTGTTCCTAAAGAAGGTTTGGATGATAAGAAGAGACCTATACCAGTGTAAATGCTACTTTGGCCTCAATGAATATAATGAAGACCACAAGCAGATAGCATCCACCCACAGGGGGTCGCTCTATGTCTCCAACATCCACAAAGACACTTCAACACATGAACAAAGAAAATAAACAACGCCAAACCCAAAACGCCATTTATTTGTCGGGTGCAATATTCAAGGCCAATGGAAGAAATGTTTCCAGCAGAAGATGATGAAGATGATGATGATATTGAAGATACTCATATACCAAAACTTAGCAGTTGGGTATTGCATGAGGAAGAAGGAACACTTGAAGTTACTTATAAAAACGGGGTGCAATATTCAAGGCCAATGGAAGAAATGTTGAAGACAGGGTTGTTATCTATCATTGAACAATTCAGTGATTTAACACCTTCAAGCGATCCAAAATCCAAGGATGCAGTGACATTCAAGAATAGGCTGCAGCAAAGAAGAAACGAGCTAATGACGTTATACGCAAAGAATGAAATTTGATGAAGAAGAATCTGAAGAAAGTGATGAACAAAGCGATGGGTACATCTCTGATGTAATCCCACCTACGGAAGACTATTAGTTTATTTTGATTTTCGTGTTATTGTAGTTTTATAAAATATTAATCTATGGTAATGAATTATTAACAAAAAGATACAAAACGCCAAAAATGATATGGAAAAAGCCATAACACCAAAAAATTAACTATGTGACACAAAAAGAATTAATTCAACGAGAAGAAATCTGAGAAAAAAACAGTAAAACGCCAAATAATTAATAAATCTACATAACGCCAAAATTATCTTGCACGCAAAAAATAAAGAAGCATGTCAAACGCGAAAATCGTGAAAGGAGAAGAATACTAAAAAGACAAAAAAACCCCTCGGACCCTGATCATGCCCCACGCCACGTGTTCGGCCAGGATGTGTTCTCACCGTTCTCACACTTTTTGTCGTTTTCTCCTGATCCCGTTTCTATATATATATATATATATATATATATATATATAGAATTGCGCTAAAATAAGAACCACCTCGAGTTGTAAGAACCGTGAGAACTTTTTGATCCGGGCCGAGGTGGACCAATTTTTTTTTCATAAACGTAGATGCGTGTATTATAAACACATTTGTAAAAAAAATTAAAAAAAAATGTCGTGTGTGTAGTTTTGAGCACCACAAGTTTGTGTTTATGGTACCCGTAAATTTTCCGGTTAGATTTACGGTACCCGTAAACACAAACTTGTGGTGCTCAAAACTACACACACGACTTTTTTTTTTTTGAATTTTTTTTTACAAATGTGTTTATAATACACGCAACCACGTTTATGAAAAAAAATTTTGGTCCACCTCGCCCCGCACGGTGTAGTTCTCACGGTTCTTACAACTCGAGGTGGTTCTCATTTTAGCGGTCCCCTATATATATATATATATATATATATATATATATATATATATATATATATATATATATACACACACACACCTCAAACCTATGGACTTGGAGAAATATTGAACTATTTTGGACATAAAATATATATTTGGACAAATACATATAATTATTACCAAGTAGTGAAAATTATACAAAAATCGGGTAAGTAGCAAAAATGAATATATATATATATATATATATATATATATATATATATATATATATATATATATATATTACAAGCATAACAAAATATATATATTTCAAACAAACCTTAAAAATATATTATTTTTAAGAAATACAATTCCGGAAAGTATTAAAAATCAAAGTATTGATTTTTGACAAATATGTAAAATACACAAGTATTTACATGAAAATACAAGTATACTTCCCTAAGTAAAATACTTACACAAAAATACTATTGAAAATATTATTTAACAAATTACTTATATTTATTTTTGGAAAATAGTATAAGTATCATATTTTGGAAAAGTTAAAAATATAGATTATTTTTAACACATACCGATTTCCAAATCCTACATATACAAATATATATTTTTGGGAGTAAAATATATATTTCCAAGTGAATACTACAAAATTCAAATTTTAATAACGGAACAAACGGGCGAGATCCGACCAACAAGGGCACGACCCTCACAAATGATGAACATACACAAAACAAATACATAAACTTAAGATGGTGACTTGTACATAGTGTGTTACAAGTCTAGTGATTAACGTACATAGAAACGATTATAGGTTACGACGCCTACAAGACAAGTCGGTGAAGTTTACGACGCAGGATACGCAAATCTATGAGTTCATGTCCCCACTTTTAAACTTTTCATGTTTTCTAAACTTGGGGAAAATACCTATAGTGTGGTATGTAGAACACAAAACTAAGGAATGACGAATAGATCATGTGACGAATAGGGTGAGACTTAAGCACCATTAATCAACTATATACCTAGACCATGGAACAAAAGGTTAGATCTAATGGGTTTCAGGCAGCCACACTCTTGGCCACGTTCAACCTAGAGTGCTTTTGTGTCTCGAGTCATAAATCGACAGAAAAAATGCCTATGGTTTGGATGCTTCTTATGTCGTGACAAATGTTAATGTCCTAGCTAAACATTAACGATCTGAATTTCCTTACAATTATAGAATACATTTTCAAGTACATTTTACAACTTACATACCATGATTCTTACAACAATACTTATATGTTTTACACAAAACAACATGAATTCACACCAACTTTTGTTGACGATTTTCCAAAACTTACATGTATTTCAGGGAACTAAGTGGATGTATGTGCGGTCTCCTTGCTCAAGATGGTTGTTTATGTTTCAAGTTATTATGTGTCGATGCTCCGTTGCCACTTTTGTAGGATTTGTTTGTTATATCCCGCCTCTTTGCGGATATAATGAACAAAACCTTGATATTTGTCTTTGAAATAATGTTGTAGATTTTCAAACAATTATCTTATGTGTGTTGTAAACTTTAAACTTAACTTTTGTTATGGATATTAAACTATCAATGGCAATATGGAGTTGTTTTACATTCATGTAGTATGTTTACTTATCATATGCAATGAGAACCTTTCAGATCACACATCGTGCTTCCGCCTTAGAAAGGGGTGTGACATCCGGTGTTGATAATGGGGGAGGGAGTAATCTTCCAATCCGGCATGAAAGGTGCAGAGTAACCCTCCCGGAACAAAGGAGCCAAAGGTGAAACACTAATGGAAGAGGGAGGAAGAAAAGCTTCGTCCCGACCCAATGATTTAAGAGGGGATGAACTGGAAGCAATGTCGACAACACCCAAAGCTCCAACAGGTTTGTCATTTTTCTTCTTCAAAATCATCGAGGTAGAAGGAATGGGAGGATCTACAGGAACTTTGGACTGGTTTTCCTAAATAAATAAAAAGGGGGGAAGAGAAAGAAAAAAAAAGGAAAGAAAACTACGAGGATGTAAGCAAGACAACACAAGTACAACCAGCAATAAAACACAAAAAGTAAAGATGACTTACAGATGCAGGCTTCATAGTAAGGCTAACGAACAACCTAGAAACTTTTAGATGCTTGGAAAGAGAAGCTTTACCAACAACATGAGGTGCCTCCAATACAGTCCGGGAAAGAGGTTGGGATTCCTGATTACTAGCGCTACAAAGACAGGACCGAATGTTTCGACTCCTGGGCACGTGCTTCTCAACATCGGTAATAGCAACAGAATCGGATTTCGGTTTATGGGCCAAAGGAACTGCAGGTTCATCCTCCCCACAACTCACATTCTCAACGCGAGGATAAGTATGAGAGCCTTCCGAGACCTGATAAGTGGAGCCCTTAGGGAATGGAGTTCCACTGTCTGGGACAGCATTAACCTTAGGGTCCTCAACAAGATCACCATCCTCATCCTCATACACAAAAACCACACCCTTAGCATCTCCCTGTAACAAATTCCACAACGATATCTCTACAAAAAAAAAAAACAACCACCAATAAATCCTAGCGTCAAGACCCTAACGAAACAAAATAATCATCAACGAATCCAAAGAGAAAATTACTTACCAACACCATCTAAGATCGCCTTGGGGCGTCGGGGAGAAAGGGGACTCACCCCACCCATCACCAAGATCCCCTCTGGAAAATTAAAAGCCCGGGTGGGATTCTCACACATCAGCTTCCATAAGGGATCACAGGCAACAGAAACTGAGGGAACATCATCCTCAATGGCGGTCGATGGATCGCGAGGAACAAGAGGCTCGTGTAGCATATTAGGAGAGATGAAAATGAACTTATTCTTCCATTCCTTCAGGTAAGTGGAAATAGGCATGAAAGAGTAACAGGGAGGGGACAGGGGACACACTATCCGTTTTCTTCTCAACTGTGAACCAATCCCCGTCGGCACGCAAATGGTAGAACCTCCTAAACAAAGACACCACCAGGGCACCGGTGAAAGCAAGTGAGTTCAAAGTGGACAATTCATAAGAAAGCTAGAGGACTCCCGGGAAAGTGGATCTGGTAATGCTTAAACAGCTCCATTTTGAAAGACAAGTCACCGGTTCCGAAGGGCCGGGCAGGCGAGGAGACAAGTTCGATGGCATACGATAGTGAGTGGTAAAGATCTACAACTCCTCCGAAGTCACGACGGAGTGGATGGTTGAACGATCCTTGCGGCTCATGGTGAAAGAAAGGGTTAAGATAGAAAAGCAATTCTTGAAAGTGAGAAAGACGAAGGGAAAGGATCATGATGAAGATGATGGTATATAAGGGAGTGAAGAAGCGGTAATTGTCAAATTGTGGTTTAAATACAACCCCACTGGATTCCCCTCACGTGTGCCTGAGGAATCATCCCACCGCTGGATTGCAAATCTAACAGGGTAGGATCATCATTAAGAAAAGTAGCCATAACTCGGCGGTTGTTAATCCAAGGGGCCCTACAGAATCTTCGTAAGAGGAAACTAAGTCCATGCCCAAACCATGAATGGAGCATACCAGGATTAAGGATAGCTTAACGACGAGGGCCTGCTACTAGGCCCCTCGTCTGGGCTTATCACTTCTCACCAAGTGAATGGCCCATTGCTTTTGCCTAAAGAGTTAAGTACAGGCCCATAGAAAGTCTTGTCTCCCCATGAAAATGACTTGGTCAAGATATCATCAAGTCAGGTCCATACCCGGCGTGCACAAGTACTGTGCCGGTGAGAGCATAACAGACATGACCTCTCGATAGCATTTAATGCTCGGAAAGGAGAAAAGAGGAGGCAGCGAGGTTGCTTAGAAGGAGAGATTGACATTAAATGGAAAGTTCTGAACACATCCTGTAAAGAGAAAATGTCTATGATATATGTCTGGACATTCCCATTGCCCGGCAAATTACCCAGTGGTCTCTTGCAGGGAGGGGCCCACCTCGATAAAGCAACTCTCCTTGTTATAAGCCGAGGAGATGATCAGGAAGTGGTAAGAGAATCTCACCCACAATACACATGAAACCTTATCACAAATCGCATTGAATACGAACATTCAATTCATAATCCACACCAATACTCCGACCAATTTGTTGCGTCGCATCCATATTTATTACTCCTGTCAGAATCTTATTCTAACTTCGGAGCTTGGTCACGGACCCCCCCCCCCCCCCCCCCCCGTGCGGTTTTCCGTGACGAGGCTAACAATGTTCTATTTTGCAGGGATTAATCCGATGAGAAAGTGAACGTCAGCGAAGCCCTGTTAGCTTACGTCAATCATTGGTTTTCTTGGATTCGACACTCCTATTTATGTAATGTTTGGTTTTCGGTGCTAGCTATTTGCTCTTATTTGTCCGTTCAAAAAATAAGATATGAGAACTAGGATGTGAAAGGTATTCAAAAGTTTGAATAAATCAAAAATAAAGATTGGATCTAATCAAAATTATAGGAATAGAAATGTAGATGAGAAACGAATAAGAGGGCTATTAATAAAATAACTATCTTTATCCTTAAAATTAAGAATTGGGCTTGATAAGAGGGCTCTTAATAAAATAAAAAGGTTATTTTAACAAAATTGTTAGGCCTCGATTTTGTTTGGTTTATTTTTTTCTAAACTAGTGGGCTATTTTGAGTGCTCCACCTAAGATGGTAGAGGTTCTTCGTGAAAGTTAAGCAAAGTTCAGTGGTTCACTTTCATTGCATCTCATCCAATGACAAAGACTCAAAACACAAATCAAATATTCATGTTATTTATCTCATCTAGCCAAATACATTTTATTGCAAATTCTAAGCATTCAACTCTAATTGATCTTGTTTAACTATAAGAATCCATTTTCATTTACATGATTCAGTTTCAACCAAAACTAGCTCATTAGCACTAAAACTACAAGCCAATTTCAGACAGTCATAGATAGAAAATCTAACAAGCATTTCATAAAATGTATCGAACCAAACTGATATCAACCAAATACCAGCTGCAGAACGGGGATAATCCCAATAGTGTATAAGATATCACAAATTAAACTTATTCTAATTTTTATTGATAATAATTATATTATAATAACTATTTATAAAACAAAACCAGTCTAAATATGTAAAATTCATTTATACCAAATGTGTGGCTCATATCCAAAGTCCCTCCATTGAACCATTCATAACCATTAAAGTACAACC
This sequence comes from Helianthus annuus, assembly GCF_002127325.2. Classification (NCBI taxonomy): domain Eukaryota; kingdom Viridiplantae; phylum Streptophyta; class Magnoliopsida; order Asterales; family Asteraceae; genus Helianthus; species Helianthus annuus. Next base: position 66,483,650 of record NC_035436.2, read on the forward strand.
CACTCAGCACAAAGTACAACCCATCAATGCACAACACCTCAAATCCATTAACTGTCAACATAACAACCACTTTTCCCTCCACCAATCTCTCTCATCCCCTCTTTCCCCCTAAACAACCTCCCCCCCCAACCCCTAAATTCACCTCAAACTCTCTCCATCCACCACCATCTCACCGGAAAAATGTCGTTACCGGCGCGCGAACAGCACGTCTACATGGCGAAACTCGCCGAACAAGCCGAACGCTACGACGAAATGGTCGAATTCATGGAAAAAGTGTCCGAAACCGACGAACTCACAGTCGAAGAACGAAACCTGCTCTCGGTGGCGTACAAGAACGTGATCGGGGCTCGTAGGGCGTCGTGGAGGATCATATCGTCGATCGAGCAGAAAGAGGAGTCGCGAGGGAATGAGGATCATGTGAAGGTGATCAAGGAGTATAGAGCGAAGATCGAAGCGGAGCTTACTAGGGTTTGTGAGGGGATTTTGAAGCTGCTGGACTCGAGATTGATTCCGAAGGCGAGTACGGGTGATTCGAAGGTGTTTTATTTGAAGATGAAGGGGGATTATCATCGGTATCTTGCTGAGTTTAAGACTGCTGGTGAAAGGAAAGATGCTGCTGAGAGTACTCTTACTGCTTATAAGTCTGCTCAGGTGGAGTTTTATTATGTTTTGAATTTGTGTGTGTGTGTGTGTATGCATTTGTTAAATCATTTTGTATTATTTGCAGGATATAGCAAACAGTGAACTTGCACCAACACACCCTATTCGCCTTGGACTGGCTCTCAATTTCTCTGTGTTTTACTATGAGATTTTGAACTCTCCTGACCGAGCTTGTAGCCTTGCCAAACAGGTATCAGCTTTAAAACTTCATACCAAATTCAGATTTTATGTAACGGTGCCAGTGGCGTAGCTTGAGATTTCCGACGGGGGTCGAAAATGTATATACCCAAAAATTTCTATAGAACCAGGGGGTCGAAAACGTATATACCCAAAAAATTCTATACGAAAACCATATATATTACACTACTGAGCGAAAAGGTCGGGCATCCCCCGGCCCCTTAATAGCTGCGCCCCTGAAGGGTGGTAAACAGGTCGTGTTTGCGGATTGTCGGGTCAAACCCGAAATGAAACCGGAAATTTGACCTGAACACAACACGAATATTTGCAGATCGGCATCAACACGACATGTTTAACCCGAATTTTTTTAATTTTTAATATTTGTATAGTATGCTCTAAAATTATAAAAATTGATGTCACTTTCTCTTTTCATTTTTAAATTTTGGCATAAATTACCAGATATTTTTTTCAGTTATGACATACAAATAATTTTTTTAATATAAACGAGTCAATTCACTAGCCCACCCGCTCAATCTGGACCCAACCCATTTAGCTAAGCGGTGATGGACCCAGATCTGATCTGAACCCATTTAGACTAATACTATAGTGTTAGGTTTGTATTGTGTCACAAATTCAATCCTATCAACTTGTTTTAACCTAAAGTGACATGATTGTGTCTTTATTTTCCCTTATTTAGGCTTTTGATGAAGCAATTGCTGAGTTGGATACCTTGGGTGAGGAGTCCTACAAAGATAGCACCTTGATCATGCAACTCCTTCGTGACAACCTCACTCTGTGGACCTCTGATATGCAGGTATAAATGTCGTTTTTTCTAGATTTGGAAATTTGGACCTACTTAGTTACGATTGAATCGATTTTAATTATGTTTTATCTCTAACCGGTCAAATCAAAATACTCAGCTAAAAAAGTAACATGTCAAAAGTCATCCAAAATGCATTTTGGCACTTCGAAGTTTTTTTTCTTTTTTTTTTTATTGAGGCCTAAGGGGCTGTTTGTTTACCTCTTAATGAGATTCTTAATGGTTCAGACCTCTTACTGGTTCAGCACTTAATGGTTCAGACTGTTTGTTTCACGAGCAGATGTCTGAATAGTTCAGACATTTGCCTCTGAATGGTTAAGATTTACACAGAGTCTGAATGGTTAAGACCTCTAATCTGAATTGGTCAGACATTTGCCTCTGAACGGTTAGCATTATATAGGCTCTTAATGGTTCAGACCTCTTACTGGTTCAGCACTTAACCATTCAGATGTTGCCAAACGGCTCCTAAAGTAATTTTTTCTACTAATGGGCTTGGGCCAACCCTAGTCAAAGGACCACTTAAACTTGAAATCACTAACCATTTAAATGGTTAGACCAAGACCCACTAATCTAAGAACCATATTGGCTCATGGGTCTGGTCTTTATATGCTTCTGTAATGGTGCACAATCGGTTTGGTTAATCCAACCATTAGTTATTTTCTCATTTTTACTTTAACCGGTTATTATTTTAACTGGTTCGGTTATTCACTCTAACCAGTTTTGTTAATAACCGGTTTTTTCCGGTTAATTAACTGGTCTTTCCTTTTTTCTCAGTTTTTTTTTTTTTTTATCTTTTAACTGGAAAAGCGGTTAAAAAAATAGTTCCTTCTAAAACATCCCTAAACGGTTACGAACCTACGGTTAAAGAAAACCACTAATTGGTTACTCCTCAATCGGTTATTAACCAGTTACAGTTTCGGTTATTCAACCGGTTTTGTGTGCATCTCTACAAATGTTGATGTGAATTTGGGCTATCTTTGAATGCAGGAGGATGGAGGTGATGAAATTAAGGAAGCTGCTGCTGGTGGAAAGCAAAGTGAGGAGCAACCACCACAGTGAGGCCTCATGCTAAGATTCTTGCCTTTGTTTTAATATTTATTAGATAAATTTTACAAAATGGTTTTTGAATTTTTGGTTAATAATCAAATGTTTTAATGCATTTTGGAGGAGAACATGATAGTTTATTTATTTACATGTTTGTACTTGTATTATTCCTGCAAAACATCATTGTTGTAGAAATGGTGTTGAACATGATTTACATATATGTATTGTATTTTTTTCCATCATGATTTCTTCTGAAATTAACAAATTGAAAGGTTCCTTAAACTGAACTAATGGCATGAGTTGAGATCATGTTCCTGCTTGATTCAATCACTCCAAGCATACGCATACGCCCTGCTTGCGGTATGCGCATATAATATATATATATATATATATATGTGTGGGCGCTCGGGAGGCAAAAGTGAAAGTGCACTAATTTTAACGTTATTTTACTAATTTCGTGAAAATAACGTTAAAAGAGGGGGATGGTTAATCATGCATCATGTGGTGGCATTGATAGCCGAAAGACAAGGGGGTACATGCAATAATCGGCAGTTGTCTCAATTGCTAAGTGTTATGTGCCTTATGTCCAAGGCTTGATGCAAAACTACTATCGAGTCGGGGGTCTCACTGGAAGCAGCCTCTCTATTCCTACGGGGTAGAGGTAAGGTTGTCTACATCTTACCCTCCTTAGACCCTACCTTAGCTTTGCTATTGGTGGGATTTACTGAGTATGATGATGATGATGATGATGATGATGATGATGATGATGATGATGATGATGATGATGATGATGACAAGTTATTAGACTTTTCAAACATGAATGTCAATTTTACAAAAACTTACTCTGCACTACTTATAAAAACATACAAGTCTTTACACATTTCGCGTCCTGGACCGATTATATTATTGACTCGACTAGTTTTGCTCATTTCATCATCATAAGTTGGCGTATCGAATTTTTCACAGTTTGAGTTTTGAGAAGTCAAGTTTAGGGACAGCGTACGAGTATGCCTCGTAGTTGATGTTTTGACCCAAACAACTCATTTTTGTAAGAGTCGTTATCAAATCGACCTGAAAAACAAGACAAAGAATTTTATTCTCAGGATAAAAGGCATTATCAAATCGACTTTTATAAAATTTATCAGAAAAAAACCATTACATCTTACAAAAATAGGTGAATAACATAGTTGTTAATAGCGAATAGGGACCTATATGCTACATAGCGAATAGAGACTGCTATTTTATAAATAGCGATACACTAAAAAAAGAATTTTAAAAATTTTATTATGTATATTATATCAAAAAAACCCTGATATATATGCTATTTTACATGTATATTTAACAAAAAGGGTTAAATACACAGATGGACCCTGTGGTTTATAGCTAGTTTCACCTTTGGGTACTAACTTTTTTTTAACAGGTTTAGGTTTTATGGTTTCAATTTTGTAACACCTTTGGGTACTAACACCAAAATTATCAATATAATGACTAAAATCTAGCTATTTTATTGCTATATTCAATTGCTATCTATATTAAAAAAATAACAGAAACCTAAAATCTAGCTATTTTATTGTTATATTCAATTGCTATCTACATTAAAAAAAAATAAAAAAATAAGGTGTCGCTATTCTCGCTATCTGTCGCTATGACCATAATAGCGACACTACATCGCTTCGCTATATAGCGCGCTATAGCGACCGCTATAATCGCTATTGACAACTATGGTGAATAACGACACTTAAGTTTGAAAAATCTGAATTTTTGTTTAGAAACCCCACGTTTTATTTGCAATTTCACAGAATTGTTTGTTAGATTGCGATGAAAAGTCGATTACAGTAGTTTAAAAGGTTTGACCCGATTCAGTATACAATGTGGCCCGGACCGGATTTGTGGATGAGTTGCTAACCTCATAGTCGGTTTGGGAGACCGTTTCTCTGCTCCGTTGGTATTTTTCGACCCATTTAGCAACATCTGGATCCGTTGCTAATTTGGCTTCAGTTGCCAGTTGATCTGGACCCAAGAATGCAGACATTACTGCCAGCTGCAAAATTTAATGAAGACAAATTTATTGGATCTGTAAAAGGTGGTAATATTCACCAATTTACTATATATAAATGGGCTGATTCGGGTTAAATTTTATGTTAAATGGGTCAAATGGGTAAAGCTTTAAACAGTTGCTTTAAAGTGAAACGGGGTGAAATTTGACCCGAAGTGTATTTAAATGCTTTTCAACCTCTTAAATCTCTTAATTAAACAATAAATTAATACCATGATGATATAATTTTGTAATAATATTTTGTACACAAAAAGTCTTGAAATACAAGTGAAATGAAGATGAAAAAAAAAAATTTGGCGGGTCGACTCAACCCAACCAAACCCGTTTTGACGTGTACTAAAAGTCATTTTGTGACCACTGTTTTTTTTTTTTTGCTGAGCGCGTTCTACATGCTCGGTAAGTTATCCAGCAAAGATAATTTAGGATACTTGACTCTCGGATGGTCAAACGTTTGTGAAAAGTCAACCTCGATTACAGTACTCTTGTGGAGAGTAAAATGAGAAGCTTACCTGGCGAGGACCGAATCCGAGGGCTGTATACTTGTCTTTCATTTCTTGAACACTCACATTTGACCAGTCGGGTACTCTTCCCTCAGGATCAGGCTCTTGAGCATCGGACCGTCCAAATTGCCTATCGAATAATCCCCACTATACAACAAAAAGGATTTTCAAACAACAGATGACAATGTGAAAATCAACTGAATCAGGGTGGGCGGCCGCACCCCTTGAAAAAAAAAATAGTGTATATTTTAGGCAAAAAACCCGACCGCACCCCTTGAAAATATGGTTGAACACCTTCTCCGCACCCCCAGCAAATAATTTCTGGGTCCGTCACTGGGTACAAGTCACTACAACAAGAAAAGCGAAAGGAAGCATGAAATATGTTGAGACAAACCAACCTGTCCACTTGATCCATACGCCGAGTATAACAGGTTTCCTTTTTCTTCATTGCCACCACATTTCCGAATAGCCGAAGCCAAAAATGTAGCTTTAAGAGCACTTTGTGCTACACCAAAGGTAATTTAGTCAACTTTTGACTTCTAACTGAAGTCTTTGTTGATATTTGAATTTGGAAAGTGGTAAGTTTGACAAAAATGAACTTTGATTCTAACCTGCTAATTGGATGAGATCAGAATATGAGATCGGTCCACCTTTCGAGTAAGAATCGATCTCTTTTTTTGCTTCCTCAACCATAGATAAAGCAGCAGCGAGTCCACTGTTTTCCGGTCTGCTGATCTCCGCACTTCAAGTAAAAAAGAAATATTCAAACATTTGAGCTAAAACCCATAAAAAAGCATATGGGTTGAGGGGTTGTAAATGGGTTGTCATTAAGTTGTAAACGGGTTAAGGGGTCATAGACTGGTTGTGAAAAATGGGTTAAACGGGCCACAAACACTCGTTGTTAGAACATCTTTTCCGGGAGAAAGGGATACAAGCTTACCTGAACCGTATGGATCCATTCGGGCCTCCAGTTTTTGTAGCCTACAAGATTAAGGATAAATAAACTAAATTTACTAATTAAACAGTTTTAACAAACAATAGAGAAATAGGCTCTAGAAATCGACCTTATCGTATGTCACAGCATCATTAAGTGCTAATGTTAATACGGGTGAAACGAGCTCTGGATTTGCCTGAAGCATATACAAAAAGTGAGGGGTTTTTTTTTTTTCTAAAAGGGTAAGCAACCGTATGATGAATAAAAAATAAAAAAATTATATCATGATTCACCTTGAGGGCCGTATAGAGGGTTGTCTTTATACTTGCTGTGAAATTAGAGATAAAAATCAGAAAAAATAAAACGGGTAGCACTTAAACTAAATTACCCATTTTTATAAACTAAATGAGACATGAGAAGTTTACACTGAAAATCCGAACGTTGTCTTCGCTGTATCAGATCAGCAGCGTTGGCTACCTCCACAAAAGGGCTTGGGATCGGGCTCGAGCTTGCCACCAATTCCTATGAGAGAGAACAACTGGCAGAAACTCATGATCACATCACTCTAATTCAAGTAAGAACTATGCAATTAGCCAATAGAGTTACACTTAAGTCCAACACAATCACACATACATAAAAAATATCACTTGTACATTAGGTCTAATTGGTCACTTTCTGACATGTTCTTTACAAGTTGCAGGTTAAGGAGTGTTTATAAACCGTCGAAACCAATTGAACCACCCATCCCAAAAAAAAGTTAGCCGGTTTGAAATATATACGGTCCGGTTCACGGTTTGGTAGTAGCTGGTTTGGAACCAGCCGTATAAACTGAACCGGCCGTTTAACATTTATTTTTTATTCTATTTTTTCCTTTTTAGGAATAAAAGTTTTGTATACATATTATCTTATATTCATGAACATCTTTATAACTTTTTACAAGTTAACTTAAAATATGCTTTTTTTTAATATTAGCCTAAACCTGCCAAACAGTGGCGGACCCAGGAATTATTTTTTGGGGTGCGAATGATTCAACCAAGCTTTCAAGGGGTGCGATCGAGATTTTTGCCTGTAAAATAAAAAAAAAAAAAAAAAAAAAAAAAAAAAATTTAAGGGGGACGCCCGCCCACCCAAGGCTTGCCTTGGGTCTGCCCCTGCTGCCAAACCGTTAAAACGAAGTCAAACTCGTCATGTTCGGTCTCTCTTTTTCCAAAGCCTTGATAAGCGGTTCAGCCCAAAATTTTCATCAAAACCGACGGAACCAGACCATGAACACCCCTAGCAGGTCATGTTCTGGTTCGGGAATGCTAGATACTAGATAAGGCCCAACCCGACAACAAGACCCGACCCATTAAGACCTAAACTCAAGAACTGTCCCAGTTCATGTATAACATTTTGATTGAAGTTTTCAAAAAGTAAAGATGAACCATCAAGAATGCTGATGAAACTAAAAAAGAGTATCAAATAGTAGCACAGTTACCAGGCTAATGGCAGCCCCAAAGCATTTAAGAACTTCCCTCCTTCCAACCCCATTGCTACCACCATCCTCAATTTTACAACTAATCACACCCTGGTCAACAAACCAACACATAAATTCATGAAATTGGTACACAATCAATTGATAATAAAACTCATGATAATTTTAAAAATGAATAAAAAGGTTACATAAGGAATTGGGCATCTGGAGGAGGGTGATGGAGTGTTTGGAAGCAGGGTTGGGAGTGTTGAGAGGAATGAAACCAACCCCATTGTTGAATGTTGAGGATGATTATTGTTTGCTTGAAACTGAGATTATTATTATATTATGATTATCATGTGAAATCCATGTGGATATGTTGTGTGTGGGTTTTATCCTATCCTTGTTTTCTTTTAGTCCTATCTGGCTATCTGCACTTGCTGACATGTCCTTTGTCTTTATCATGCTTTCACCCGACCAAATTTGTATGGAGAAAAACAAAATAAATGGGTCAAACGGGTCAACTCACAAACTCCTCATGTAGATACGAACCCAACCCGTTTAGCATGGGCTTGACCTACTAAACCCGAGTTTCAACCCCACAAATTTATGTCGTGTAAGAAACCATACAGATACGGTACTACAGCGTTAGAAACCATACACATACAAGTTTTGACGTAGAGTATATTTTAAGCAAAATCGTGATTTAAAAACTATTTTTTATAAATGTTAATAAGAATCGTTGAATTGTGTTTACCTCTGGTGAAAACTATTATTAATCGTGCACAATTGTGAAAATTCATGATTATGCCTAGAATTGACCCATTTGCTAAATTGGTAATATCGTCAACCTAATTGACTAACCATTGTATTAGAAGACCTTCTATTAGTGTATATTTTAAGCAAAATCGTGATTTAAACACTATTTTTTTATAAATGTTAATAAGAATCGTTGGATTGTGTTTACCTCCGGTGAAAACTATTATTAAATGCCTAGAATCGACCCATTTGCTAAATTGGTAATATCGTCAACCTAATTGACCAACCATTGTATTAGAAGACCTATTAGTGAGTTTAATTCCAAAGGAATAAAGTGGAATTTTGTAAAACATAAATTGATGTTTTAAATTACATACGTGTCAATGTAGGTTGGTAGGGGTGTTTATCGATTCGATTCACGGTTTGTTTGGTTTTCAAAATTTTGTACCCTAAACCAAAACCTAAACCAAACCAAATCAAATCCAACCAAACTCAATTCGGTTTGGTTTCGGTTAAAAACCAAACAAACCAATTTCAATCAAATACAACCGAATTGATCCTAAGTACGTTTTTTCGTAATTTATATTCTTGTTTGTGTTCCGAACATCAAGTCAGCAACTAAATTAGATTAAAAGTGAGTGGGCTTTATTTTGAGTTAGGCTTTAGATTTAGCAATTAGGCTAATAAATTTTATTATATATTATTATTATTATTATTATTATTTAATAATTAATTAAATTAACGTTTTACTCGGTTTTCCAAATAAACAAATTAAAAAAATAGTCGAATAAAAAACTGAACCAAAAACCAAATTCACAATTTTGTTTAGGTTAAAAACCAAATTCGTTATTCGGATTGGTTTTTTCAGTTATAGTACGGTTTTTATTTGATTTCGGTTTTTTCTTTAACACCCTTATAGGTTGGTTTTTTAGGAAATTTTGGCAATTGAAACTTAATGTAGGGTTGATCAAATTAGAGGATTTTTCTCTGGAAACGTAAATTGCGCATCTATATATGCATTAGTAGTGAAAGAAAAAACGTAAAAAATAAAGTTGTGATATACTTAGATGTTTTATATGGATCAAAAACCATAAAAATGAACATCAGTAATGGTTCTGAAAGTATCGATGTTCGATCATAATCAACGTGGTACCAGCACGGACCAGCTTATTGTGGTTCGTCATGGTAGAGAACAAAAAAATAATTACATCTGTCTCGTTCAATTTTGAGCAAAACTTTTATCGAAGCGTAGATAAATATAAGCAGGTGTATATAATATATTCAAAATATTATAAAGTATTATATTATTAAAATAACAAAAATTGTTAACGACGTTAATTTATAAAAAAAAATATGATTTAGGTTTGATAACAAGTACATTTAGGTTGTGATTATTTATACATTACTACCCATAACTTGGTTTTATCAGAATTAAAAAAAATAATAATAATAATAACAAATAAACTATATTAAGGAGTAGATAAAAATGGTGTTATGTTAACTGATTATAGATAGGTAATTGGATTTTGGCAAGGAGGATATGCTTATTTTGCTTAGTGAACTAGATGAATAATTACCTCCGCAATTATTTACTATAAGGCCTTTGGGTACACTTTAACCTAACTTAACTTCACCTAAAAGACACATCAACTTTTTTTTCCTCATTTTACTTTGTCTCACTCTAAGGAAATGGTTTAACATGTTAACACATAACTCATTTAATGCACTTTAACATTGGGTTTTGTCTAAAAAAGAAAATAATAATTAATTCAATCTTTTAACATTGGGTTAACATGTTAACACATAACTCATTTAATGCACTTTAACACAAGGAGGGAGTGGTTTGCAATGTTAGTTAACATGCCATATCATTGTTAATACTCTAGATGTTAGAGTACACCCCATGACCTAACTGAATTATAAAACCACAATGTGTGTATGTAAGGTTCAATATTGAACTCTACTATGTTATTATAAGTAGGGCTGTAAACGAACCGAACGAACACGAACAACGTTAAGAAAATAAATGTGTTCACGAACGGTTCATGAATACTTATCGAACGAGATTTTATGTTCGTGTTCGTTCATTAAGGAAATGAGCGTGTTCGCGAACGGTTCATGAACACAAACAAATTTGGCGAACGCGACGAAGGATAAAGATAGATGGCCCAGAGAGTAGCACTCGAACTTGAATCCCTTATTGTGGAATGGAGGTCGATCGTATTCGTGGATGTAAATAACGAGAAATGAAAGGGAAATGATGCATAAACAAGGTGAAAGTGGGTTTCCTAGTTTAATTGTTAGGGAAATAAAATAAATAAAAGTTTCGTAATATAAAAAGTACAAATAAAATATAAGAATGTACAAAGATCTTCAATTAAAACACAAACATACGAACATAAACGAACGCAAATCAACGAATTTTCACAAACTCGTTCACGAACACCTTACCGAACGTTCACGAACATAATCGAACGAACGAGACCTCTGTTCATGTTCGTTCATTTAACTAATCGAACGAAATTTCTTGTTCATGTTCATCCGTTTATTAAACGAACGAACATAAACGAACTTCCCGCCGAACGGTTCACGAACTGTTCGCTGAACGTTCGGTTCGTTTACAGCCCTAATTATAAGTGCTACAACTATTAAATCCCCAATGTGTGTATGTAAGGCTGAATATTGAGCTACACTATGTTATTAAGTGTTTTAAGTCTATACACGTGTTTGAGCTGCATAGTTTTAGACATTGTATATTGTTATATAAAACTTTTCAGGCTATGTCTTATATACATTACTCATATCTTATTTTTTTTACTCACGTGTCAGCATCACATCATCATATCTCCTCCAGTCACACACCACTCATCTCTCATTTTTACTAACATCTCGGTAGAACATCATATCTCCTCTCTTCACTTACCTCCACCACTCAACCTATGTTAGATATTATTACTCTTTTTATAATATTTTTAAACACAACTAGATATTATTAGTTTTCAAAAATAACATGTATAAGATTATTTCAATACCATTAATTAGCAAAAATTATCCCCCTCACATAAAGATTATTCAACTTTTCTTTGTCTCTATTGGTTGTGGAGGTGATTGGTCCAATTTTTTTCTGGTATATAGTTGCTTAAGTTGCAAGCTTTTATTGCATCTTATGTCCTTATAGTATTAGTAAAAGTACAAAATAACCAATATTATTTATTTATAATTTTATTAAACCCTTTATTTTATAAATTTATTTAACTATAATCATAATTATTATTAATTCAAGCCCGCTTCAATAATGTTTTTTTACCTTTTTAACTTAGTTATTCTTTTCTATCGTAATGTTTATAAATGTATTTAACCATAATCATAATTATTATTATTAGTTCAAGCCCACTTCAATAATCTTTTTTACTGTTTTGATTTGGTTATTCTTTTCTACCATAATATTTACGTTTCGGTCTAAATTTATCTTTTTAATTATCAATATTAACTAGTATTTTTGAGTAGTAATGCCCAAATATGTTTCATTAGATCAGAGCATAGGTTGTTGTGCGTATCTCGGTTGTGTAATACTCATGTAGTAGACTCTCGTTGTGCATCATCAATTTATTCAAAATCTTCATCTGTGTCGTCTTCATCGTAGTCGGCCTTAAGCTTCGGGAATCATGTTATGCAATATAACACACGCATACCGATGAAATTATGTTCCTTATTTTTTGGTGACAATGCTTGTGTCATGTTTCAAACTATGTGCCAACTTTGCTCATTCCATATCCTTAATTTTTTTTCCTTTTGTCATCTTTGCCTAGTGAAAGATTCTTGAACTACAACATTTTTTTGGTTGAAGCAAAACAATGCAACACATGTATACCAAACAGGTTTTGTGATCAGAATTAAGAAAAAAGAAATTGTTATCAGCTAAAATGTGAGTAACATCTGAAAGGTGTATATAATTGAACTTCCTATCTTCTCTATTTTATTGCTTTAAATAAGAATGGATTGAATACACAAACTACTTCTATAAAGTATGCCACCCAAAACCATCTCCAAAATCTCATCTTTTTCACCTCTACTTTCCTCAACGCGAAGCCGAAAAGGCAAGCAGCCACATCATCATGCTTCACATCACAATGCATACAAAACAAGATGCTTTAGGCTTACTTTATTTGGTTAGAACCCGTTTTGACCTGAACCCCATTTTGACAAGTCACCAACCCGCCCTGACCATATACTTAAGTGGTTGATGACAATGTCGGTGCTATTTTCATTTCTTGTTGATTTCTTTTGACATAAGCAGTCGGGCAAAGGGTTGACGTAAAACGGTTCTTCTGAACGGAATCTGAATGTTCCTTTTGTCCCGGAGATGGGACCTTTCCTCTTCCTTGGTGAGCCTTGCCTGCAAACCGAGCCAATCAACATCCATACGACATTAAAAATCAATAATCTTAGTACTTATGAATAAGTCAACTGGTGTTACACTTGTTTAAGAATAACATCATGAAACCATGTTTAATGGCACGGGAGAACGGAGAAGCATACCGTCTTTTGTGAATCTCAATTATCCGACTTGAAAGTTTCTTGCTATCTTTCATCGTGCCATTAGCAATTTTGTCGAAAATGCGAACAAGGAGTTTTCTGATGAACAAAGTGTAAGAAAATATTATGTTAAAAAACAAGAACACCATATTAATGAATAATGAGCAAAGACCGCTAAAGATGTCAATGGTGAGATATCCGAATACCCTATAATAACAACAAAATAAACATATATGGACCAAAATCAAATATATCAACATTTCAAGAGCGGCTTTTTAACCACACTACTGGTTTTCTACCAATAAATAATAAAACCATTTAAAAGAAAATCACTTGCCTGTCGGGAGAAATAGTTTTCCTGTGTCCCAGAAAACGTCGATGACCCTCAACAGCCCTTGCCATATTCCCAGAATACGAAGGGATAAATATGTCACTCTCCACCGATACAATATAGTCTAAAGCAGCCATTTGAGATGCATGGTTGCTGAATGGATCAAGCTCCTCAACTGTTGCCAATTTTTCCTTCAAAAAGAACATTAAAATTATCACTTTGTGGGTCCCATCTAAGAAATAAAAGTCAAAGTCAAAGTCAAAGACTAGATGGCCTTCAAACCTTATTCATTAACATGGGGAAGAGAGAAGTGAGATCTGCCATACGGTAATCGCCACCATATATTTCTCCGGCAGCGATATATATAGGCGTTGTAGGCGGAAATCCAAGGGCCGTAAGTAATATTCCGACTTCTTTTGGAGTCAAAGGACAATACCCTTTTGCTCTTTGTTCGTTGGAATCAATGTCTTTCACTTTCCAATACGACGTATTTTCTCTACAAAAAATAAATAAATAAATAAAAACAAATACCATACGCGAGAATCGTTATATCTAAAGGTAAAAAAATAACAAACTGTAACATTATAATTTAGGAAAATGGAATTTTAACCTATTTTCACTCAGCGATCCCATACAAACTAAAAGTTAACCCAGTTAGTTTTTTGCTGACAGGGCAGCCACGTCTTCAAAATTTTGCCACATAAGCAGTCCACGCCATCAAAACGTTGCCACATAAGAAGTCCACGTCGTCAAAACTTTGACTTACTTGCCACATAAGCAGTCCACCACGTCAGCAAAACTTTGACTAACTGGGTTAACTTTTAGTTGGTATGGATCGCTGATGGAAAATAGGCTAAAAGTTAGGACTGTCACAAGACATTTCTTTAGTTAGGACGGTTGCCGACCAATATGTCAAAGTTGGGATTATTAAAATCCAATTTTCCTATAACTTACCTACCTAATAGCTGTAAGCTCATTAGCTTCTTCAATGGATAAATCATGTGTGCATCCACTAAAGGCGAGCATGTCCTTTTCATACCGCAAATGCAAGGCAATGTAAGGACCGTAAGCCCTCATCCGGTCCACCAACGACTACAAAGAAACTTTTTAATCAATAATAATAATAAAACAAGCGTATAATTAAAATTAGAACAAATGTTATTTATTGTTTTACTTTTCCCATTGCTTCTATGTGCGGCGAGAAGCGGAGGGCTTGGTAACATGCACGACAACGCAATTTCTGGATATCAGGAGGAAGGTTATTATTAGCTAACCTTGAATCGGATTTCGCTGCACGAATAACCTAAAAAGGGATCGAAAGATTAGTATATTCATTTTTTATATATTATACCTTGAAGAGAATGATAAAACAAATACACGTGCGTACCTGATAATCATCCCACAAGCTTGCAATCTCTTGCTCATAGTAATCAATCCCCGACCAACTTCTAAATTGCTTAACTGCTCGGGTGGCGGTCCGCAATTCTTTAGGAAGTTTCTTGATTATTTTTACATCGTTAGCCAATGAAGTAATGAAATAATCTTCGTCAAATACATTAGAGAATTTGCTGCATTGTTACACAAATATAAACTTTTAAGTATTCAAATACCAAAAACTAAAAATAAATCATTTCAAAGTTGAGAAAAAGAGAACCTTGTATCTTGCCAAAACGAGCGTTTATCGAGCTCGGGTACCACAAGCGTAGCGTTTATAATGCGCGCAACGGCTACCATATCACATATCTGCAAAAACCGTGAAGGATTTTATACAAACACAACATCCTTATTTCCCACAAAACATATTTGTATATAACATACCCCGGCGCGCATTTGATTGAGTCCGCCATTTGTATGAACAAGCAAGTAACCTCGAGTTTCTTGTGGAGCTAAGGTCATAAATGGACCCGATTCAAATATGAAAAGAAAAAAAAAATTGTTTTTTTTTTTTTTAATATTTATAGAGCAAATTTAGGAGTTCCGAACCTGAATAGGATGAACTTGGCTCAACACAAGGGGTGAAGTTACGGTTCGGTGGCTGTTTCCACAACTTGTTGAGATCCAATGAGCCATTAGCACCATCCAACTGTCAAGTCTAAAGGAGTGAAAACATGAAAGATACATGACTACTTTTGCATCGATACTACACACTATACGTTGCTAATTCTAAGTGTCATGGGCAACGTTACAAGATTTTTGGTCAACGTTACGGAAAAATAATCAACTTTGAAAAGTATAACAGTTTTAGTAATGATTCTTGAAGTCCAATGACCAAATTATAAACGAAGTGAAAGTATGCGTTATATATTGTAATTTGTCCTTTTCAAAACCGTTCGTTCTTGCAAATAACAGTGTTTCATGATACCAATTGTTATAGCTTTCACTAAACGTATCCCCCCCCCCCTCTCTATTTTCTACCAAACGTACCCCATCCCCCTATCATAGTTGTTAATAGCGAATAGCGACAAGGGACCTATATGCTACATAGCGAATAGCGACCGCTATTTTATAAATAGCGATACACTAGAAAAAGAATTTTGTAAATTTTTATATGCATATTATATCAAAATACCTTGCCACCTTGGTATATATGCTATTTTGCATGTATATTTAACAAAAACCTATAAATCCAGTTATTTTATAGCTATATCTAATTGCTACTTATATCAAAAAAAAAAAAAACTAATTGACGCTATTCACGCTATTGGTCGCTATGACCCAAATAGCGACACTTGGTCGCCTCGCTACATAGCGCGCTATAGCGGTCGCTATAGCCGCTATTGACAACTATGCCCCCTATCACATTAGTAATTCTATCTTTCAAATCACTCACTCCCAAGTTATACCTATGTTATACGCGCGTATAACATGTGCTATACACCCGTATATAGGAGGTACTTTTAGCCAAATCCGTTGTTAAACGACAGATAAAAGATTAATCGCATTATAGTATAAATGTTGAGTGAATCGCATTAACCTTGAGAGCAGGGACAGGAACTTTTGGCAAATGGGGTTGAATCCAGCTTTGCTCTGTGCTCAACTTCTGGTATCGAAATTCATGTTGCTACAAGTTCAAATCACCGCAGATCAGTGATATTCGCAGTTCAAATTCCTTGCGGGCCCCACGCAAAACAAAAGGAAATACCACATTTGTTAACTAATTTCATATTGCTACAAATCAAAGCAGACCTTTTCGATCTGAATCCGGAAATGAAATAACAAAAAATCATGAAGCAGAACGTTTAGTATCTAATTAAGACACAGAATTCACAATTCGAAATCTGAACAGAACCCACAAAAATTTATTAAACCCCACAACGTATGATAGACAGATAGAAATAATCAAGAAACAAAACAAGATTTTAGAACATTCTAGATCACATCTTAATCATAGAGAAGCAACAATAACCCCCCACCATTCGGATTAACAAATGGTTACGAGACAAAATCACCTAAAACCCCATAAATCTTTTTCTATTTTTATTCTAATTCTAAGAACCCGTTACAAGAAAACTCACAGGACCCACCAAAGCCTGCTAACTAATGGGATCAGGTGAATCGCAGCTTGCGCTAGGCGAATGGCGTTCAAAACCATAAATCTCCGTTTGCATTTAGTAGTTCCTATCTAACACATTTGCGGTTTGCATTTGCCCAACTTGATTTAAGTTTTAAACAATAAAGATTTGTTAGAAAATGACTCATTCAATCTTGTTCTAGAAAAGAAACAAATATTACCAAAAAAATACAAGATTTTAATCAAAATGAAACAATCACATTTCAAGAACAGTAAACTATTCAACAATAAACTTCCCTATTTAGCATTTTTGCCCAAATTAGATTTTTTTTTAGTAATTAAAATTTTAAACATCAAATCTTTGCAACCAAATAATTCATTTAATCTTGGTTTAGAAAAGAAACAAATATCATCAATAAATAAATAAATAAATAAAATATTTAGCAATTCGAAACTTTAAATCTTGGTTTAGATAACAGACAAACAATCACATTTCAACAACAGTAAGCTAATTCAACAAACAAATTCAAGAAAACTAAAACCCTATTCACATCCTTCATAATCAATGCATATACATAAAAAAAAAAAAAAAAAAAAAAAAATACCAGGTAAAGAACAATTACCATAGGGAGTGTGTAGGGATCAGGAAGCATGGAAACTTGTGAAGGAGGGGAGAACAGCAGCAAATGAGCAGAAAACAGAGCCACCATTGAAATTAAAGCTATGGCGCACGTTAGCATTCTCCTCAGCAACCCTAACTTCCTCCATCTTTTTTTCTGCATATTTATGTAAAAAGATAATTTTTTTTGTTTGATGAAATCAATGTAGATAGTCCCAGATACAGAACACACACAAACACCAAGAATACACACTCCTGTTTTGTCGATCAAGATCTTTAAAGGAATGATTTTTCTTTGTGTTGTGTAAGTTTTTTTATATACCTTTCTTGATTTCTAATTTTTGAGTAAAGGGGGTTTTTTTTTATGCATCATTTAAAGAGGGAAACGGAAAATTCGGTGGAATATTGGATTCTTCTTGTAGGATTTAAATATTTTTTCTAACATTTTGGGAAAATATTTATGTGAGTTTAATACCTAACTAATTTTGTTGTAAAAATCTTATACTAGGGAAAATATTTATTTGGGATTAATACGGAGTATCAAAAAGAAAATTTATTTTGGCTAGCAATGACAGCAAGGGCAATAGGATTAAAACATATGACAAAATTTAAAATAAAGAGAAGGTATTTTAGTCAATTTTATCCTATCTTTTTCATTCTTCCCTCTATAACTTCAAAACCCACCATTTTCAAAACCCACCATCTTCAACATTTTCTTCACTTTGTATCTCAATAATCACTACATATAGTGCGATTTTCGTCACCAATCAATGATTCAAACATCCAATCAACGTGGTCAATATTACTTTTTTGAAAAACCCAGTTTAATTTCATACAATATCTCATTTTTCCCGTGATTTTGAAGCGAATCACTCGATTCGTTCGATTCGATCGCTGATAAGTGTTTCTAACATTCAAATTTCGTCAATCGTTGAAGAAATCTGAAGAAATCGGCTTCGATCTATGTAAGAAATTGAATTCATTTTTACGATTTGGTTTTTTTAAATTGAGTCATTGCGTTTTACAAAGTAATGAAAAAACATGGTTTTTTTTTATTTTCAGTCCATTGGGTTTTAGAAACAACACATTTTTTTTTTTTTTTTAGTTCATTGTGTTTTAGGTAAAACATATTTTATATGTTTTTAGTCCATTGCGTTTTAGAAAGAAAAAAAAACACTTTCTTTTATGTTTTTTATCTATTGCGTTTTAGGAAAACACATTTTTATGTGTTTTTTAGTCCAACGCGTTTTAGAAAAACACGTTTTGAAGTGTTTTTAGTCCATTGCGTTTAGGTAAAACACATTTTTATGTGTTTTTAGTCCATTGCGTTTTAGAAAGAACACTTTCTTTTGTGTTTTTAGGCCATTGCATTTTAGAAAAAAAAGCATTTTTATGTGTTTTTAGTACATTGCGTTTTAGGTAAAACACATTTTTATGTGTTTTCAGTCCATAACGATCAAGGGCGGTGTTAGGGGCGTTATCAAACCTCTTTTCGCCCCTATAATACCAATTACACATGGTTTTATATGTATATTTAATAATAAATACAATTGTTTGTAGAGCATTCACATCCAACCCTTCAAATTATGTGAGGGAGTTTTTATTTTATGAAAAGTGGTTGTGAGTAGAGGAGAGAGAAAATGTTATTGTTCATTTGTAAATTGAGAGACATTGTTCACTCTTTATAATTTTTAGAGTGAACTTCCGTTCTACTCCCTGTGGTTTGGTTGTTTTAACGGTTTTACCCCAATCCTTTAAAAATAACCATTTTACTTCCTGATCTTTCTAACTTATCAGCATTTTGCTCCCTGCCTTAAACGACGTTTAAAAAATTTGTTAACTAGAAGGATACTTTGGTAATTTTATGGATAAAGTAAGGTCATTTAAGTCTTTCACTTAAATAAATCTAAAACTTGTTTATTTACACACACATTCTTTTATCTCCCATCTCTCCAACCACTCTTTCAACTAGCTACCACCATCCACAACCATCCACCACCACCTGGAACTACCACCGCTACAACCAGCACACCATTTGAACCCACCCCAAATCGAAATAAGATTTAACTACCACCTGCAGAACACAATCCACAACCATCTGCCGACCACCACCTGCGTGAACCACCACTAAATCGAAACCCACCAACATCCACAACCATATGCTAACCACCACCTGCATAAACCCACCACCAAATCGAAATGCACATTTAGTTAAAAATCGAAACCCCCCTCTAATGAAACTAGCTGGTAAACAGTACATAACCCCAAATCGGAACCCACCAAAAGTGAAACGCTTCTTTCGTTTGCAGATTTGAACAAGAAATCCATGAAACCATATCCAGAAAAACCCTCATTTTGTCTACTCGTGTTATCAGCAAGTCACAAGATCTTTTCATATTCTCCTCATCTCTCTCATTGAATTGATTCGGAACTAGAAATTGTGGTGGTAACTGATGGGAGGGTGGTGATTGAGACGAGTCAGAGATGGCGGTGGTGGTAGTCGGTGAGCGGTGGTGGTCGGCGTGGTGTTCCAGGTGGTGGTCGGCGTGGCGTGTCCGATGAGTTAGGGTTCCGACATAAACAGCAGCAACGACATCTGTATTTGGGTTCACCGACTTGAGATGGTGGTGGAAGGATGCGGTGATGGCTACAGTAAATTTGGGTTCTTGACAACAAAATAAAATAAAAAAAACGTAAAAAGAAATGCACTACATCGTAAAAATTAAAGGGTGTCAGGTGTTATCCCTACGCATAAGTATGCCAACACATGGTCATAGACTCGTAGTAAATACATGATGTTGTGGATATGAGAATTATTTATTAGGTTATTATTGTATCCTTAAAGTATTTGTAGATATTTATTAAGGGTGCAAACGAGTTGAGATGAGTTGAGTCTGATCTTGACCAGGCTTAAATTTGAGCTCGATTAATTTGTGAGAGCTTGAGCTTGGCTCGTTGATAATTTCTCAAGCTCGAGTTTGGGTCGTTTAGTATCGATTAATTAATCTATTAAATAAATCATCATCATCATCATCATACTCAGTAATCCCACTAATAGTATAGCTGAGGTAGGGTCTGAATAGGGTAAGATGTAAACAGCTTACCTCTACTCTGTAGGAATAGAGAGACTGCTTCCAATGAGACCTCCCGGCTCCAAATATATTAAATAAAAATAATATAAATAATAGACTCGTTTAAAATTGTGAACTCAACAAGTGAAGCCCAAACTCGGGGTTATTTATTAAACAAGCTTGTTTTTATGTTACTAAACAACTTTAAATAAGGGGTAATGTTACTAAATATCAATAAAATTAATATTACACTAAGGCTTGATGACTCGACGAGCCTGACGAGCTTCACATGTCAAGCTTGAGTTTGGGTTCGATAAATAAAAGAGCTTTATTTTAGGCTCAAACTCGGCTATAACTTGACGAGTCTTAGCTCGTTTTAAACTTTTTCTCGAGCAACTCGCAACCTGCCCTGCTCGTTTTAAGCTTTTTGATGAGCTTTATCAAAAACCATAGATCGACGGTTGTTGTGTTGAACAAACAAAGCGACATGGCCGCTGCGACAGCGACGTGACGGCAGGGTAGGGTTTCCGGCGACTGCAGTGGTCGGGTTAGGGTTTGGCGGCTGCGATGGATTGTTTCCGATAATTTAGGAGCTATGGTGCAGGTGATGAAGGGTGGTGGCGGGTTGGTGGTGGTGGTGGTATAAGGTGATGGTGGGTGAAGGTTGTGTGTGTGTGTGAGAGAGAGAGAGAGAGAGAGAAAGAGACAGAGAAGGAGACATCGGACATGTGTATGAGAAAGAGAGTGGTGGTTGGTGGCTGTTGGTGGTGGTGGTTGGTGACTGTTGGTGGCGGTGATAAACAATGGTAGAGAGAGAGGGGGAAAGAGATAAAAGAGAGATGCAGATGGGTTTGTATTTTGTTTTTATTTATATATGATATATATTATATGGGGAAGGTTCATTTGAGAAGAAAATCTAATTAAGAAGAAAAAGAACAAAGGGTAATTTTGTAAAATATTAAATAGTTTTTTCACTTATCGCATTTATTATCATTTTTTACTAATTAATTAGTCATAAAGACTATTATCCTCCACACTAACTTTTTTTGCCTACACAATCAAAAGTTATCCTACATATATCAAAATTCATCCTACATGTTGAAATTTATCCTACACAACTCGTAATTTATCCTACACTTTAAATTATTTTATTTTATTTTTTTGAAAAAATATACATTTTGAAGATAAATTACAAATTATTTAATGTAGTTAGCTATTAAAGAGGAAGACTACAAATTAATGACCTATGTAGATTTACCAATGTACCCTTATAGTAAAATTAAATACTTATATTAAATGAAGTAAAATAAAACATTCTTATTTGTTGAATTTTCTTCTTTTTTCTTCTTACAAAAATTTTCTTCTCATTTGAACTCTCCATTATATTATATTAGTTTAATTTCTTAAATTTGTTTTATTATTAATATTTTTGTTTTGTTGTTAATTAAAATATTTATATATATATGGGTAAAAAGACTAAATTACCCTTGTGTGATTTGATTTAATAAAAAAAAAACTAACTGGGTTAGACGTAAAGGATATAACGTACAGTATTTTAAAACATAAAATACAAAACTTATCAACTTTAAACATGAAGAATATCGTTTGAAAAAATTGTATAAAGATAAAGGTGAATTTTTGAAATTCACAAATATTAATGATACAAAATATTATTTGAAAGACTTGTCATTGTTTTCAATCTTCGGACAGGACTTTATATCGGGTCTCTAGAGGCTCCACTCCGCATCTATACTATATAATAAAAGAAACCACTTTGGGGACACTTGTCATTATATTAGACCATGTCTTATAGATAATCATTGAAATTCTTTATTAAAGTTTAGATATCTACAAATACGTATTTGTTTTTATATTTGTATTAAATAATATTTATAGCTATGTAATTTACAATGTAAGATACTTGAAAACTGTTGGGTTGCATATAACATCCTTCAAAGGTGGGTTTGGTTGTACGTTACATAGCTACAAATATATAAAAAAATTGTATATTATAGATATTTACCAATTGAGTTAATACAATCTATATCTATACTATATAATAAAAAAACTTACAGGGACAGAAATCGCAATTTTTAAATTAATTGATTGAAATAGTGATTTTTGACAAACCACAAGGACGAAAACAGTAATTAACTCAATTAGTTATTACTTTTATATTTATCTATTTACTTTAAATTCAAACTAAAGTTAGTTATCTAATTTGATCTTAACTATGTATCTGAACGTTTTGTTTAGTTTGGTATCAAATAGATTTTACGAAACTTGAAATAAAATTAACTAATATTATTTATCATTTATATATTTATAGAGTTTTAAATAAAGGGTTACATTTATTGATATTTCGTTAACAAATTTTGCAACAACAGAGTAATCTATTTTTATCACGAAAACCAATCTTTGTATTAATATACTAAATATTTTTTTTTCACTATACAAAATTACATTTACTCGACCCATGTAATACATGAGGTTTTTTAAGATATAACTTTTTATTATTTGATATATAAAATTAGATTTATTCAATTCGTATAATATACAGGGTTTTTTAAGTTTTTATATTTAAATATTATTTAGTACAGAAAATTACATTTATTCAAACCATGTAATACGCATATTTTTAAAGACGTAATTTTTTTATTATTTGGTATATAAAATCACATTTATTCAACCCGTGTAATAAATGAAGTTTTTTAAAGATGTATTATTTTATTATTTAGTAAAAAATTATTTAGTATATAAAATTTATTTATTCAATCCGTGTAATACACGGGGTTATAACCTAGTACAATATACATCATAAATATGTCTAAAATTAAATTTTGAATAAATTATTTTAAAAATATATAATCACGTACAAACCCTGATATCACAAACAATATTTTCCCTGAAGTCTTAATCTGAACGCGTGATACATATTAGATAAAAATCTAATAAAAATCTTAATCTTATATTAATGGTGTCTAGTGTAAATGATCATAAAATAATAATAATAATAATAATAATTATTATTATTATTATTATTATTATTATTATTTTTATGATTATTATTATTTTTGTAAAAGAAAGTGCAGATCTCAAGGTGGTTCTGCATTGATGAACGTAATTGGGTTTCCATGTGCATATAGCTTGTTAAAAGGATCACTCACATATGTCATTTATTCATGTTATTGCTTTGTCATATCCCTGAAATTTGTTAATAAAATATCGAACTTTTAAATAATAATCTTACTGAGAGATAAAAAAAGCCGACGGTTTCTTGATCTAGTCGTAATACCTATTAAAGTGATGTGGATAGGTTGTGAAAAAAACTAAAAAAACTCGATAACTGAATCATATCTATAATCGAAAAAGCCGAACCGAATTGTGAATTCATTTGGTTCGATTTCAAACCTTGTCCGAATTTGATTTAATAAATTGATTAAATCGGTTTAAATGGTCTGATTGGTTAAATTCGGTCCGGTTAGGTTTTTTCTAATTTGCATTGGTTCAGTTTTCGAGTAGGCCCACAAAATATCCAAAACCGAATAAACCGATATCTAAATCGATGAACACCCTAAATGCGGGTTCAAGTCTTACAAAGTGAGCATTAGGAGTAGATATTAAAAGGATGTGTGTTTACCATTAAACACTGATAAACAAAAAGATTCTCTGGTGAGATTAGGTAAGACCGTATCGATCTTTACCTTGATGACTCATTTCTCCTAGTATTAAGTAATATTCTTGATTAATTTCTATGTTTACTAGGTTATAATCCCGTGTATTACACGGGTTGAATAAATATATTTTATATACTAAATAATAAAACAATATATCTTTAAAAACCTCCTTTATTGCACAGGTTGAATAAATATAATTTTATATATTAAATAATAAAAAGTTATATCTATAAAAACCATATTGTACGGGTTGAATAAATGTATTTTTATATATCAAATAATAAAAAAGTTATATCTTTAAAACTACGTGTATTACATGGGCTAAATAAATGTAATATTGTTTACCAAATAATAAAAAAAAGTTATATCCTTAAAACCCTCGTGTATTACACGACTTGAATAAAGATGATTTTATATACCAAAAAATAAGAAAATTATATTTAAAAAAACTAATGGGTATACTCGGTACACGATAGATATGATGATTGCGGAGATAATTATTGAAAAGAAAATACAGTGGTCAAACATGTTATTCAAGAAGCAAATAAGTAGCTATTTGAGTGATAAAATATAAATTATATTTAAAAAGCCCATCATAAATATAATTATATATATAAAGTAATATTGAAATTATATATAATTTGTTTAAAATTATGTAATAAAATAGATGTAATAATTTTTTGAATAATGAAAATAAAAATAGATAATATATTAATACAAAATTTGATTTTATTGATAAATAATTTGGTTAGTTAAAAATATCTTAAATTAACAATTTAAATATAAGAATAATATTTTATTAGAAAAATAGAAGTATTCTATTCGACATTTAAAGTAGAATAAGATTTAATATTAATTTTTGTTTATTTGGTAATCGAAAAGAATA
Source organism: Helianthus annuus (assembly GCF_002127325.2). NCBI lineage: Eukaryota > Viridiplantae > Streptophyta > Magnoliopsida > Asterales > Asteraceae > Helianthus > Helianthus annuus. The sequence continues at coordinate 66,508,684 of NC_035436.2, forward strand.
AGAGTAAATTTGTATATTACAAATAAAAAGTATGTGTTTGTCATATGATATAGAAAATCAAATAAATAATATTATAAATGAGAAGTATATATTAAATTTAAATTAAATAATAATTATCTATAGTTAAGTAGAAGAGATTAAACAATGTTAAATGACAATCTCTCCTTCAACCTTACAATTTTACTTTTAATCTATTTAAAAAAAAACTCATTTATATATTGTACGGGTTGAATAAACGCGTGTATTAAACTGGTTGAATAAATATAATGTAATCGATTAATTCATACAATCGTCAAGATATGTTTTTTTTTTGAAAATATGATCTTTAATGTGTAGTTTACTTATGTTTTCGAAAAATGATCTTTAATGTATTATTAGCTTATGCGCAAATGATATAAAAAACCAGCATACTTTCTATTTTTTTCATATAAAAGACCCTCCAAAATGTTAAATTTGAACAAAATTGTGAATATTTTTTACTTATTAATACCACGTGAGAAAATAACCTAGATGAATTAATATTTTAAATTGAATATATGGCAAACCAAGGTTTGTTCAATGTTTGTCTTTTTTCCGTTTAAATTCAAGATTTATTTTTTAGTTATTATTAGCTTAGAAGCTTGTGTATTACAGATGTTATAACATTTTACTTTGTTTTATTTTATTTATTATTAAATTAGACACTTATGTATACACGTGGTTGGATCAATGAAACATTAAATAATTATTAATAAACAGAAAAAAATAGTTAGGAAAAGAAATAATAAATAAATAAGTGATAAGCGAGAAATTAAGATTTAATAATATTACTTAATAGAATACAGAAGTGAGATCATTGTGATTTGATATTATTATTTAGTAAGAGATTCAAGAGAAAAAATAAGCGTGAAAAAAAAACACCAAAAAGTGACATGTGTTTATAAAAAATTTCACTTCATCATTTTTTTTCGTCAAAATCATTCCATAATTCTAAATGAGGAAATGTTTTTAAAAATAGGAAACATTGATTTAATCTAATCTTATTTATTGACTTATTTTTTTTTTTTTTGTGATCTAATAAATTTATCATTAGTTCCAAAATTATTTTATTCGTCTTATATTAATAATTATTAGTATTTTTTAGGGGAATGTTAAAATCAAATAAATTGAATTAGTTGATGAAGAAATAAAGGATGACGAAGAGATTTATGATTAAAAATTGAGAGAATTTAACCCTATATTTAAATAAATTAACCAAACTCGTGTGATAAGATTATAACTAAAATAAATTATATTTTTGTGCTTATTATATATAATAAGATATTAAGGACTAATATTTAGTAGAAGTGTTATCAATAATTATTTAGAAGAGATTAAATTAAATAATAATTATCCATAAAATATTAAACTAAATAATATTTCGTAAGAGGTTTATCTATAATTAATAAGAAGAGATTAAACTTAAATAATAATTATCTATAAGACATAGCCTAATATGATGACAAGTGTCCCAAAGTTAGTTTCTTTTATTATATAGTATATATATAGATTTTGCGTTTCGACAACTAAGCTGACAACTAATAATTGTTTAGGCTTAATAACTTGATATTTATTGATTACTAGCTACTGCTTAACTTAGAAACTCATTTTCTTCTAGTTTTAATTAGGGCAGGCTCTTGGGTCGGCCAATTCGTGTTGTCGCTCGAGATCCAATTTTTTAAAGGGTCCGAAAGGTTTCTATGAGCTTTTATATATATACTTAGTTATATATTTAATATATGCATCTACTTATTATGCAAAAAAAAAAAAATGATGGCGATGGAGTGAAAAAACCATCTCAAGATAATGTAAATGACTTAAGTTCAAGTTCTGACTCCACCACCAAAGATTTGTTTTTTTTTTTTAATTCATTTCCCCAACCATAATTTTGAGCCCAATTTTTTTTATTCTGTTTTTTTAAATCATTTCCACAACCGATGTCAAAATTATTTTAAGAGTACTCGAGGACGGCTCTGGTTTTAATTAATTGCTCCTGCTTAACTTAGAAACTCAATTTCTAAGCATTTAACATGTTGAGAGACAAAAGTTTTGTATACACCGAGATTGCGTATTCCACAAAATGCCCTTAATAATTAATAATACGAGTTCTACTTTGCAAGAAGTCTCACATCATGCATCATACGTAGGTGTCCTATCAACCTTCTTGGTTGTACACCACGTATGTATGCATTAGAACTTTAAAGTTTAAAGCACAACATACTCTATGAAGAAAGAGTTGAATAACTCATCCTCGATCGAACCATGCCATGCATAGTTTGATTTCTCTTTTTTAAACACATCATTACACTACAGTGTTTTGTATGGAGTTGGTTATGGGACAAACTAACAACTTTTAATGATGTTTCTACAAAACGAATCCGGGTCGAGCTTGATGGTGAGTGAAACTGTTTCAATTCTCCCTATTGTGAACTCTAAACATAACAACAAAGAAATAAGATCAAGTAGGAGGATAAGACATAATATTAAAGTTTTATCGAAGATGTTTTATTAATATGTAAGCATGTTTACAATATATGGGTATGTGTATGTAAATAATTATTATTATTCAACATATACAAAGACCATAGCAGGGAATAGTGTTTCTCTGTCATTGGTCGAAATGGGCGGCCGACACTTCCCCATTAGACCAACCAGCTTATCATTTTATATCCACTTTAAAATTACGGTTTTGCCCTCAATTTAAAATTACGCTTTTCTCCCAACTTAAAAATATAATAATCCTTTTGCCAGCAACTCAAAATTACGATTTTGCCATCGGTAAAAAAATTACGATGTTACCCTCAGCTTTTTATTTTACACCCGCTTTAAAATTACGGTTTTGCCCCCAGTTTAAAATTACGTCTTCGCCCCCAGTTCAAAATAAAATTATGCATTTGCCCCCAGCTCAAAATTACGATTTTTCACTCGGTTCAAAATTACGATTTCACCCTTAGTTTAAAATTACTTTTTTGCCCCCAGCTAAAAATAAAATTATGGTTTTCCATTACCTCAAAGTTATGATTTTACCCTCGGTTCAAAATTATGATTTTCCCTCGGTTAAAAATAAAAATATTACTTTACACCCAGCTAAACCGAAAATACGATTTCGCCCTCGGTAAAGAAATTACGCTTTTACCCTCAGCCAAAATTACGTTTTCGGCCCAGTTCAAAATAAAATTTTGCTTTTCCCCCCGGCTCAAAATTACGATTTTACACCAGTTTATTATTTTATACCCACTTTAAAATTACGGTTTTGCCCCCAGTTTAAAATTACGTCTTTGCCCCCAGTTCAAAATAAAATTATACTTTTGCACCCAGCTAAAATTTACGATTTTCCCCTTGGTTCAAAATTACGTTTTTTTTTACCCACAGTGCAAAATAAAAATATGGTTTTCCTCTAGCTAAAAATTAGGATTTTACCATCGGGAAAAAAATTTGATTTTTCCCCCAAGTAAAAATAACAAATATGACTTTGCCCCAGCTAAAAATCGTGTCAAGGAGCTGCCTAACACTTTTTTTACTTTTTCTTTCTAGCAAAAATATGATACTGTTTTTTAATTGGTTAAGAATTATTCGGCCATCGCCCCGCAACACGAGCGGCGGCAACACCTAGTAAAATATATAAGTTAGATGGCAATAATAATTGTTTCCTGTTAGACGGTGTGTAATGGGGCGGTATGCCCAGACATGGCGCCCGAAAGCGCCCTGTAACACGAGGGGCGGTATGAATGGGATTTTGAGGTGGGGCGTGAGATATATAGCGGCACTTTGGGTGTTTGAATTTTTATTTGTTTTTTTTTTATTTGCTGGTTTTCCCCTCACTCACAAACATATATACATACATATGTTTTGCTCTGTTGCAGGTATAGAAGAAGGAAGAAGGAAGAACTCTGGAAATGGAAACGGCTGTAAAAAAAAAGTAGGTTTTCAGTTTGTTTTTAGGGTTTTGTTTTTGATGGGCTTTGGGCTGGGCTCAAAAGGTTTTGTTATTTTATTGAGCCAAGAGGCCCGGTTATCATAATTTGAGTTAATTAATGTAAAGTTTTTTTATTTATTTTATTTTAACGCTTTTTTATTTTATTGTAATGTTTTTTTATTTAATAAAACGTTTTTTAATTTTATAAAGTTAGAAATTAATTAAAAAACGAAAATTAATTAATTGAGTAATGATGAGGTAGGGGCTTTATGACTACGGGCTCTAGTGACATAAGGCCCAATAAAGCCCCTGTGTGACGTGGCACGACACGTGTCCTATAACACCCACACAGGGACTTTATAACTACACATGGCCTTATTGGGTTAATATATTTAAGTTGTATCTAAATGCGTGAATGTTAGCAACGTTCTTTTTAAGTGCAACAATAAAGAATGATATTTTTAAAGGTAAACTTCATTAAAACACAACAAACCTCAAAACGAGGCAACCGAAAGCAACATTACAAATTTACAAATTTACACCAATCATCCCAAGACGTAGCTATACCTTTATTCCTAGTCGTATACCACAAAAAACCAATCTTCTTAACTTCACCAAAAGTATATTCTAATTTTACCTCTTTGTTCTTGAACCTAGCTTCGTTTCTCAATCTCCAAATCGCCTAGCAAACGATTCTAATAAGGCCTTTTAGAACTTCTTTCTTCTTCCCTTCCAAACCCGCATGATTATGGATTTCAATGAGATCCCTAAAGGAGAAAACCACCAGATTTTGACACTTACACCAGTTTTACTTACTGATATGCGTCCAAAGCATAGACGCAACATAGCAAGACGTGAACAGATGTTCCACACTCTCATCTCCTTCTCCACATAACAAGCTTCCAACTCCAATTTTACGTCTATTAAGCGCATCGACCGTAGCTATCTTACTCATCTCCGCCCTCCAACTGAAAATGTTACACTTCTTTGGAATCCATTTGCACCTCTCGGGCACATATATATCCGATCGAATCCTACAATTGTTGAGGATTCTTCTAACCGAATTCACGTTGAACTCTTCCTCTCTACTATCTTCGGCCCCATTCCACTTCCACTCGTACCTATTTTGGTTCAAATCGATCTGCGTCAGCATCGTACATAACTCCACTAGCTCATTAACTTCCACTTTCGCTAAAACCGTCTCTTCCATCTCCAATTAAACTGATTCCCATCGTTCCAGTTTCCCACACAGGTGCTGACTTTACAATCTTTGATCTCCCCAAGCTTAAAAAGGTTTGGGAAGATCTCTTTGAGCGACCTGTTTCCTATCCAGTGATCCAACCAGAAAGTTGTGCAATCACCATTGCCAACCGTGACTTTGAACAAATTCTTTAATTGGATTCCATCAGTGACCGTTTTATTGAGAACCTGCACTATGTTAGACCACACACCACCGAGAGAATTCTTAACCGGAATGAAGTCTCCGCTATTTCTATTATCATGTAAGGCCTCAATTGCTCTACTCCACAACTTGTTTTTATTAGTTAAAAACCTCCATCCCCATTTAGATAAAAGAGACGTATTAACATTTTTTAACTTACACAGCCCAAGACTGTCACACCCTGACTTTTGTGGAAGCGTGGTTATTTGGTGTGACTTCTTAATACCATAGCAATCAATCATAACAATGCTATATGATAAAAACATGAGATGTTCATCCATTAATAAAGTTTAGAAAATACCACAATACCATTGTCTGAAAACATCAATACCAAATTAAGTTACAAACCATGACTTGTTTAACTGAGTTCATAAAGACTCAACAAAAGTACTTAAATAAAACCCGAGTTTAGAATTATGTATCCCATCTAGGAATGGGATACACCTCCTAAACTCAACAACCCCGGATGACATCTTTTATTTCACTACGCAACTTGAAGACACGTTGCATACCCTGCCAGATCCACTAGTTCCCTGAAATACATGTAGTTTGAAAAACATCAACAAAAGTTGAGCGAGTTCATGTGTATGTCTGTGTGTATAAACCGTTAAAGTATGTCTGTATGAATGTATGTCCCTGGTATGTAGCAATTAAGGAAAAAAACAGATCACCAATGGGTTGCAAAGCCAATGGTATGTGTGAAATGGTGCAGGAAGACTCAAATCTAGTAGATTTGTTACCGGGCCTCCGGCTGGAAGACATAGTCATCCTATGGGCCACCCTGGTCCCCATGGGTGTTGGCTCGCTACACCCAAATAGATCTATCACTCATATCCCTCGGTTCTACAACGAGTATTAATGGCCTTAAGTGTTATACCCACCTTTCACATGATCGAGCAGTAAAACCCTCCTTAAGCTAATCATACCATGTATAAAACGTTTGTAATAATCGTAACATGTATTTCACCCCCGAAGTATAAAACTGAAAACGGTTAAAAGAAAAGGGGAACATGAACTCACAGTAGTGTGTCTTCAGTACCGACAACTCAAATCTCCGCAGCTAATCACGACTACTTACAGTGTACTAACGTCTATTAGACGAACGGGCCGTGCCTGGGCTTAGAGTTTAACGTTTTTGAGTTGCGTTTCTTGTGTTTCCCAATATTATTCCAAGTTATAATTATTTGTTAAAATAAATTATTTTAACTTTAGATTATATTTTGTTTTGGAATAATTGTTTAATCAATATCTTTGGTATTAATACTTCTCAAGTATTTTAACTTCGTATTTCCTTCCCAAGGATGAGGGTATTTCATACATGTATATTTGTAGTTCCGAAATAATATATTTTTAAGTCCCACTTAGAAAATATATAAAACTTATTTTTCAAAAATAATGTATTCCCAAGAAAATATATATTTTTCCCAAAAATTATATATCTTCTAAATATACTAGGAAAATATATTTTTAACTCCCCAAAATAATATATTTTCTTCTTGTTGAAAATATGTTGTAACTTTGCAATATTAACAAAAATCATACTTTCACTTCTTTTGTATCCAAAACAATATTTACCAAAAATATATTTGTACGAGTATTTTCGGAATATTTGTAAGTTACGTTTCGCGTTCGGTTTCACAATATCAAGTGTGTAACTTATGTTTCATTCCTTGTGATTTTTGGTATTATTTTGGAGTTGTAAATTTCATGGTATTTGTTAAGTTATATTATTTTACCCTAAAATAATATAACTATTCCACAAAGTAAACAAATATTCACACAAGTGTCTAAATATAAAATATATATTCTAAATATTTATTTATCCATTTTTATTTACAAAAGCCAACCTCCAATACTTGTATTTTTGTTACAAAAATTATGGCAAGGTTTATATGGAAAACATAGTTTAAAACATACATGTAAACACTTGTTTAGAAAATATTTTCTAAGTGTTGGAATTTTTAGAAAATTTCGCCATAGTTTCCTTTGTAAATGGAGGTGTCCATGCTATTTAGCATATCATTTTCTTTTCAAAAATCATTCAAACAATCAACAATCATACCCTAAACATCTTGCACTTACCAAGTGTAAAAACTATACAACTTACATAATAACATGAACTTGATCTTTCACAAAAATGCGTAGTAACTTGGTAAAGTGTTTAGTAGCATTAGTTACCCTCCAAAATATATTTACTACTTGGTAAACTTCATTCTTGAGGATTTTAGATGTTTACAACTTGTAAACATGTTTCTTAAAAATGTTTATTTATTTAAGTTTTCTTGTTCCTCTAGTGTTTACACACTTGTTTTTCCACTAAAATGGTATAAGTTTAGTAAAAACCATGATATTTCAAAAATCATATTTTGAACTTGGTTCTTTTAGAAAATCATTCACAAGTCTTGAAGCTATAAGTTTACTAGCTCACTATGTTTATTATTTTACAAGAAATCACTTTATTTATCAAGTTCATGCTCATACTAGAAGATGATCATCTTATGTTGTTACATGATCATCCCCCCACTTGCTAGATTAAGTGTTTAAACATCATCTAGCAAGCTTCATGTGATGATTAACATCATCATCTCAAGAAATCAACAAACAAACATTGTTCATGCACTAAACAACATTATATCATCTATATATCATCCTATTTCATCTTATGTTTCAAGATTCAAGTTCAAGTCTTTTAGTGTTCTTGTTATTTCAACATAATATATCTTTTATCCACAAAAAAATATGAAGTAACAAGAGTTACAAGAAGCTTACTACTAGCTTCAAGCTAGGGAAGAAACAATGAAGAAAATGGTGTGGATAAAAGCTTGTGATGGAGGTCCTTCAAGATCCGTGAGTTCCACACTTCCTATATCACCTTGTTACACCTTTGTGAGCACTTGGATTTGTTGGATGATGACCAAAAATGGAGATGGTGTGGAGGGGATGTTCGGCCGAAGCTTTATGAGGGAGAGGAGAGAGTTGAAGTGTGAGGAAAATGGTGATGCTTATGTCTTCATATAATCCCTAATCTCCTATTACCCAATGGTTTTATTGTCCTCCCAAGTACAAACAAGATCAAGTAAATTCCAATGAAAGATTATGGAAGATTTAAGTAAGATTTAGAAAAATCTTGAGGTGGGGGCCACATGGGCCGTAAACATCATAGGGGGAGGGGGGTTAATTGTAAGTTTAATGGTAAGTAGGTAATTTAGTGGAAGTTAAGAAGTAAAAGTCTAGTGTTTTAAGTGTAGGATGCTTTATGTAGAATGTTTAAGTGTTTGGGAACCATAATTAGCTCAGAAAAAGTAAAACAATGTTTCTAGCAATCTTTTGGTGTTCCGGGTAATGTCCGGTTGTTCGGTTAGATACCGATTCGTTAAAGTGCAAAGTTATACCGTATAGTGTCCTTTATGTAACTTTATGTGACACTTTTAATTCTCGACACTTAGGAAAGCATACAGGACCATTTTGCCATATTTTTGCACATTACAAGCATGTTAAAATGCTGATTTTTGATGATTAATGCAGAATTCTGCACTTTGTGTGGGTTTTAGGCACTTTCCGGCACTTAAACTATCACCTAGTAATGCAGTTTTATGGTCCTTACTTCCTTACACTCCATACTAGTGTAGTACCTTGTCTCTGGCCCTTACGGGGTCTCAAAATATTGTCTGTCTATGTACTAGCACTGTCAGTATATTTCTGAGTTATCCGCTAACTGTGCTAACCGTGCTTTGTGCTTCATGTATGTCACTAAAGGTTGTATGTAATAAATGGTGTGACAGTATGAAATGTGATGCACATGTATGTATGATACAGAAATCATAAAGCAGTTTATATCATCAGTTGTATTTAAGCACAAATTAATGATTAATTAATTGTACGGATACCTGTAATTATGAGGGTTGTCACATTCTCCTCCTGTTAAGAAAATTTCGTCCCGAAATTTTTTTAGTTCTGCTACTAGATGCAGGGGTCTTAGGGAACAAATGTGGGTATTTTTCTTTCATGCGATCCTCATGTTCCCACGTGAATTCCGGGCCATGTCGTGCATTCCATCGAACCTTGACGAGTTTGACACTACTCCTGCGTGTTTTGTTGACCTTCCAATCAGTAACCTCAACGGGTCTTCAGTAAAGTGGAGTGTATCGTCAATATGAACTTCGTCGGCAGGAATGACCACTGTTTCCTGTGTTGGACTCTTTTTCAGATTGGATACATGAAATGTATCATGAACGCCATTCAGTTCAGCAGGTAAATCCAACTTGTAGGCTACCAGACCAATCCTTGCCAGGATCTTGAATGGTCCAATGTATCTGGGGTTCAACTTCCCACGCTTCCCAAAGCGTGCTACACCCTTCCAGGGTGAAACCTTTAGCAAAACCATATCTCCCACCTCAAATTCCAGAGGTTTCCTTCTTCGGTCCGCATAACTCTTTTGTCGATCACGAGCTGCTTTGATGCGCTCTCGGATCTGGAAAATCTTGTCAGTCGTCTCTTGGACCAATTCGGGACCAACGAGTTGTCTATCACCCGCGTCGGCCCAGCATAATGGCGAGCGACACTTGTGTCCATAGAGAGCTTCGAACGGTGCAGCTTGTATGCTTGCATGATAACTGTTATTGTATGAAAATTCAACCAATGGTAGGTGAGTGTCCCAACTTCCACCTAAGTCCATTACACAAGCTCGCAACATGTCTTCCAACGTTTGAATCGTTCGTTCACTCTGTCCGTCTGTCTACGGATGAAAGGCAGTACTCAGATTCAGCTGAGAACCAAAAGCTTCTTGGAAGGATTGCCAAATCCTTGACACGAATCTTCCATCTCTTTCAGAGATAATCGAGAGAGGCACTCCATGCCGTGCAACAATCTCTCTCAGGTATAGCTCAGCTAGCTTGCTCGTGTTGTCTTTTTCTTTGATTGCCAAAAAGTGTGCAGATTTCGTTAAACAGTCTACAATTACCCAAATCGTATCGTGACCTTTGGGCGTCCTTGCCAATTTCGTTATAAAGTCCATCGATATCTGTTCCCATTTCCATTTGGGTACTTCCGGTTGTTGCAGGAGGCCTGAAGGCTTCTGGTATTCGGCCTTTACCTTAGCGCAAGTTAAACATTTGCCAACATATATCACAACATCGCCTTTCATTCTCGGCCACCAATAGAAATCATTTATATCTTGGTACATTTTATCCGATCCAGGATGGATCGAGTACCGTGACTTGTGAGCTTCATCAAAAATAACATTTCTCAAACCACCAAACAAGGGAACCCAAATTCGTTTCATGAAGCACAACGTTCCTTCCTCATTTGGTACCAACTGCTTCTCCATCCCACGGAGATATTCATTTTCAAGGTTCCTTTCTTTAAGAGCTTCTCTCTGCGCGGCGCGAATGCGCAATGAGAGATCCGTCTGAATGATCATTTCCAAAACCCTAACCCTTATAGGCTTGATCCTTTCCTTTCGACTCAGGGCATCGGCGACCACATTTGCCTTCCCGGGGTGATACTTGATCTCACAGTCATAATCATTCAATAGTTCAACCCAGCGTCTCTGTCTCATGTTAAGCTCTTTCTGATCGAAGATATGTTGCAGGCTCTTGTGATCAGTAAAGATTGTACATCGCGTGCCATATAAGTAATGTCGCCATATCTTCAAAGCAAACACCACCGCGCCTAATTCCGAATCATGCGTGGTGTAATTCTTCTCGTGAACCTTCAACTGGCGAGAAGCATATGCTATAACCTTCTGACGCTGCATCAGCACGCAGCCTAAACCTTGACGCGAGGCGTCGCAATATACCACGAAGTCGTCCGTGCCTTCGGGTAGAGATAAGATCGGTGCGTCACAAAGCTTGTTCTTCAACAACTGAAATGCTTCTTCTTGCTTGTCTCCCCATTCATACTTCTTGTCTTTTTGTGTGATGGAGGTCAACGGTTGAGCGATTTTCGAGAAATCCTCAATAAACCTGCGATAATATCCAGCCAAACCTAGGAACTTTCGAATCTCGGTTGGCGTTTTCGGAATTTCCCAATTCTTGATCGCCTCGATCTTTGTGGGATCCACATGAATTCCATTTCCATTAACTACATGACCAAGAAACTGGACTTCGCGTAACCAGAACTTGCACTTTGAGAACTTAGCGTATAACTTCTCCTTCTTAAGCAACTCTTAAATAGCTCTTAAGTGTTGCTCATGTTCCTCTTTCGTCTTCGAATAGATCAAAATGTCGTCAATAAACACAATCACAAACTTATCGAGGTACGACTTGCAGACTCTGTTCATCAAATCCATGAATACAGCTGGCGCGTTTGTTAAGCCAAATGGCATTACCAGGAACTCGTAATGTCCGTAGCGAGTCCTAAAGGCCGTCTTTGGAATACTTTCCTCTTGTATTCTCAACTGATAATATCCTGATCGAAGGTCGATCTTTGAGTAAAACCTCAAACCTTGTAGTTGATCGAACAAGTCATCAATCCTTGGCAAAGGATATCTATTCTTGATAGTCAACTTATTCAGCTCGCGGTAGTCAATACACATGCGGAAACTACCATCCTTCTTTTTAACAAACAAAGCTAGAGCTCCCCAAGGCGAGAAGCTTGGTCTGATAAATCCCTTGTCTAGCAACTCCTGAAGTTGCGTTGACAACTCCTGCATTTCTGAAGGCGCAAGTCGATAAGGTGCCTTAGCTACAGGTGCGGCGCCTGGAACTAAGTCAATGTGAAGCTCGACTTGTCTTTGTGACGGCAATCCTGGCAAGTCTTCTGGAAAGACTTCAGGATACTCCTTCATGTCTGGAATGTCTTCTAGTTTCGGCTCAGCAGCTTCTTTATCCACGATGTGTGCCAAGAAGGCAACGCATCCTTTCTGTAAACACTTTCGAGCTTTCAAACAGCTAATGATCCTTAGAGGTGTGTCGCGCTTCTCTCCATATACCACAATCGTTTCTTTATCCGCCATTGGGATGCGAATGGTCTTCTCGTGGCATACAATTTCTGCTCTGTTGCTTGACAACCAATCCATCCCTACTACCACGTCGAAGCTTCCCAACTCGACTGGCAGTAGATCCAGTGCAAACTCGTGTTCTCCCAGTTCTATCACGCATCCTCTGATGACTTCGTTTGTTTCAACTAGCTTTCCATTAGCCAGTTCAATTGAATACGGAATGTCTAGCTTACTAGCTACCAACCCAAGTATATTCTTAAATTCTAGCGATACGAAACTATAATCGGCACCAGTGTCAAATAGAACAGATGCAAAGCGTTGAATGATAGGGAATGTACAAGTGACTACATTTGGATCTTGGCGTGCTTCCCTAGCCCCGATATTGAAAACTCTTCTTGCGCTTGATTAAGCTTTGGGCATTCTCGCTTGAAGTGCCCCATGTCTCCACCATTAAAACACCCTGGTCCTCGACCATTCCCATTCCCATTACCGCCTTGATTGTTGTTCGCTCCACGGTTACCAGCTTGATTTCCAACATTCCCACGATTTCCATTTCCGCCATTATTTCCTTGCGGACGGTTTCCATTCCCACTTCCATAACCCCTTTGATTACCACGACCAACACCAGTACCAGCCCAGCATGTTTCCTTCGAATGGCCAGTCTTTCCGCAAGACTCACATTTCCTTAACCTACCCTGGCCGGAATGATGATACTGGCATACATCACATTTGGGCAGAGCGCCCATGTACCCTCTTCCCTTGACTTCAGCACCAGTTTTAGCTTCAGATGGTGGGTTCACTTCTTTCTTCTTGCTGGCGCTGCTGGTACCCTTTTTGAAGTTGGAGAACTTCCTTTTGTTCTCTCCCGAGGATTCAACGTGAGTTTCCTTTTTCTTTGGGTCAAAAATTGAAAACTTGTTTAATCTGATAACTTCTTCAGTCAGTGACACGCTCAGGTCGATAACCTCAGTAATTGTTGCAGGCTTTGACGATGTTACCATACTCATAATCTGGGGTGCCAACCCCCAGATGAAACGCTCCACGCGTTTGAATTCCGGACTGACCATGTATGGTACCACGTGAGATAGATCGTGATATCTCTGCACATATTCGGCGATCTTTGGGTCCATCTTAAGGTTCCAGAATTCAGTTTCTAGCTTCTGAATTTCGGCCCTGGAGTAATACTTTTTACGCATGAGTTCCTTTAACTCATTCCAAGTCAATGCGTATGCTGCTGCCTCTCCCAGAGTTTGGACTTGGAGATTCCACCATGAAAGCGCTCTGTAGGATCGAATGTTGACTCGAACGAGTCGTTCAGAGGTTGTCTCTTGCAATTCAGATGCGGAATAATAAGAAAAGCAAGTAGATATAGCTTGTTCTTCCTTCTAACTGCTTGTTATACTGATTTAAAACGTTTTACAGCTCGATCTTCACACCGGCAGAGCTTCGGCGTGGAATACAAGGCATTACTACTGAGGATCGCTCAAGCACACCTATATATAGTGGTTTGGAACCGCTCATGTGGACATGTGACACATGAGCGGTCCAGGTATGTCCATATAAGCGGCCCATATGACAAATAAGCGGTCCAAGCCTCTAATAACCCTATGAGCGACCCTAGCTCCTAAAACCTATACAGACTCCTGTTTTCTCGTATATCGAGCCCTATGCTATACAATACAATGTAAGACCTGATCCTAGACACTTAGACGGAATCAACAGATGTAGTGCATCAACAGACTCCCCCTCAGATGTTGATGGAGTCGCCAACACACCTTGACTTCAAAGCTGTGTCTTCACATCTTCAGTCTTGATCAGTCTCTGGGCTTTCTCTTTTTTTCAATCTTCAGACTCCCCCTCTCGACTTACTGGCATTCATTTGTTCTTCAGTAACATCTTTAGGATCTTTGTCAGGCTTTAAAACACTCTAATTCTCTTGATCAGATCTCTTAATTCCTTAAGTTCATCAGCATCAACAGTTGACATGATCTTTAGAATCATACTCTGATCTTCACAAGCTTTTAAAATTGATTTCTAGGATCGACACTTGGCTACCTGCACAGTCTCAACCCAGAAATAAATTTCTTTCACTAACATTTCAAATCATTATATACTAACACATAACTCTCCTCAAAACAATTTATGATGAACCACTTGAAGAAGATTAGAATTAATGAAAACAATTAGATTTACACAAACACTCCCCCTCAAATTCTGCTCATCATGTTCAGCATTCGGAATTTTAAAAATCAGTTTTCCAACGTCAGTTGTCGAAAATCTTTTTGATTTTTTCAAAAATTTTATGCTAAAACACACACAAAATCTTTTTGGATTTTCTGAGAAATATTTTCTGACACCACATGAAAATTCAAACATATAGAAATGTAATATTTACAGACAATATTTTTTTTTTGTGAGTTCATGCAAGAGGATCATATCAGTTTATGAGACAAATCACCAACACCGTTAAGCTTGATTTCATTTTAAGCTTTAAACAATTTACCTAGATTGTCAGTATGTTTGTCCTCTTAAATTCTCAACACAAATTTCAATCGATTCGAGATACGATATTAATGTTTTAGAGACTTAAACTTAATTGTGTATCACTCCACTTGAATATACTCCTGTATCCAGATCCCAAATATTCAGTCTTACAGGTGAGTATACCACAGCTGATATCTGTAAAGGGGTTAGGTGCGAAACCGTGAGAGCTCAGGTCAGAACTTCCGTTCAGCAGAGAGATGACGGTTCGACTTTTGGTGGGTCCCCTTTAGAGGATCTTTTTGCATTTCAACAGCAGCGACTATCAATTTTATTGTTTTATCAGCATACTGAGGGCGGCGCTTATATTTCAAAGCTTTAGCAAAAAGTATTATCCGGGGACTAGGTCAGAACTTCCATTCAGCAGAAGTCCCGGGATAATACCCCAGATATCACTGAGTATAAAGACCTAGTATCTCAGAATATGGGACCTTTCAAACAAGATTTCGGGGGTTACCCATATATTCAAGAATAGTTACCCACGAATCAAGCAAGTTTGAATTTAGGTTTATATCTCGTTTCAATTTACTAAATGTGCGAAAATCTACTGACACATCCGCAGTAAGATTGTTTAACACTCTTTAACATTACATTTATTTAGCATGCCGTGATAGTCCACTGATGTACTATCATTTCCTCTTTTTCGCAACAAAACTCATTTTTGATTTTATCATGTTTTTGGCTTTTTCAAATTTTCAAATGTTTTTGGATTTTCTGAAATTTCCCTACTCCCCCTAAAATGCAAACACATTTTAAAGAAAATTTGAAAACTTCTAGTCTCTTGACCCACTAAAAACATAGAAAACAAACTGTACAGAAACTTGACAACTGACACTGAATCACATCAAATCGCCATTCACTAGGCATAAACAATCTGAACTCCCCCTAACACAAACCATTTTCTCATTTAGATTTCAAAACACTTAAGTTTGTTTTAATCAAAATGACTTTTCCGGAAAATGAATTTGTGTTGATAACAACCATTTGTAGGTTTATCAATTTTAAGAACGGGGATGTGGTTCATCATCTTGTCTATCTTTCATCAAGAATAGTAAATCAAGTACAATTTAATGTCCCTGATTTACCATTTGCATTTAATAACCTTCTGTACCACTTGTAAATGTAATTACTTCAAAGTATCCAAACATCTCAAAAATTTAACCACAAATACCACTTGTGGGATCAAGATTACCACCTGTAGATACCCAAAAACTACCAATTGTAGGAATATTACGTCTACATCACCATTTTACCAATCAAAATGCCGATTCCTGCTTCGCAATTAACCACCTGAAAGCTCCGGCGTAGTCCTTTCACCTGCAAAACATTCAAACATTAATCACAAACATTTAAACTTCTCAAATACTAGAAAGATGCCGATTCCTGATCCACGATATAAACTTGGGATCTCCGGCATAGTCCTTTGACTATTCTGGGAAACAAACTTCCCTCCAAGTCTTCTCAGACTTGAGGGCTTTCAACTCTGCAGCTGTAGGGTTGTATGTAGCCTTTTTAGTTGCGTAAAAATCTTTTACCCCTTTAGCTTTCCCACTCAACATTTTCCCAAATATTTTCTTAACATTTCCGTTGAATGTTTTCTCGACATCAAATTCTTTTTCGTCATCATAAAATTGATTTGAAATTTCAATTTTACCAATTTTTTTTTTAACTTCCTCAAACTTCAGTGATGGAAAAACATCATCATTCACTGAAATTTTCTTCACAACTTGTGGCTCTTCTGGCTTTGTGGAACCAGATTCATCGCCGACCTTTTCTTCTACCTTTTTTGCAACCCACACTTGGTTGTCTTTTCCTTTCCTTTGGTAAAAATGTTTCTTTGAACATTCTCCAACCTCATGTTTCGAATTTTTAAAAATTTCAGATTTTTCAACAACTTTTTCTTTCAACTTCTGAAAAATTTCCTGTTTTGCTTTGATATCTTTTGGGCAATTCGATACAATGTGACCAGCTTCATTGCATTTAAAACAGGTTTGAGTATTTCTCGGATGAAACACTCCAATTCCATTCCTTCTCCTCTCAGCAAGAAACTCTTTGTTAGACTGTCTCCAAAATGGTTTCTGCTGTTCATCTTCCGAGCTTCCACCTGATACAAATTCAGTGTTTGATTTAGAATTTTTCTCATTTTTGTGATTTTCTGGTGGAATAAAGCCTAAACCTTTCTTTTTGTAGCTACGATTTTGGTTGGGTTTCTTTGAAAAACCAGAACCAGAATTGTAACCTTTTTTCTTGTTTAGACGTTGTTGAACTCTAGAAGTATATTTTTTAGGTTTATCAAAACTTTTCAAAACTTTTAATTCAGGTATATTAACCTCTATTAGTTTAAAAGTTTTGTTGATTAATTCTGTTTTGATACTCATTATCGGAAACTCTTTGTTGTAATATAATTTGTCAGAACCATTCAAAGTATACACAACTTCGAATGTTTCATCATCCAAATCTGCCTTTGATAACATAAATTCTTTACTATAAGACCGTTTAACCGACGAATTTTGACTGTTGACTGACGATTGTGGATTTTCAGACTCAGATTTCGACTCTGTCTCCTCATCAGTATCCAACACCTGATCGACCACCTTTTTGATTAATTCAGACTCATGATCAGTATCGGATGAGGTAAATGTCACATCAATGTTTTCTGGTAAGACGTCAGTTGTGTCGGTTTTAAGCTTTATATTGACTGCTTTTGCAAGTTGCTTCTCATTTGGTTTCCTAGGTGAATACCCATCCCAAATTGGAGGTGGACACTTGTTATAGCTAACAGTCGGTTTCTTACCACAATCTTTCTTTTCTTTCGGCTTCTCGTCTTGAAAAGCTTCCATACCTGCAACAGTCGGGTAAACACGATCAATGAGATAATCAGAGGTAGAATAACTCAACAATAACCTCCTAATTCTCTCATTTTCAATCTTTTCAGTTTCCAACTCTTGCTTCCATTTGGCACTCTCTTCAATATAAAAATTAATAGCTTTTTGCTTTGACATCAAAGTTGCATTCATCATTGTCAGCGCCTGTTCTCTTTCTGTGTTTGTCTTTTGGAGACCAGTTACTGTTTTGTTCAAGACATCGTACGATTCTTTCACGTAGTTTAGATTGAACAATAACTGCTCTTTCTTCTTTTCGTACTCAGCTATGATGTCGTCTTTGGCTGCACAATCCTTGCATGCTTCCAGACACTTCTCACATGGCTTGACAACTTCAATAATCTTCTCAACTTCGATTGTTTTAATAACTTCAACCACTTTTTCTACTTCGATCACCTTTTCTACTTCTTTCACAACCTCACCAATCTTCTTAGCAACATTTTCAACATTCTGACCATCACCTTCAGATTCAGATTGTTGTTCTTTAGCAGCTTGTTTCTCTTTCAGTTTCTCCATTCTTTCTGCAAAATAAAAATGAAAACTTTCAGGAGACAGATGAGATTTTGCAATATTTATATGTTTCTCTTCCTCATCATCACTGCTACTATGATCTGGTGATTGATCAAATTGAACTGATTTTTCAGAATCAGCATCAGATACACTAGAATCAGATGGTGTTTTGTCAAATACAACATCCTGTTCTTGAACAGTTTCATCTTGTACAATTTCATCTGAACTATCTGAAACATCCCCAGAGTGTTCTGAAAGTCTATCAGTACTATCTGAACTTTCATCAGATGACATAGACTTTTCATCTCCACTTGACACATTCTCTCCAATAGATCTCATCCAAGTAGCAAACAAATTTGGCTCTCGGACGATCTTGGCAACGAAAGCTTTAAAACCTCCCTTTTCATCCACGAACATATCCCAGCTGAAACCTTCTGGTAGTTTCTCATCATCTTGATCGATAACACGTTCTGCTGTGGCTTCAGATGATATGTAATCACTCCAGCTGAAATCTACCAAACATGCTCTCTTTGGATCTTCAATCTTTCTCCCATGAGCTGTCTGAGGTTCTTGGGATTGGCAGACTTGCTGATAGATAGCTTTGCGGTAGTAATCATCTTTCCCGAATGGATTCTGTGCTCCGCTAGCTTCTCTTCCTTTGCACTCCCGTTTGAAATGGCCTTTCTCCCTGCATCGAAAACAAGTAACTTTAGATTTATCAAAACCTAAAGTAGAAACATGTGCATCAAGAAAGTCATTTCTCCCGGTAATGGTTTTGAATTTCTCAGCCCGACGAAGAACACTTGCAAGACACCATTTGATATCCATAAGTTCCATTTCCTCAGCGTCTATTTGATCGTAATCCTCTTTAGTGAGCATAGGATTTCCGATCCAACCAGCAACAAACCTTCATAAGCTAACAGAACTGAACCCAGAAGTGCCATATGGTCTTTTGCAGTGTCTTCAGAGAAGCTTTGACCTTCTGGAAGATTGAGAGCTATGTTGCACTGAATTATGTATCCATTTCCGGTTTTTGTACTCTGAGACTGAAAGCTTGTGTTAGTCTCTTTCGGATTCACACTCGGAAACGATGAAAACCCGCTGCTACTCTTGTTCGATCCCTGATCAGCTTTTTCAGATGAATCACCAGCACTGAAAGCGGTTTGAATTTTTGGACTTCTTTCAGATTCAGTAACTGGAACATTGCCCCTGTAGTACATCTTAACATCCTGTTGACCACTAGGATTATTCATCCTCGCGATCTTTTGCTGCTCAAGATCCTGACTCTCAATTTTCTCAATAAACTGACCAATTGTTAGTTTGTCATAAACACCCGTGTTTTTCAGTATCATCAAATACGTTCCCCACTCTTTCTGAGGTAACGCATCAGCCAACTTATCAACCCATTCCTCACGACCTTTTTCAACTCCCAACATCGATAACGATCGCACCAAGTGACAGTATCTCTCGATTAGCTTTCTAGTATCCTCTCCCGGCAAACTGCTAAACAAATCAAATTCTTTTTTAAGCAATGCCTTCTTGCTTTTGATCATACTTTCACTACCCTCGAATTTTACTTTAAGAGCATCCCAGATTGATTTAGCAGTTTTGTTGTGCTGTAGCAAAATGAATATATCTTCTTTAATCGCCTGCTGTAAAAAACTGATCATCATTTTCTCTGCTCTGTACATTGCACGTTCTTGTTCTGAGAATTCGGATATTTGTTTAATAACTTGCAATTCTGTTCGAGGCAATGTATACTTTTCCAATATGCATTCCCACGATCTGAGATGATTTGCCTGAACCCAGTTTTCAAAGCGATCTTTCCACCCGTAGTATTCTTCAATACTCATCAATTTCGGGGGTTTCTGGGTGGTTCCCGTCTCGTTTTCCAGATTCATGGCTTGAGCAATCGCGGCTGGTGATGACGGTGTTGCAAAAGCGTTGTAAAACTCGGAGTTCATAATGACTTAACACGATTTTCAAGGCAACTGACAGAAAAGCGATTCAACAGTGAACAGATAAGCGAACCAAAAAGATCCTTTGAAGCGATCCAGCACCAATGTCCTAAGAGCGGTCCAATATTAGTCAAATGAGCGATCCAAAAAGTCTTTGGAGCAATCCTAGAATGAATTTTTTGAGCGATCCAGAAATGTTCTTAGAGCGGTCCAAAAATGTTCACACGAGCGGTTCAGGACAGTTCGTTCGAGCGATCTAGGGATTGATTTTCGAGCGAACCAGACTTAAATTTGAACGTATGAGCGATCCGAACTATCAAATTTCGAGCGGTCAAGAAGCAACAAGGTACACTCGAACGATCCAAGATAGCAATTTTGAGCGGTTCATGATGACGTCATTTGAGCGGTCCATATTTCGAACATGTTTTGAACTGTTTTTAAGCTGAATTTCGACCTGAAATTTCCAAGGATTTGTCTAAGTACTATTGCGCACAGTATGTGAGTTTTTTGAACAAATTTCAACCGTGAAATCTTCCTGAATCAGAAAAAGAAGGTGTAGAAGTGAGAAGAAACAATGAAATCCGGCTATAATCTGCAGAAAACCTCCTCCCAAGCTCTGATACCACTTGTAGGATCGAATGTTGACCCGAACGAGTCGTTCAGAGGTTGTCTCTTGCAATTCAAATGCGGAATAATAAGAAAAGCAAGTAGATATAGCTTGTTCTTCCTTCTAACTGCTTGTTATACTGATTTAAAACGTTTTACAGCTCGATCTTCACACCAGCAGAGCTTCGGCGTGGAATACAAGGCATTACTACTGAGGGTCGCTCAAGCACACCTATATATAGTGGTTTGGAACCGCTCATGTGGACATGTGACACATGAGCGGTCCAGGTATGTCCATATAAGCGGCCCATATGACAAATAAGCGGTCCAAGCCTCTAATAACCCTATGAGCGACCCTAGCTCCTAAAACCTATACAGACTCCTGTTTTCTCGTATATCGAGCCCTATGCTATACAATACAATGTAAGACCTGATCCTAGACACTTAGATGGAATCAACAGATGTAGTGCATCAACACGCTCCCTCAATGAACAATCCGGAGATGTAGGTGATTTGTTGTTCTGGTGCGCATTTGCTCATTCTTATCACTGAATCGGTCTTCTCCGTCCATCGAACATAAGCCACAGCACCCCCGGTGCCATCAAAATTCAGCGGTTTACAGTCTAAAAATTGCTTAAAGGTACAGCCTGTACAAGTAACATCATTCACAGGAAGCCTTATCGATTGCACATGGAATGTCCAAATGTAATGTAATGTGTCTCAAGCGACTTAAACATTACCATGTGGTGGGTTGTTCCTCGAGGTACCCCCGCTAGTTTCGGCGCGTGAGGCCTCGTAATCTGCTATTGCTCAGGAGATCCTTTCTTGCAATTCGGCCTCAGTAGTGGGTAAACGATTTTCCCTTTGTGGAGGCATCTTCTATAAGAAGATTGTATTGGTCAACTCATAATAAGTATAGTAAGTATGAAATACGCGCATGTAATAACATTCATCAACACAAGTAGCACGTAACATCCCATGTCATAACACAAACAAGTAATCCAATAATATATGTAATGAGAATGTTGCGATTGAGCTATCATATAACAAGACCACAAGTACAGTTTACAAGTTTCACAATTGTATCATACATCAAAAGAGACTAAGGGTCACATCACCCTTGTCCGAATCGTCTAACAATCTACAACAATCACAAGTCAAATGTCAAAGGTCAAAATGTGGTCTTCAAAAAGCTGCACAATCTGGCTCAATAGATGCACTCTCATCAAAAGCATGATATCTGCATCAAACCAAAAATCTCTACGCTGATGGGGGAGGAGGAGGTGGAGGAATGAAGAGCAAACGACGCATACGCGCTTACTCCTCCTTGAGAGTATGAACAAGCTGCAACAAACAACAAATCTGCTGCTCCATAGTAAGAAATCGGATGTCAAAATCCGGGTAAGGAAATAGTGGAGCAACAAACTGTTATGGACCAGCACCAGGTGGAGGACGCGGGATCCTCTCTAGCTCAGTGACTCTGCGACTCAACATATCCTGTTGGAGCTACAAGGATAAAAGCAGATCATCCCTCGATTATCCAATATGGAAGGGATGGTATGGATCAGATATAGGCATCACGTTGGGCGGAAACCACATAAATGGCTCGCCCGTGGGTGCAGAAGAAGAAGCCGTGTGTGGAAACTGTGGCATGAACTAATCGGCTGCTGGTAAGGCGAAGGGCTGAAAGTCATCGTCGTCGTCGCTCGTGGTATCTGATGTAAAAACCTCCGGGTCCGTGGCTATCTCATCATCCGAGGTAATAGCCATAGGGTCTATCGTGTCGGACACTCCACTCTCAGAAGAAGATGGCATAATGTCTGTAACAAACAATCACACATATGCACATACATCAATGATCATCAAATAAGCATGTATGTAGTAATAATGAAAGCATGTAGTCATCCTAGTCTTCCCAGACTATCCCACCCAACCTCTTAGACTGAACTCCCTAGTCTCTCAGACTAAAACCTTCCCAGTTTCTCAAACTGACTACCCAGTCTCTAAGACTCAATTTCCCTCAGTCTCTAAGACTAAATTTTCCCCCCAGTCTCTAAGACTGAACCTCCCTCAGTCTCTAAGACTGAACCTCCCTCAGTCTCTAAGACTGAATTATAAATATAAGTTTTGAAATGTGTATTTGTGTCTTTTGTTTGTAAAAATGTTTATTCCCTGGATCTGGACATTTTGTGTATGCAGTGTAAAAATGTTTTCGTGAGAGCCCTAGTGATCATAGTCTAGACTCGAGAAAGAATCCTATTCGCTACGATCGATGCTCTGATACCAAGCTGTCACACCTTGACTTTTGCGGAGGCGTGGTAATTTGGTGTGACTTCTTAATACCATAGCAATCAATCATAACAATGCTATATGATAAAAACATGAGATGTTCATCCATTAATAAAGTTTAGAAAATACCACAATACCATTGTCTGAAAACATCAATACCAAATTAAGTTACAAACCATGACTTGTTTAACTGAGTTCATAAAGACTCAACAAAAATACTTAAATAAAACCCGAGTTTAGAATTATGTATCCCGTCCAGGAATGGGATACACCTCCTAAACTCAACAACCCTGGATGACATCTTTTATTTCACTACGCAGCTTGAAGACACGTTGCATACCCTGCCAGATCCACTAGTTCCCTGAAATACACGTAGTTTGAAAAACATCAACAAAAGTTGAGCGAGTTCATGTGTATGTCTGTGTGTATAAACCGTTAAAGTATGTCTGTATGAATGTATGTCCCTGGTATGTAGCAATTAAGGAAAAAAACAGATCACCAATGGGTTGCAAAGCCAATGGTATATGTGAAATGGTGCAGGAAGACTCAAACCTAGTAGATTTGTTACCGGGCCTCCGGCTGGAAGACATAGTCATCCTATGGGCCACCCTGGTCCCCATGGGTGTGGGCTCGCTATACCCAAATAGATCTATCACTCATATCCCTCGGTTCTACAACGAGTATTAATGGCCTTAAGTGTTATACCCACCTTTCACATGATCGAGCAGTAAAACCCTCCTTAAGCTAATCATACCATGTATAAAACGTTTGTAATAATCGTAAGATGTATTTCACCCCCGAGGTATAAAACTGAAAACAGTTAAAAGAAAAGGGGGACATGAACTCACAGTAGTGCGTCTTCAGTACCGGCAACTCAAATCTCCGCAGCTAATCACGACTACCTATAGTGTACTAACGTCTATTAGACGAACGAGCCGTGCCTGGGCTTAGAGTTTAACGTTTTTGAGTTGCGTTTCTTGTGTTTCCCAATATTATTCCAAGTTATAATTAGTTATTAAAATAAATTATTTTAACTTTAGATTATATTTTGTTTTGGAAAATATATATTTTTTCCAAAAATTATATATCTTCTAAATATACTAGGAAAATATACTTTTAACTCCCTAAAATAATATATTTTCTTCTTGTTGAAAATATGTTGTAACTTTGCAATATTAACAAAAATCATACTTTCACTTTTTTTTAATCCAAAACAATGTTTACCAAAAATATATTTGTACGAGTATTTGTAAGACCCAAACTCTTTAAAGACACTAACGAACTTTCTTTTGTCAAAATAGTAAACGGGTCGAATAATTTACAAACCAAAATTACGCATTTAACTTGATAACGATTAGCATAACGGTTACAAAAGTTTTTAACCCTAACATTACATAAACCACTAACATAATGTTTTAACTACAAGTTCAACATCTACTACTTTTGGATCATAAAACTTACAAAAGACCCGTTTAGAACAAAAGGGAAAACATTTAACAAAATCTTTGACTATAACTAGGTTCTTCACGGAAGCGTGCATCATGAATGTGTTCGATCCAAGTAACGCCATTTAACAAGTCGCTTTACCTACATACAACCAAACCGTTAGACATTTAGTTACTAAAATTCATACAACGTTAGTTACAGATATGACCCTCAAGTAAACCTTCTTCCAAACATGAAGTTTCTTCCATTTTTCACAATACCCTTCTAACTCATTCGACCCATACCTAAATTACATAATCGGCTTGCAATAACTCGTTACAAGTAAACGGCTTCAACCATTGAACAATAGTATGCTATGACAACACATGCTAATAACGTTATGTAAGCAAGAACTTACCTTTATCGTTCTTCGTTTGATACTCGGAACGGCTTGAGCTTTCCTCCTTAATTCCTACAATTCACAATCACATACTTAGTCTCATGTCTTTCTTTTCATTCCATTATCAATAGCTTCGATTTAACAATTAACTAACTCTCTATTCTAGCCATTTAGCAATGTACAACACATGATTAACTCATTCAAGCAATTTAACAAACACTTGGTGTGCATGCCATTAGATAAGCATAAGGTACAAGTATTGTATGCATAACATGGCTAGTTCATAACAATAACATCAATATCATCAATTTCAATCAAATCTCTTACAATCTTTACCCTAATTTGATTCCACATAACATCATTTTGTTAGTAGCATCATCATACAACATCATTATACTAATCTATGTCAAAATTTCATATCACATATCACTACCATTCTATCATAAGTGGGTTTTTCATGCTCAACATCAATTCATCCAGATACAAGTGTAAATCGTGTTCTAAGTGATGCAATTAACCATCATCATGTAACTTTTCATATAAATTCATGAAATTCTTGAAACCCCATACATTCATAGTCATCAATACATGAAATTCTTGTTACCTTATGCTTTAATGGACCTAGAAGATCAAGAATCTACCAACATGCAAGAGTAATTGTCTTGATTAGGGCCTCAATTTGTGAAATTTAGTGAATAAGAAAGGGGGTTCATCCTGTGCTTTGCTTCTGGCGACATAAACACACGCATCTGTGTGTGTGTTTGTGTTACTTGTTCTTTTAATCACTTAACTTCTCTTATTTACATTTCCCCCCTCTATGTATGCACACTTAATTTAAATGGCTCATAACTTACTCAACCTAGTTAATAAAGTTCCAATTCGCATTCTCACTATGTTCACATTCCTAGTTATTTCTTATAACATACCATGGCATTGTACATAATTAAATTTTGGGGCGTTACAAGTCCACTCCCCTTAAGAAAGGTTTCGTCCCCGAAACCTGTTTACGTACCAAATCGAGACGGGTAGAACTTTTTCATTTCTTCCTCCGGTTCCCAAGTGAGATCCGACCCCTTCCTGTGTTGCCATTGAACTAGAACTTGCTTAATTTCTTTGTTGCGGAGAGTCTTTACCTTGGAATCTTTTATAGCTATCGGTCTTTCTATGTAATTCATCTTTTCGTCTATTTCAATGTCTTCAAGCGGTACATGAGCCGTTTCATCCGCAAGACACTTTCGTAATTGTGACACATGGAAGGTATTGTGAATTCCCTCTAAGGAGGAAGGTAACCTTAACCAGTAGGCCACCTTTCCAACTCGAGCTAAAATCTCGAATGGTCCGATATATCGGGGACCCAACTTTCCTTGCTTACGAAATCGGATTATGCCTTTCCACGGGGACACCTTCAGGAACACTCGGTCCCCTACTTGAAACTCAATAGGGCGTCTTCTTTCATCCGCATAGGACTTTTGTCGGTCTTGTGCCGCTTTTAATCGAGCCCGTACGATGTCGATCTTTTCATTAGTTATCGCCACCACATCATTCGGTGCGAGTTCTCTTTGTCCTACTTCTCCCCAACAAACAGGGGTTCTACACCTTCTCCCATACAACATCTCATATGGCGCCATTTGTATGCTACTTTGGTAGCTATTATTATACGAAAATTCCACTAAAGGCAAATGTTCATCCCAGTTTCCCCCGAAATCCATCACGCACGCTCTCAACATGTCTAAGAGAGTTTGAATCGTTCGTTTGGATTGGCCATCCGTTTGCGGGTGGTATGCGGTACTCACATGCAATTGGGTACCCATTCCTTCATGAAATTTTCGCCAGTAACGGGAGGTGAATCGCGTATCCCGGTCTGAAACAATAGACACCGGTACACCGTGGCGAGAAACAATCTCATTCACATAAATTTCCGCTAACCTTTCCGAGGAAAAAGTCTCCCGAATGGGTAGAAAATGGGCGCTTTTAGTAAGACGGTCGACAATGACCCATATTGCGTCATGCCCTTTCTTTGTCTTCGGCAGTTTAGTTACAAGGTCCATGGCTACATTTTCCCATTTCCATACCGGAATCTCTAAGGGTTGCAGTTTCCCGTATGGTTTTTGATGTTCCGCCTTAACTTGGGAACATGTCAAGCATTTGGATACATATTTAACAATGTCGCGTTTCATTCCCGGCCACCAAAAATTTTCTTTCAAATCTCGGTACATTTTAGTGGCCCCCGGATGAACCGAGTAACGGGACTTGTGTGCTTCTTCCAATAATAAGGTCTTCGCCTCACAGTGTCGCGGTATCCAAATCCGTGCAAACCTCGTCCTTAACCCACTTGCATTCACTTCAAATTCATTTTCAAACCCTTTCGTTCTTTCACCTTTCGGATCACCAACATTTAAGGACTTATCTTGCGCCTCACGTATTGTTTCAAGAAGGTTTGGGGTAACTATCATTCTCATTGATTTCACTCGAATAGGTGGTGGGTATTCCTTCCGACTAAGTGCATCCGCCACAACATTAGCTTTACCCGGATGGTAAAGAATGTCACAGTCATAATCTTTAATCAATTCCAACCATCTCCGTTGCCTCATATTGAGATCTTTCTGCTCGAAGAAGTATTTAAGGCTTTTGTGGTCCGAGTAAATTGTGCATCTTGTTCCATACAAATAATGCCTCCAGATTTTTAAGGCAAACACTACCGTCGCCAGTTCGAGATCGTGGGTTGGATAGTTAATTTCATGTTGCTTTAGTTGTCTTGAAGCATAGGCAATAACCTTGCCTCGTTGCATCAAGACACAACCCAACCCCTGATGGGATGCGTCCGCGTATACAACTATCCCTCTGGTAGTGTTAATACGGGAGAACTTGACAATTTCTCTTTTAACATTCGAAAAGCTTTCTGTTGATCTTCATTCCATTCGAACCTTTCTTCTTTCTTTGTCAGTTTGGTTAAAGGAAGGGCTATTTTGGAGAAGTCTTGGATAAACCTCCGATAATAGCCGGCTAGACCTAGGAAACTTCTTACTTCACTAACATTTTTCGGGGGTACCCATTTCATCACGGCTTCCACCTTAGAGGGATCCACCAAAATCCCCCTTTCGTTAATTACGTGACCTAAAAACTGTACTTCCCTAAGCCAAAACGCACATTTAGAAAACTTAGCGTATAATCTTTCCCTTCGACGCGTCTCAAGTACCTGACGTAAATGACTTGCATGTTCAGACTCGCTACGAGAGTATACTAAAATGTCATCAATAAACATTAT
Source organism: Helianthus annuus (assembly GCF_002127325.2). Lineage (NCBI taxonomy): Eukaryota > Viridiplantae > Streptophyta > Magnoliopsida > Asterales > Asteraceae > Helianthus > Helianthus annuus. The sequence continues at coordinate 66,536,875 of NC_035436.2, forward strand.
GACGAACTGATCTAACATATTTCGGCATACCCTATTCATTAGATCCATAAAAGCGGCCGGGGCGTTAGTTAACCCGAATGACATTACCAGGAATTCGTAATGTCCGTAGCGAGTTCTGAACGCAGTCTTAGGTATATCCTCTTCCTTTACTCGTACTTGATGGTAGCCCGATCGCAAGTCGATTTTTGAAAACCAACTTGCCCCTTGTAGTTGATCGAAGAGATCATCTATTCTCGGAAGTGGGTATCGGTTCTTTACCGTGAGATTGTTGAGTTCACGGTAGTCGATGCACATTCTCATCGACCCATCCTTCTTTTTAACGAACAAAACAGGCGCTCCCCACGGGGACACGCTAGGGCGTATGAAACCCTTGTCAAGAAGTTCTTGTAATTGGACCATTAATTCCCGTACTTCCGCGGGTGCCAACCGGTAAGGGGGTTTGGCTACCGGTTTGGCATTTGGTTCTAATTCGATACGAAATTCGACTTCCCGCTCGGGTGGAAGTCCTGGCAATTCGTCCGGGAATACATCCGGATATTCATTCACTATCTTAGTATCTTCAATTCTTAAGGCTCCTAATTTAGTATCGACAACATAGGCTAAAAATGCTTTACTTCCATTCCTCACGTACTTAACTGCTTCTAAGATCGTACAAAATTTTGCCCCTACTTCCCTTTCCCCATGAATGGTTACCCGTTTCCCTTTAGGAGATGTCACATGAATAATTTTGTTTTCGCATAAAATTTCCGCGTGATAACGGGATAACCAATCCATGCCTACCACTACTTTAAATTCTCCCAGAGCCATGGGAATCAAATCAATATCAAAATCTTCATCATCTATAGTGATTCTACATCCTCTACATATTTCGTGCAAAAGGTAACTCTTACAATCGGCAATTTCTACTTCGAGAGGTGTACTCATTCTTTCTATTGTGAAATAAGGGGAACGTGCAAACTCACTAGAAATGAATGATCTACTAGCTCCGGTATCAAATAATATATAAGTGGGTATAGAGTTTATCATATAGATACCTGAGACCACATTCGGGTGAGCCCTTGCTTCTTCCGTGGAGATTTGAAACATTCTTCCCTTAGCTTTCGCGGGTTCTTCTTTCTTTCCTTCCTTCTTCACCCCTTGTTTAAGCTTTGGGCATTCAGCTTTCACATGGCCCGACTCGTTACAGTTGTAGCATACCCTTTTGGGATTCGGACAGTTATAGTACGGATGCCCTTCTTGTCCGCAGTTGTAACGCCCCTTCCTTCCCAATAAACATTCACCGGAATGGGGTTTTCCACATGTCTTACATTGTGGAAACCCGCCTTTGGAAGCTTCTTTCTTTCCTTGATCATGCGTCTTGGGTTTCTTAGAAGAGCCTTGTGTTGATCCCTTCTCGACTTGCCTTTTCTCCCCACGTTCATCTTGCCTCTTTATCTCGATCTCCCTATCCCTTGCCAGGTCAATAATCTCGTCCAGAGTTCCACATTTAGAAGGAGTTATGAACTCCCGGATTTCAGCCTTAAGCATTCCATGATAACGGATAATCTTCTTCCTCTCCGTTCCGACTATTTCTTCACAAAACTTCAGTTGATCAAGGAAGGTGTTCGTGATCTCATTGACTGATTCATCCTTTTGTCGGAGTCGAAGAAAGTCTTCCTGGATTCGATCCACAGCTGATTGTGGACAATGGTACTTAATAAAAGGTTGTTTGAATTCTTGCCAAGTCAAAGTTTGAACTCTATTCTCTCCGATCTCCTTACTATACGAATCCCACCAATCTTTAGCCCTTCGTATAAGTTGCCCCGTGGCAAACATGACTTGATCTTCCTTGTCGCAATGACTTCGAATGAACACCCCCTCCATGTTAGCTATCCATCTTTGGCATTCGATGGGATCAATTTCCCCATTATAAGTTGCAGGCTTACATGCCATGAAATCCTTGTAGGTGCATCGCCTTTCCTCCTTCTTGCTTTGAATCCCGGTTATCATTTCCTTCAATTCATCCACTTTGCTCGTGATCATATTCTCCACCGTACTTAGTACTTGGCCCTCCACTTCTTGTGCTAGCTTTGAAACGTTTGCATCAAATGCCTTCGTGACTTCATCCGAAATCATCTTGTTTAACTCGTTTCGAGTTATACGTTCAGTATTATCCGTGTTTCCTCCACTTGCCATCTACAAATAAACATTCGTGTCAAACATTATCACATTCGTTCTCCTTATCATTCTATACATTATTCATTCTTAATAATTCATTCTCTTAAGTTATAGACCTATTCGACCTTTCTTTACAACATTCTCATTACATTACTTACTTCATTCATTTGTACACCCGACTTCTCACTCTTTCACACATTCACCATTGGGTATGTTAGTCAGGTTAAATTTCATAGTTTTACTGTCACTTCGAAGTGTTTCAAGCATTTAAAGAATGCTAGAACTGAACTAAGGAGTTTTATATAACAAACAAACAATTCAGAAAAATCAAACAAAGGAGGGCCGTCGCCGACGGCACATGCATGCGTCACCGACGGTCCCTAGTTTATCGCGTCGCTGCCATTTGACCGTAGGCAGGAAGTTAAGCCGTCGGGTGAAGGGGTGCCGTCGCCGACGGCATAGTGGTCCGTCGCCGACGGGCTCTCTGTTGTGCAGACGCTGTTTAACCAAAATTTTCATTCTCAGCCCCTTTTTCCAACCCGAAATGGTCCTGGGCAGCCCCGAAACCTTCCGTAGCACACCTTAACATCCCCAACCATGTTATACTAGTAACTAAACCATAACCCATTCCCATTTCTATCTACAAACATGAAATCCTTAAATTACTTACTTGCGTGGCGCTTTGGAACGAACACACTTTCACAAGAGCTTTCGGTTTGAGTTCGAGCACCATAACTTACTCGAATCTCTCAAACCTAGGCTCTGATACCAACTTGTAAGACCCAAACTCTTTAAAGACACTAACGAACTTTCTTTTGACAAAATAGTAAACGGGTCGAATAATTTACAAACCAAAATTACGCATTTAACTTGATAACGATTAGCATAACGGTTACAAAAGTTTTTAACCCTAACATTACATAAACCACTAACATAATGTTTTAACTACAAGTTCAACATCTACTACTTTTGGATCATAAAACTTACAAAAGACCCGTTTAGAACAAAAGGGAAAACATTTAACAAAATCTTTGACTATAACTAGGTTCTTCACGGAAGCGTGCATCATGAATGTGTTCGATCCAAGTAACGCCATTTAACAAGTCGCTTTACCTACATACAACCAAACCGTTAGACATTTAGTTACTAAAATTCATACAACGTTAATTACAGATATGACCCTCAAGTAAACCTTCTTCCAAACATGAAGTTTCTTCCATTTTTCACAATACCCTTCTAACTCATTCGACCCATACCTAAATTACATAATCGGCTTGCAATAACTCGTTACAAGTAAACGGCTTCAACCATTGAACAATAGTATGCTATGACAACACATGCTAATAACGTTATGTAAGCAAGAACTTACCTTTATCGTTCTTCGTTTGATACTCGGAACGGCTTGAGCTTTCCTCCTTAATTCCTACAATTCACAATCACATACTTAGTCTCATGTCTTTCTTTTCATTCCATTATCAATAGCTTCGATTTAACAATTAACTAACTCTCTATTCTAGCCATTTAGCAATGTACAACACATGATTAACTCATTCAAGCAATTTGACAAACACTTGGTGTGCATGCCATTAGATAAGCATAAGGTACAAGTATTGTATGCATAACATGGCTAGTTCATAACAATAACATCAATATCATCAATTTCAATCAAATCTCTTACAATCTTTACCCTAATTTGATTCCACATAACATCATTTTGTTAGTAGCATCATCATACAACATCATTATACTAATCTATGTCAAAATTTCATATCACATATCACTACCATTCTATCATAAGTGGGTTTTTCATGCTCAACATCAATTCATCCAGATACAAGTGTAAATCGTGTTCTAAGTGATGCAATTAACCATCATCATGTAACTTTTCATATAAATTCATGAAATTCTTGAAACCCCATACATTCATAGTCATCAATACATGAAATTCTTGTTACCTTATGCTTTAATGGACCTAGAAGATCAAGAATCTACCAACATGCAAGAGTAATTGTCTTGATTAGGGCCTCAATTTGTGAAATTTAGTGAATAAGAAAGGGGGTTCATCCTGTGCTTTGCTTCTGGCGACATAAACACACGCATCTGTGTGTGTGTTTGTGTTACTTGTTCTTTTAATCACTTAACTTCTCTTATTTACATTTCCCCCCCTCCATGTATGCACACTTAATTTAAATGGCTCATAACTTACTCAACCTAGTTAATAAAGTTCCAATTCGCATTCTCACTAAGTTCACATTCCTAGTTATTTCTTATAACATACCATGGCATTGTACATAATTAAATTTTGGGGCGTTACAGTATTTTCCGGAATATTTGTAAGTTACGTTTCGCATTCGGTTTCACAATATCAAGTGTGTAACTTATGTTTCATTCCTTGTGATTTTTGGTATTATTTTGGAGTTGTAAATTTCATGGTATTTGTTAAGTTATATTATTTTACCCTAAAATAATATAACTATTCTATAAAGTAAACAAATATTCACACAAGTGTCTAAATATAAAATATATATTCTAAATATTTATTTATCCATTTTTATTTACAAAAACCAACCTCCAATTCTTGTATTTTTGTTACAAAAGTTATGGCAAGGTTTATATGGAAAAACATAGTTTAAAACATACTTGTAAACACTTGTTTAGAAAATATTTTCTAAGTGTTGGAATTTTTAGAAAATTTCGCCATAGTTTCCTTTGTGAATGGAGGTGTCCATGCTATTTAGCATATCATTTTCTTTTCAAAAATCATTCAAACAATCAACAATCATACCCTAAACATCTTGCACTTACCAAGTGCAAAAACTACACAACTTACATAATAACATGAACTTGATCTTTCACAAAAATGCGTAGCAACTTGGTAAAGTGTTTAGTAGCCTTAGTTACCCTCCAAAATATATTTACTACTTGGTAAACTTCATTCTTGAGGATTTTAGATGTTTACAACTTGTAAACATGTTTCTTAAAAATGTTTGTTTATTAAAGTTTTCTTGTTCCTCTAGTGTTTACACACTTGTTTTTCCACTAAAATGGTATAAGTTTAGTAAAAACCATGATATTTCAAAAATCATATTTTGAACTTGGTTCTTTAAGAAAATCATTCACAAGTCTTGAAGCTATAAGTTTACTAGCTCACTATGTTTATTATTTTACAAGAAATCACTTTATTTATCAAGTTCATGCTCATACTAGAAGATGATCATCTTATGTTGTTACATGATCATCCCCCCACTTGCTAGATTAAGTGTTTAAACATCATCTAGCAAGCTTCATGTGATGATTAACATCATCATCTCAAGAAATCAACAAACAAACATTGTGCATGCACTAAACAACATCATATCATCTATATATCATCCTATTTCATCTTATGTTTCAAGATTCAAGTTCAAGTCTTTTAGTGTTCTTGTTATTTCAACATAATATATCTTTTATCCACAAAAAAATATGAAGTAACAAGAGTTACAAGAAGCTTACTACTAGCTTCAAGCTAGGGAAGAAACAATGAAGAAAATGGAGTGGATAAAGCTTGTGATGGAGGTCCTTCAAGATCCGTGAGTTCCACACTTCCTATATCACCTTGTTACACCTTTGTGAGCACTTGGATTTGTTGGATGATGACCGAAAATGGAGATGGTGTGGAGGGGATGTTCGGCCGAAGCTTTATGAGGGAGAGGAGAGAGTTGAAGTGTGAGGAAAATGGTGATGCTTATGTCTTCATATAATCCCTAATCTCCTATTACCCAATGGTTTTATTGTCCTCTCAAGTACAAACAAGATCAAGCAAATTCCAATGAAAGATTATGGAAGATTTAAGTAAGATTTAGAAAAATCTTGTGGTGGGGGCCACATGGGCCGTAAACATCATAGGGGGAGGGGGGTTAATTGTAAGTTTAATGGTAAGTAGGTAATTTAGTGGAAGTTAAGCTGTAAAAGTCTAGTGTTTTAAGTGTAGGATGCTTTATGTAGAATGTTTAAGTGTTTGGGAACCATAACTAGCTCAGAAAAAGTAAAACAATGTTTCTAGCAATCTTTTGGTGTTCCGGGTAATGTCCGGTTGTTCGTGTAACACCCCGTGTTTTCGAATGTCAAAGTCAAAGTCCAAGTCAACTTTGACTTTCTTTGACTGTAGATATTCTATTGTATGTTTTAGTTGTATTATGTGGAGTAAGTGTTGTAATCAACAAGAATCGAAGTAATCGAATGTGTTTTAACGCGAACCGATCTACGACTGTGAATGATAGGAAGTAACAATGCGATAAAGTTAACTAATCAGCAATCAAACCGATCTAACAATCATCGAACTCGAGACTCGAATTTATGCGAATTGTGGTATTGTTATACGTGTGTGTGTGCCTTATGTGTTACTTGTGCATGTTTACTTTATGTTTGGTGTGGTATTCAAGCAAAACAATCGAAGATCGAATCGAAACTCGAAAAGCAATCGAACTCAATCGAAACCGACATCGAAACGTGACTTATAGAAGATTGTATGTTAGATATAGTAGTTGGGACTGAAAGTAATTTGACTACGAACTCTATCGTATTTGTATCATCGTCCATCGAAATCGAAACGTCGGAAACCGTCGCAAAATACTCAAAGTGTGTCGCGGATCGAACAGGAGGCATCCTGATCGAACAGGCCAGCTGATCGGCTAGCATCTTGCCAGCCGATCGAGCAGCCCACTCGATCGGAGCTCCTGGCCGATCGGCTGCCACTTTCCTCTTTTGGAAGCCTATAAATAGGGCTGTCCTTGTCTTCATTTCCACTTTTGGAAAGTTCTGACCGGCCAGCTCCTATTCTTCATCTTTTCTCAGATTTCTCTCAGTCCCGGTAAGTTTTCACTCTAATTCTTGTACGTTTTTGATCATTACTTGATTCTACACCTTTCTATCTTTCAAAACTTGGATTCTAACCATGAAATCACCAAGATCTAAGTGTTCTTGGGTGATGTCATCATGGTGTTCTTGAAGAACATCAAACTTTGGCATCATCCAACCATGAATAGCTTAGATCTAACCGATTTTCATAGAAACAAGCTAAGATCTATCAAAGATCTAAACATCCACAAGTTGTGATGGATTGAAAGAAGGAATCCCAACTTTCTTTCAACTCTTTTACACTCAATGTCTTCAAACCGGTAGAAACGGAGCCTGAGCTAACCCACCGATCATTCCAATGGTTGGATGGTTCAAGATTCGGATTCTATATACAAGGTTCACCGATGTTGGGTTAGACTCTAAACCAACGTTCCGAACTGCACAACGGACGGATTTGGGTGATTTCTGTCCGAGCCGGAGAGATAAGTAAGAACGAAGGTATCATAGTTCAACTCGTTATCAAACTACCTCGATATAATGACAAGTAACCAAACGACCAAGTGTTAGACGAAAGGCCGACCAGGTCAGACTTGCTGGCCGAACGGCTAGGCTGATCGAACAGCCCAGCCGATCGGACACACCAGCCGATCGACCGGGCCAGCCGATCGGCTAGCACATGGCGTCTCACTTTTCCAAACTTTTGAGGTATAGTATTGATGAAGTAGTGTTCGATCGAATATGTCACTCGATTGGTGAGTATTACTGTTCGGATCATGAGATACTATGCTTCAACACTTAACCGTTTTCACAACTCGTTCGTAGTAGGGAATGCCAGCCGATCGAACAGTCTGTTCGATCGAGTGACATTCAGTTGAGGACTAATCCTAAAGTTCCTAGCCGATCGAGTGAGCTAGCCGATCGAGTGGGCTAGCCGATCGAACGAACCGTTCGATGGATCGACTTGAAAGGTAGAAACACTTCAGTGTTCTCAAATGCTGCAACGAAAACTTCAAAAGTTCAAATCCTCAAACACAAACACACCAGAGGAAGAAACAATCCACTCGAATGGCCGAGCCGATCGAGCCTACCGGCCGAACGAACAGGACTGTCCGATCGGATATACCAGCCGATCGAACAGACCGTTCGATCGAACCTGCCGTTCGATCGACCAGCCTATTCGATCCATTCACACTTGTTGCATTTCCGCGTTACTTATTGTTGTGCTATCGAACTATTCAGGCTAATCTTACTCTCAGCGCTCCCTTCAATCCACAATCAATCACTGTGAGTATACTCGATCCCTTTTTTGCTTTTGGGTGTTACATACGTTACCTATCAAATCACAATCAAACACAAACTATTTGAACGCTGACCATTTGCATGTGCTACTTGACTAAATGAATGCTGTTTATTATGTTTACACGTGGAGTGCTATCTACCTGCCTTAGCAACATAGTACTATAGTTTGGACTCAGCACCCATTCACACGGGGGTTGTTAAGGACAATTACTTGCATGGATTACGGTGGTAATCATGTATTGCGAACCGTCTCGGACGGTCAACCCGCAGTCGTTGGTATCGATGGTCCCATGTCGATAATTAACATGCATCGTTTTCCTCTGTGTACGTGCCTGGCTATGCGTAAACTATTCGAACTCTATATGCTATTATCAAACTTGTGTGCTCACCTTTACATTTTATGTATTGACTTTATTTTAACGTATGTGACAGGTGCTTAAGTTGCTAGGATGCTTAGGCGCGTGGTGATGAAATCGAGGCTAGGGAGTCTAGAAATAATAAACAATTGTCTGTAATAATAATTGAATCTGAGTTGTCGGAACGGAATTATTTGCCTAGTTGCTTTCTATGATAACTTGTTATTTATTTGGGATACGGTATGGGACGTATCATTTAAACTGAATTTATATAATAGTTGTTGTGGAAACTTCTGGACAATCTGTTTCGCTCAGTGCCGCGCCCCGATGATTCCGCCATCGGTTGGGGTGTGACAGATTGGTATCAGAGCCATAACTATAGGGAATTAGGTTAGACACGACCTAGTCTGGGTCGCTGTCTTAGAGACCTAGACTATAGTTAGGAACCATCAGACCAAGTTTATGCGCTTATTCTGCAATCCTTCACTATCACTGCACTCGAGTTTTCAAATAAAGTCGGGAGATTTAGTTAGGAATAGGTGTGAAAGCCGCAAACTCCTGACCAAACTGCCTGACTTATGCTGAATTTTATTCGTTTATTCATGCTTATCACATTATTTTCACCAACTAACAAGGGAGATTATACCAAATCAGGAGTGAAATCCATATTTTGATGCATAATCTCCCTTATTTTATTAAAAACAAGGAAGAAATCGCTAAGCCAAGGGGTGAAACCCTGACCTTGGCAGTTTGTTCTGGACTTTATTTATCTCACCAAGGCCTCGATGGACTCCAACGACCTGAACTCACAAGTATGACCTAGGGAACGCGTGTGGAATGCCCAAGAATCGAGGCAGAAACACGACCTCTAGAGTCGAAAGTGAAGACAAGTCTACTGTGAATAGTCGAATTGCCTTGGGTAGTTGATGTCTAGTAGCCGCCGACAATCTATCTCTCGATTTTATGTGTTCCGATTCTGAGAACCGCAACCGCGTACTCTGATGACTCGTTGATTTTATGTGTTTATGTGTGCTTTCCCTGTTATGGTGTTATATTTTGGGATGTTATTCAATTCTGCTATCATATTAATCGACACACACGACTCGTACTGTTGTTCTATCCCTAATCGATCCCCAGTTGCTGCAATCTAGATGATATTACGGTATGTTATGCTATACGACTAAGTTAGGCTAATACGATGCTATTCGACATGCTAATCGAACGACACACGAGCTTTGAAGTATAGGTTTCTGTTTTCTGACTGCTTCAGTGATTAAGTGCCTAGGTATTTGCGTGTTTCTGTGTTTTGTGCTCTAAGAACTTATGTGCTTTTGTGACCTACGTGTTCTATGTGCTTCTGTGCTTATGTGTATCTGTGGTTATGTGATTATGTGTCTATGTGATACGTGTTTCGACGTGATTCTAAGCTTTAGATAGTAGTAGACGTGTGAGGTGAGATTCGATTTCGTTGTGTTGAGTCTCGTGACGATGTCTAATGCAGACCATGTCGTCGTCTGGATCCCGACACCGAACCCCACTTACCCGCCAGGAAAAGAGGGACAGACGTCTCGCTGCTATCATCTCCAAAACCGTAGCGAAAGCTGTGAGTGAGGTGTATGAAAACGCTAGCAAGTCGTCAGAAGAATCCCGAGCTGAAATCCCTAAGGAATCAAGCAAGGCTGCTTTCAGCTTCAAGCAGTTCAAAGCATGCGGACCAAAAGAGTTCACTGGCGAAGATGGTCCTACAGCCACGTTTCACTGGTTCAACTCGGTCGAAGTCACTCTGCGCCAGAGCGGATGTCCTTTTCGTCAAAAAGAAGGACGGGTCGTTCCGGATGTGCATCGACTATCGGGAATTGAATAAGCTAACCATCAAGAACCGATACCCCTTGCCCCGAATCGACAATTTGTTTAATCAGCTACAAGGTGCAGCATGCTTCTCTAAGATCGATCTACGTTCAGGATATCATCAGCTACGGATTCAGGAGGAAGACATTCCCAAAACTACTTTTCATACCCGTTATGGTCATTACGAATTTGTTGTTATGCCCTTTGGTCTAACCAATGCACCCGCGGTTTTTATGGACCTGATGAATCGCGTGTGTAAGCCTTATCTTGACCGTTTCATCATCGTGTTCATCGACAATGTCTTGATTTATTCCAAATCGAAAGCCGAACACGCGCAACACCTACGTTTGGTTCTCGAGTTACTTCAGGGGAACCAACTCTATGCCAAGTTCTCCAAGTGCGAATTCTGGTTGGAGGAGGTTCAGTTTCTGGGTCACATCGTGAATAGTCAGGGTATCCATGTCGATCCTGCGAAGATTGAAGCTGTCAAAAGCTGGATTACGCCTAAGAACCCGTCAGAAGTTCGTTCTTTTCTCGGACTAGCGGGCTATTATCGACGATTCATTGAAGGATTCTCCAAGATCGCTGTGCCGCTTACCGCTCTTACTCATAAGGACAAGCCTTTTGTGTGGGGAAACACACAAGAGACTGCCTTTCAAACTCTCAAGCATATGCTGTGCAACGCTCCAATTCTTACGCTGCCCGACGGAAGCGACAACTTCATTGTCTACTGTGATGCTTCTAACCTTGGTCTCGGCTGTGTTCTCATGCAAGGAGACAAGGTTATAGCCTACGCATCTCGTCAGCTCAAAATCCACGAGAAGAACTATACAACCCATGACCTCGAGCTAGGCGCGGTTGTCTTTGCATTGAAGATTTGGCGACACTACCTGTATGGCACTAAGTGTACGATCTACACTGATCACATGAGTTTACAACACATCTTTAATCAGAGAGAGCTTAATATGCGTCAACGCCGATGGGTAGAACTTCTCAACGATTACGACTGTGAAATACGTTATCACCCAGGCAAGGCGAATGTGGTTGCTGACGCGCTCAGCAGAAAGAGTTACGTGCTCAGTACCCGAAACATCCAAACCCAGCACAACCTCGAAACCCTTATTCGTGAAGCTCAACATGCTTGCTTTAACGAGCGTACATTGAATAAAGAGAGGATCTATCACGATGGAGCTCAGTTAGTAAGCAAATCAGATGGGATATTCTACTATCTGGACCGAATTTGGATCCCTAAGCGGACCGATTTGCGAAAGATTATCATGAATGAAGCCCACAAATCCCGATATTCCATTCATCCCGGTGCTGACAAGATGTACCAGGACCTTCGTTATAAGTACTGGTGGCCGGGTATGAAACGGGATATCGCTCTATATGTTGGAAGCTGTTTAACATGTGCAAAAGTCAAGGCTGAACATCAAAGACCTTCTGGCTTACTCGAACAATCGCCGATACCTATATGGAAGTGGGAGAGCATAGCTATGGATTTCATAACAAAACTCCCGCCCACGCCATCAGGTCACGACAGTATTTGGGTTATAGTTGATCGTCTCACGAAGTCAGCCCACTTTTTGCCGATACGAGAAGACTATAAGGTGGAACGACTAGCCCAAATCTACACCGACGAGATCATTTGTAATCATGGTACGCCTCGTGACATCATTTCAGATCGTGACTGTTGGTGCATGTTTTGTGACAACAGCTTAGATTTGGTCTTTGGATATCTTGTAATTAGTAAAACGTTAAACAGTTAGCGGGTTTAGCTTTGTAATAGTTTGTAATAGTGAATTAAGAGTGATTGGGCCAAACCAAACCCATATATGGGGAAGGGTTTGCGAAATGGGCCTTGCCCAAGTCCTAGCCCATATGCAAAGCTTTGTCCTATATAAACAAAGCTTAGCATTAGGGTTCAGGTTAATGATCTAATCACCTTAATCACTTGGAGAGAATTCGTGAAAGAGAAAGGCTTGGACGAATTAGGATCTTGATTGATTGTAATCATTACGAAGATAATCAATAAAGATCGGGTTTGAAGGAATTACTGTTTTCTACACTTTTCTGTGAAATCTAATCTAGGGGATTCCGCACTCTAGGTTAGATCGACGATTCTGTTACGATCCGCACGTGTTAGGGGACTTACAATTGGTATCAGAGCATTCGGCTCTTGATTGGCTTGGTTCAGAATCGTTTCTGCAGAAAAATCGGTGTTTTTGGACGTTTTCGGAGGCTGAGTTCGTGTTCTGCTGCTGATTTCGGATAAGATTCAAGCATTTCGGATCATTACTGATCAAAATACTTGGATTTCGGACCAAAAATTAGTCATTTCGGATTATCAGCATCAATTTCGGACCAGAAACAATCAATTTCGGACCATTTCGGATTTGAAGGCTTGCATTCCGGATCAAAAACTTGCATTTCGGACTGAAGGGTTGCATTTCGGACCAGAATTCAACCATTTCGGACAAAACTGTTGAATTTCGGACCAGATCTGTTTCATTTCGGATCAGAAAGTGATTGATTTCGGACCAGAGTGTTACATTACGGATCTGACTGTTGCATTTCGGACAGAAAGGTGTTCATTTCGGAAAATCATCTCCATTTCGGACCATTCCGGATAAGCATCATCATTCCTGACCATTTCGGACCTTTTCTGATCATTTCGGAAGGGGTGGAATTTTTCTTGGCTTGCGTAAGAAAAATTTCACTGTTTCGCGTTTAGAAAACTATCCGTAACTCATTGGACAAACCGTTTGCACCGTTGGAATCCTTGGATTTTTAGGACAAAAAAAATAGACTCTGGAAAATTTGGAAAAAGGTCTTCGACATTATATATCATTGGAATCGTATTCTCGAGACGAGCCTAACGGTATAATTTGATAAAAACAGATTTCGGACACAATTTGTACGGTTTTACCAGTCTGCTTACGTTAAAATGTCGAGCATGACTAAATTGAACGAACTCTTAAGGATGGAGCATGAGGTTGGCACAACCAACAAACCACCTAAGATGATGAAGGTGGAAACTACTTGACATGGAAGGATAGGTTTCAATCCTACATTGAATATCAGGACACTCGCATGTGGATCTGTATTGCTGATGGGTACACAAACCCTACACATGACTTTGAAGGCAGACCTCGTGTCACAGCCTATGTGAGCATGCAGGAGAATGACAAAAAGATGTATGAGGCTGAAAAGAGAGCCTTGGCTGCCATCAAGATGTCCCTACCTGATAGTATCAAACATACCTTTAAGAAGTACACTACTTCAAAGGAAATGTGGGATGCTCTAGAGAAGAGATATGAAGGAAATCCTGATGTCAAGAAGAACAAAGTTGATTTTCTAAAGAATCAGTTTGCTGTGTTTAAGTACATGAAGAATGAGACACTTGAGGACATCATCACTCGATACTACCATCTGATGTCAGAACTGGATAATTATGATATAGACTGCTATTCTGACATAGAGAAAAATGACAAGCTGCTTGATGCTTTACCTGCAAAATGGGATATCTACACTCTCATGATAAAAGGAGAAGCTGAATATGATACAAAGGAGCTGGAAGAAGTTGTTGGAAAGCTAAGAGCTTATGAGCTCAGCATGAAGAAGAAGGACACTGGATATGATCAGGTTCAATATCCAGGGATCTACAATGGGCTTACATCTTCTTCATCTCATGATGCTTCTAGCGACTCTACCACTGCTTTTCTTTCTTGTGATAATGAGCAGGTTACGGTTAATGAGGATGGTTATGTGTGTTTTGTAGCTGCTGTAGGAGGATCAACAGGAGTCAAGAGAACATCAACCTCAAAGCAAAGTAGCAGTGCAAAGTCAATGCCTATGAGTGTAAAATCTGCTGAAGAACATCTTGCTCTACTTGCTTCATTCGTTGCCTCGTATAAGAACTACATTCAGGGGAAGATATCTGATCCTGCTATGTTAGATGAAGATTATGATTAGATTGACCCTGATGATCTAGAAGAGATGGATTTACAATGGCAGATGGCCATGATTTCGAGACGTGTGAAGAGGTTCATGAACAGAACTGGAAGGAAGTTTGTGGGGAAGAATGTAGGTTTTGACAAGGCCAAAGTCAGGTGCTTTAACTGTCAGAGTTATGGTCACTTCGCAAGGGAATGTCAGAAACAAAAGCATGAGACTTCGAGCCAGAATTCAAACAATAGAAATTCATCAAACAACTCTAACTCAAGGGCGTTGATCTCTACTGCAAGAGAGGGCTCATATGACTGGAGCATTCACTTGGAAAATGATGAGAATGTTAAACAAGCATTTATGGCAGAGATCGTGCCAGTTGAAGAAGCTGAAACTAAAGCAAATGCTGAGAAAGAAAGTGATGCTGAGGTAAAGAAGGTTGATCAGACAACAGATGCTGAAGAGGAAAAGCCAGAGTCCGAGCATGAAATGGAAGATGAAGAGAAAGATGAAATCATCAAAAGACTGGGAGCTCAACTTGCTGCTCTTATGGCCAACTCAGAAAATTCGACAGGAGAGGTAAGTAACTCTACTACTTCTGTTTGTTTAAAGTGTCGTGAACTACAGGGTGAAGTTGACAAATTGACAACTCAAAACAAAAGTCTTGTGAGCGAAATGTCTAACGTAAAAGAATCAAATTTCTTTGCTAAAAGAAACAAGTCATCATATTTGAAAAAGATAAAAGGCTATGAAGCTGAAATTGATGCTTTAACCTGCAAATTGAATGAAAAACTTCAAGTCATTGACTTAGCTCATGACATGATGGCTGAGAAAACAAAAGAGATTTCTGATAAAAACAAAGAGTTGTCAGATGCACAACTTAAAATTGTTGAACTTGAAAAGAAATTAGGTCAATTCAGGGATTCTACTTTTGTTATGAAACATATGATGGGCGGGTTAGAGAAGAGTAATGACAAGAAGATTGTGGGATTCCAGGGCTTTAATGAAGTCCCACCTCCTCTTAGTCATGACTATTCTTTCCTACCTGATGAAGATGAGTTCACAGACTTTCTGTCAACATCACCAAGTAGTTTCACATCCAGTCAAGGTGATGTGTTTGAAGATAATGATGCTAAGAAGGAAAATAACAGCAAACCTGTTTTGAAAAAGAAAAATACACCTTCTAAAAACAATAATCAAACTTTTGTTAAAAAGGTTAATTTTGTTCAAGGAAGTGATATGAAAACCGAAACAACTGTTATCGAAAAAGAATTAAATATAGAGTTTGCTAAAAACAAAAACATAGAAAAAGCTGAAATTAAGCAAACTGATCAAAATCCTTCTAAAGCATCATCATCAAAACCAGAATCTAGTTCAAAGGCTTCAGGTGAGAAGTCTTCGAAAAGGAGATCGTGCTTCAAATGTCACACAAAGGGACATGTAGCCAGCTGCTATCCTAACAAAAAGGTTGAAGCACAAGTCAGTGAGAAACAAAGAGGGAAGTCACCAGAAAAGAACGGTGATAAAAAGGAAAGAGAGTCTAACTCTCCAAAGAAATCTGCTCCAAAGCAACAACAGGGTGTTGCTAGTGGTGTAGATAAGGCTGAAAAAGGAACTCCTCAAGTTCCTCGTTTTCAAAGAAATCAACCAAGATTTCAGCCTGAATCTACTTCAGGCAGACATGAGAGACCTAGAAGTAGTTCACCAAGAATGAATAACCAAAATTCAAATAATTTCAGAAGTCAAGGTCAATATCAAAATCGATACCAAAATAATGGTGGTCGAACTTTTTATAACAATGGCTTTAGAAATTATAACAATCAAGCTTCTTGGAATCAAAACTCAAGATTTCAAAGGTCACATAGTCCAAACACATATAGGAACCCACAGGACCAGAGACCTTATGGAAATCCTGCCCCATTTCCATCAACAGGTCCAAGATCCAAGACTCCAGTTAGGAGTGATGGACATTGGATGGATGTTCCTGTAGTTGATGAATCTGGGCGACCCAAGACCATCAAGGCTTGGGTCCCCCACTCTAACTAATCTTTTGGTTGGTGTGTGCAGGAGCTGCTAAGGAGGATTATCAACTTATGGTATGTTGATAGTGGCTGCTCCAGGCACATGACGGGGGATGCGAGGTTGTTTTCTGAATTTGAAGAATATGATGGTGGACATGTAAATTTTGTTGGTGACGAATGGGAAGATCACATTGGACAAAGTGAAATATGTTGAGCAGCTGAAACACAATCTGATGAGCGTGTCACAAGTCTGCGACAAGGGTCACTCGGTCCATTTTACAAATACTGAGGCATTGGTGTTGAAACCTGGTTTGGTCATTCCGGACGATTGGATAGTAATGCGTGCACCAAGGAAAAATGATACTTATGTCATGGACATGGGTGCCAAAGATCCAACTGCTGCGGTGGCGTGTTTACTGTCAAAAGCATCTGAAGCTGAATCTATGCTGTGGCACAGACGCATGGCTCACATTCACTACCGCAAGATGAATTACATTATTAAAAATGAGCTTGTGAAAGGAGTTCCATTGCTGAGGTTTCAAGTGGAAGATAAATGTCTTCCATGTCAAAAGGGAAAACAACACAAGAAACCTCATAAGTCTAAAACAGTAAATTCCATTAATGCCCCTTATGAATTACTTCACATGGATTTATTCGGTCCAGTGAACGTAAGGAGCATAGGTGTAAAGTACTACTGTCTTGTTGTCACTGATGATAACTCACGTTATTCATGGGTTTTCTTTTTAGGTACAAAGGATGAAACAGCAGAGATGCTGATAGATCTTTTTACAAAATTGGAAAACGTCCATGATGCAAGGATCAAGAGGATAAGGAGTGATAATGGCACGGAGTTCAAGAATCGTATTCTGGATCTCTATTGTCTTCGAAAGGGAATAGAACATCAATACTCTGCTCCTTACACTCCTCAACAAAATGGAGTCGCTGAGAGGAAAAACAGGACATTGATTGAAGCCGCTAGGACGATGCTTTCAGATTCAAAGCTACCAGTTCTTTACTGGGGAGAAGTTGTGAATACAGCTTGCTACGTCCTAAACAAAGTTTTAACCGTTAAACGTTTTAACAAAACTTGTCATGAGTTGATGTTTAACGAAAAACCAAACTTAACAGGCTTTGAACCATTTGGATTACCCTGCACCATTGTGCGAAACAAAGATAAACAAAAATTCGGTGAGGTGGCAGACGAAGGCTACTTTCTAGCCTACGTGCTTGGCACACCGAATAAAAGGGGTTTTAATCTAAAAACTGGTAAAATTGAGGTTGTTTTTAATGTGGAAATTACTTCCTACAAGCCTCAACAATCAACGAGTGGTCCTGCTATATTATATGATTATGAAAGTGTTTTTAAATCATTTAATATTCCTGAGGTTTCTGATGCAGATGATTCTCAGCTGATTCAAACAGTGATTGGTGAAGACGATGAAGGCGAGTTCATGCCTAGATCGAATGTTGATATGTCAGATGCTACGGAAACTTCCCATGGTGCTGCTGATCCTGATTCAAGTGATAGTGAACCTGAACCCAATCAGGGGGAGGATTTCATTAATCCATTTGCAAATCAGAATATTCAGGGGGAGGTTGGATCAAACCTGGGTGACAATCTGGAAGTCGATGCTGTTGCTACTACATGAGCAAATAGAGATCATCCAGTTGACATGATTCTTGGAGATCCTACTGCAGGTGTTCAGACTAGAAGAAGCATTGCAGCGAATTCTGGGTTATTTGTTTCAATTGAGAAAACTAGGACAGTAAATGAGTGCTTGTATAGTTGCTTTATTTCCCAAGAGGAGCCGAAGAACATTCATATGGCTCTTAAAGACAATTCATGGGTTGAAGCTATGCAAGAGGAATTGGCCCAGTTTGCTAAGTTGAAGGTCTGGGAGTTAGTGGACCTTCCTAAAGGTGAAAGAGAGATTGGCACTAAATGGGTATTTAGGTGCAAGAAAGATGAAAGAGGTATTGTCACGCGCAACAAGGCTCGGTTAGTTGTCAAAGGTTTCAATCAGCAAGAAGGGATTGATTACAATGAAGTGTTTGCACCAGTGGCAAGGTTGGAGGCAATTCGTTTGTTTCTGGCTTTCGCTTCATTCAAGGGCTTCAAAGTTTACCAACTTGACGTGAAGAGTGCATTTCTTTACGGAAAAGTCCAAGAAGTGGTGTATGTCTCACAACCAGAAGGGTTCGTTGATCCAGACTATCCAGATTGAGTGTACAAACTTGATAAGGCTTTGTATGGGTTACATCAAGCTCCCAGGGCGTGGTACGAGACACTGTCTACACATCTGCTCAAGAATGGTTTTGAAAGAGGTCAGATTGACAGTACACTGTTCATTAAGCGAAAGAAGGAAGATTTTCTGCTGGTACAGGTATACGTAGATGACATCATCTTTGGGTCATCTGATGAAAACATGTGTAAAGAATTCGAACAGGTGATGAAGAGCAAGTTTGAAATGAGCGCTATGGGTGAGCTGTCTTACTTTCTGGGATTACAAGTTGAACAGAAGGAGGATGGGATGTTTATTCATCAAACGAAGTATGTGTATGACATTTTGGATCGGTTCAAAATGAATGATTGCTCTACTTCCAACACACCCATTTGTGAAAACCACAATCTCGGCCCAGATCATGAAAGCACTGAAGATGTTGATCCAACTCATTACAGGGCGATGATTGGTTCTCTAATGTACTTGACTGCTTCAAGACCTGACATCATGTTTGCCGTATGCTTGTGTGCCAGATATCAGGCGAATCCGAAAGAGTCACATATGAAAGCAGTGAAGCGTATTCTTCGTTACTTGAAGGGGAAACCTAAACGTGGGTTGTGGTATCCAGCTGATAGTGATCTGAGGTTCGTTGCTTACACTGATTCAGACTTTGGAGGATGCAAATCGAACATAAATTCTACAACAGGTGGTTGTCAGTTCTTAGGAGGCAGGATCATGTCTTGGCAATGCAAGAAGCAATCCTGTGTGTCTACCTCTACGTGTGAAGCTGAATATATTGCTGCGGGTAACTGTTGCTCTCAAGTTCTCTGGATTCAACAGCAGATGCGCGATTACGGTTTGGATTTCACTCGTACTCCTATTATGATAGATAATAATGCCACTATATTAATCACAAACAATCCCGTAAAGCACAGTAGAACTAAACATATTGACATACGTAATCACTTTATACGGGATTGTGCTGAAAAACGACTAATTGAATTACATCGAGTCGACACAGAAGATAACCTTGCTGATCTTTACACAAAAGCTTTTGATCGAGCTCGCTTTGAACACTTAGTCGAACTCAACGGGATGAGGAATCCTGAATAACTGGTTTTTCATAAGAATTTTGTAAATAGTTTACTGCTTTCTCAAAAATCAAAAATACAAAAACATTGAAAAATCAAAAACATAAAAAAAAATAGAAAATAAAAAATGAGTTATCACTGTGTGAAAAAGAAGAAATGATAGTACATCAGCAAGTTAGACTGTCACACTGAAATTGAACCAAAATTGCTTAAGTGTGATAGCAGCTTCATCATATGATGTACTAGTAGGCAAAAGCATGAAATAATCAACTTACCAAAGTGATATAAACCTAAATGCACTGAGTATGAGTGGGGAAAACATCAGTGGTGTATGGTTTAATGACCTTAATTCTTGCGTTGATAGATTGCCAAAATCTGAAGTTTTGGGTCTTTATGCTGTTATTTCATCCGGGGATATCAGGGGTGTCCTTCTGCTGCATCCAGATACATGCTGACCTAGACACACCCAGGATATCTTAAAAGAGCTAAAAAATGCCAAAACCCTGAAAATAGCTCTCAAAGAGAGTCATTCAATAAGTGCAAAATGCACAATTCGTACCAAAAATGGTATCTGTCTTAGCCCTCGATAAGATATTTTGGTCTCTCTGCTGTACGGAAGTACTGACCTGTTCACCAAGTATCCATCGTTGAAAATTAAAACGGATGAATTCAGTATACTCACCTACTACGATGAATCTTTGTGCATACCTTGATCGCGGGGGTACATCCTGAAGTGGGACACGCTCGTATTTCGGTATTCTAAAATTACCTTAACGTATCATACGGTAATGGTACTTGAAATGTTCATGCATTTTGTTTAAGTGGACAAACATACTGGTAATCGTCTTGAACTGCTTTTCACGAAAATTACCAAAAGAATTATCTAAATGTGTGAACCAGTTTGATTTTGCTGATATGATCTTCTTACCAGTGATTCTCACAAAAATAAAGTGTGTATTGCTTTTCGTATTTATTTGCTTTCAGAAAATACAAAAATAGTGTCTTTTTCTGTTTAAAATTCTTAACGTACGGAAAACTGTTATTTCTTGGAGGAGTTGTTACCGATAGGGGGAGACAGTGTTAGAAAGTGGGTTCAAAACTTTCAAATCAAGCAGGTTATAAAGTGTTTGTTTAAAATTTGTGCGTGTTGGTGCTGAATCGAGAGTGCTTAATCTGTGATACAGTTTAACATTCTCTTGAATAATAATAATTTGTTTAACTTTTGTTGAAAAATTCTTATGGTTTCTCGAGATGTTTGTTTTATAGTATACAGATTGAAGCTGTGTGTTGCTGAGAAGTTGCTGTGAAGATGAGAGTTTGCTTGGATGCATGGTAGAACCTCCTTTCTACATTGCAGACAGAGTTGAAGAGTTTGAAGAATTCTATTCAAATGCTGAACCGGAGTTTACTCAAGTGCTAAAGTTTTGAAGATTTGGTGATTGGATGCATCAGCTTAGGGGGAGTCTGTTGCTGACAGAAGCTGTTAAAGCTGAAGCTATCCAAAGACCAAAAGACTTGAAGATTCTGAAGACTGAAGTTACCTTTGCGAGCTATTGTCAAGGGGGAGTTTGTTGGTGCATGTTTTGTAACAACAGCTTAGATTTGGTCTTTGGATATCTTGTAATTAGTAAAACGATAAACAGTTAGCGGGTTTAGCTTTGTAATAGTTTGTAATAGTGAATTAAGAGTGATTGGGCGAAACCAAACCCACATATGGGGAAGGGTTTGCGAAATGGGCCTTGCCCAAGTCCTAGCCCATATGCAAAGCTTTGTCCTATATAAACAAAGCTTAGCATTAGGGTTCAGGTTAATGATCTAATCACCTTAATCACTTGGAGAGAATTCGTGAAAGAGAAAGGCTTGGACGAATTAGGATCTTGATTGATTGTAATCATTACGAAGATAATCAATAAAGATCGGGTTTGAAGGAATTACTGTTTTCTACACTTTTCTGTGAAATCTAATGTAGGGGATTCCGCACTCTAGGTTAGATCGACGATTCTGTTACGATCCGCACGTGTTAGGGGACTTACAGTGACGCTCGGTTCACTTCGCGATTGTGGGAAACGTTTCAAGCGGCCCTTGGTACGTCGCTTAATCTGAGTACTGCATTCCATCCTCAAACCGACGGACAGACTGAAAGAACAATCCATACTCTTGAAGACATGCTCCGAGCGTGTGTCATAGATTTTGGTGGTAGTTGGAACAAACACCTGCCATTGGTAGAATTCTCGTACAATAATAGCTATCATGCCAGCATTCAAATGGCACCTTTCAAGGCTTTGTATGGTAGAAGATGTCGATTGCCTATTGTGTGGCACGAGATCGGTCACTCGCAACTAACCGGTCCCGAGATTCTACAAGAAACGACTGATAAAATTCACCAGATTAGAGACAACTTGGTAAAAGCTCGGAACAGACAGAAAAGTTACGCCGATAAAAGACGCAAGCCCCTTGAATTTGAAGTTGGCGACTACGTACTCCTAAAGGTATCACCTTGGAAGGGTGTAGTCCGATTCGGCCAGAAAGGGAAACTAGCGCCTCGATATGTTGGACCTTTTAGGATTTTGGAAAGAATCGGAAAAGTCGCCTACAGACTCGAACTACCGGAGGAACTCAGTAACATCCACCGACTTTCCACGTATCTAACCTCCGAAAATGCCTTGCTGATCATGATCTAATTGTACCGCTCGACGATCTTCAGGTCAACGAAACATTACACTTATTGGAAAAGCCTGTCGAAATCATGGATCGCCAAACCAAGCAACTCAGGCGCTCTCGCATCCCGATCGTGAAGGTCCGATGGGAAGGCAAACGAGGCGCGGAGTTCACTTCGGAACTCGAGAGCGACATGAAGGCCAAGTACCCGCAGTTGTTTAAATAAATAGATCTGAAGCATCAAATCGGTAAATCATGGCGTTGTGTAGCCTTCGACCTAATTTCGGGACGAAATTCCCTAAATAAGGGGAGGCTGTAACACCCCGTGTTTTCGAATGTCAAAGTCAAAGTCAAAGTCCAAGTCAACTTTGACTTTCTTTGACTGTAGATAGTCTATTGTATGTTTTAGTTGTATTATGTGGAGTAAGTGTTGTAATCAACAAGAATCGAAGTAATCGAATGTGTTTTAACGCGAACCGATCTACGACTGTGAATGATAGGAAGTAACAATGCGATAAAATTAACTAATCAACAATCAAACCGATCTAACAATCATCGAACTCGAGACTCGAATTTATGCGAATTGTGGTATTGTTATACGTGTGTGTGTGCCTTATGTGTTACTTGTGCATGTTTACTTTATGTTTGGTGTGGTATTCAAGCAAAACAATCGAAGATCGAATCAAAACTCGAAAAGCAATCGAACTCAATCGAAACCGACATCGAAACGTGACTTATTGAAGATTGTATGTTAGATATAGTAGTTGGGACTGAAAGTAATTTGACTAGGAACTCTATCGTATTTGTATCATCGTCCATCGAAATCGAAACGTCGGAAACCGTCGCAAAATACTCAAAGTGTGTCGCGGATCGAACAGGAGGCATCCTGATCGAACAGGCCAGCCGATCGGCTAGCATCTTGCCAGCCGATCGAGCAGCCCACTCGATCGGAGCTCCTGGCCGATCGGCTGCCACTTTCCTCTTTTGGAAGCCTATAAATAGAGTTGTCCTTGTCTTCATTTCCACTTTTGGAAAGTTCTGACCGGCCAGCTCCTATTCTTCCATCTTTTCTCAGATTTCTCTCAATCTCGGTAAGTTTTCACTCTAATTCTTGTACGTTTTTGATCATTACTTGATTCTACACCTTTCTATCTTTCAAAACTTGGATTCTAACCATGAAATCACCAAGATCTAAGTGTTCTTGGGTGATGTCATCATGGTGTTCTTGAAGAATATCAAACTTTGGCATCATCCAACCATGAATAGCTTAGATCTAACCGATTTCCACAGAAACAAGCTAAGATCTATCAAAGATCTAAACATCCACAAGTTGTGATGGATTGAAAGAAGGAATCCCAACTTTCTTTCAACTCTTTTACACTCAATGTCTTCAAACCGGTAGAAACGGAGCCTGAGCCAACCCACCGATCATTCCAATGGTTGGATGGTTCAAGATTCGGATTCTATATACAAGGTTCACCGATGTTGGGTTAGACTCTAAACCAACGTTCCGAACTGCTCAACGGACGGATTTGGGTGATTTCTGTCCGAGCTGGAGAGATAAGTAAGAACGAAGGTATCATAGTTCAACTCGCTATCAAAGTACCTCGATATAATGACAAGTAACCAAACGACCAAGTGTTAGACGAAAGGCCGACCAGGTCAGACTTGCTGGCCGAACGGCTAGGCTGATCGAACAGCCCAGCCGATCGGACACACCAGCCGATCGACCGGGCCAGCCGATCGGCTAGCACATAGCGTCTCACTTTTCCAAACTTTTGAGGTATAGTATTGACGAAGTAGTGCTCGATCGAATATGTCACTCGATTGGTGAGTATTACTGTTCGGATCATGAGATACTATGCTTCAACACTTAACCGTTTTCACAACTCGTTCGTAGTAGGGAATGCCAGCCGATCGAACAGACTGTTCGATCGAGTGACATTCAGTTGAGGACTAATCCTGAAGTTCCTAGCCGATCGAGTGAGCTAGCCGATCGAACGAACCGTTCGATCGATCGACTTGAAAGGTAGAAACACTTCAGTGTTCTCAAGTGCTGCAACGAAAACTTCAAAAGTTCAAATCCTCAAACACAAACACACCAGAGGAAGAAACAATCCACTCGAATGGCCGAGCCGATCGAGCCTACCGGCCGAACGAACAGGACTGTCCGATCAGATATACCAGCCGATCGAACAGACCGTTCGATCGAACCTGCCGTTCGATCGACCAGCCTATTCGATCCATTCACACTTGTTGCATTTCCGCGTTACTTATTGTTGTGCTATCGAACTATTCAGGCTAATCTTACTCTCAGCGCTCCCTTCAATCCACAATCAATCACTGTGAGTATACTCGATCCCTTTTTTACTTTTGGGTGTTACATACGTTACCTATCAAATCACAATCAAACACAAACTATTTGAACGCTGACCATTTGCATGTGCTACTTGACTAAATGAATGCTGTTTATTATGTTTACACGTGGAGTGCTATCTACCTGCCTTAGCAACATAGTACTATAGTTTGGACTCAGCACCCGTTCACATGGGGGTTGTTAAGGACAATTACTTGCATGGATTACGGTGGTAATCATGTATTGCGAACCGTCTCGGACGGTCAACCCGCAGTCGTTGGTATCGATGGTCCCATGTCGATAATTAACATGCATCGTTTTCCTCTGTGTATGTGCCTGGCTATGCGTAAACTATTCGAACTCTATACGCTATTATCAAACTTGTGTGCTCACCTTTACATTTTATGTATTGACCTTATTTTAACGTATGTGACAGGTGCTTAAGTTGCTAGGATGCTTAGGCGCGTGGTGATGAAATCGAGGCTAGGGAGTCTAGAAATAATAAACAACTATCTGTAATAATAATTGAATCTGAGTTGTTGGAACGGAATTATTTGCCTAGTTGCTTTCTATGATAACTTGTTATTTATTTGGGATACGGTATGGGACGTATCATTTAAACTGAATTTATATAATAGTTGTTGTGGAAACTTCTGGACAATCTGTTTCGCTCAGTGCCGCGCCCCGATGATTCCGCCATCGGTTGGGGTGTGACAGTTCGGTTAGATACCGATTCGTTAAAGTGCAAAGTTATACCTTATAGTGTCCTTTATGTAACTTTATGTGACACTTTTAATTCTCGACACTTAGGAAAGCATACATGACCATTTTGCCATAGTTTTGCACATTACAAGCATGTTAAAATGCTGATTTTTGATGATTAATGCAGAATTCTGCACTTTGTGTGGGTTTTAGGCACTTTCCGGCACTTAAACTATCACCTAGTGACGCAGTTTTATGGTCCTTACTTCCCTACACTCCATACTAGTGTAGTACCTTGTCTCTGGCCCTTACGGGGTCTCAAAATATTGTCTGTCTATGTACTAGCACTGTCAGTATATTTCTGAGTTATCCGCTAACTGTGCTAACCGTGCTTTGTGCATCATGTATCTCACTAAAGTTTGTATGTAATAAATGGTGTGACAGTATGAAATGTGATGCACATGTATATATGATACAGAAATCATAAAGCAGTTTATATCATCAGTTGTATTTAAGCACAATCATTAAGCACAAATTAATAATTAATTAATTGTACGGATACCTGTAATTATGAGGGTTGTCACAAAGACCACCACTCTTAACAGGAAGCGAAACTCGTTCCCAAGCTATCCTGTGTAATTTCTTCAGCGTTCCATCTCCTCCCCATAGAAAATTCCTTATCTTTGCTTCTAAGTCATTAGTAACTTTAACCGGTGCTTTATACAGAGAGAATTAGTAATTGGGGAGACTTTCTAGTACAGCTTTGATGAGAGTAATTCTTCCGCCAATTGAAAGAATACCCGCCTTCCATTTAGCCAGCCGCGCATCAAAAATATCATAAACCGGTTTCCAATTATTAATTCGGTTCATGTTGGCCCCCCATCAAAAGGCCAAGATATTTGAAAGGTAAGACTCCTGCCTGACATCCCACAATCTCCGCCATATTGGATAAAACAGCCGATTGCACACCAACAACATAAATATTTGACTTGTTGATGTTTATCTTAAGACCGGAGCAAATACGAAAAACCCGAAGAATACGAACCACATTCTTGATATTTGTCGGCGACCATTACCCAAGTATAATAGCATCATCCGCATATAGCAAGTGAGAAACACAAGGACCATTTGGGATTTGAATTCTAGAAAAAAATATTTGAAATTCTAGCTTTATCTATCATGCAAGAAAGCATCTCCATAACCATGAGAAAAAGGAAGGGAGAAATAGGATCCCCTTACGCAGGCCTTTATGGCATTGAAATTCAAACGTCGGGGATCCGTTCACCAACACCGAGGATTTGGCCGACTCCATGATTCCTTTAATCCAAGAGCACTACCTACTTGGAAGTCCCATCTGACCCATAGTGGAAATAAGGAAGTTCCAATTAACATTGTCATATGCTTTCTCAAAATCAATCTTCAAGAAGAAGGCTTTCTTCTTATTCTTTTTTCCCTAATTTGTGATCTCGTTAATTAAAAGTGGGCTGTCGAGAATATAATTACCTTTGATGAACGCCGACTGAGATTCAGAAATTACTGAGCCGATCACCATTTTAAGCCGGTTGGCAAGGACCTTGGATACTACCTTACTTATAATACCGATAAGATTGATAGGCTGATAACAGTTTAGCTCAATTGGATCCTTTATTTTTGGAATGAGAGTTATAAAGGAACTGCCACATTCGATATTTATCTTCCCATTATCAAAAAATTCATCCAAAATATCTTTGAAATCTTTTTCGAATAAGTCCCAGAAATACTTAATAAACTTCATATTTAGGCCATCGGGGCCGGGGGCTCTATCATCTCTACAATCATTAACCGCCTCTTTTATTTCGGTCATAGTAAACGGATTAATCAACGAGTCCTTCTCCTCCTGGTTCAGCTTCTTAATGTTATCACAGATCATATTAGATCTGAATCAATACCCATCTTTGAATCGATCTCTAAAGAACCTCATCACCTCACTTTTGATTTTATTCGGATTGGTGACCCAACTGCCGTTTATATTAAGACCAGGGATCTAATTTGAGGCTCGCCTCATATTGACATGTGTATGAAAAAATTTTGTGTTCTCCTTTCCTTCAAGCGCCCATCTCGTTCTCGACTTTTGTTTCATATCCTCGCACTTATTATACTCGTAATTCATCACCACCTTTTTATTCTCCACATATGCCCATTCCTCTACCTCGCTCAGTTCCAGATCCTCCGTAATTTTTTCTAACTCTTCTAACTCTTCTTTCGCTTTGAAAGTATTTTCCCCTTCTTTTTTCAGACATTCCGATCTCCGATCTTTGAGAGCATTCCTAATGGTATTGAATTTTCTCATTAATTTTATATTAGCAGGCCCACTACCCTCCTCCTGCAATTCAGCGGCTTTTTCTACCGTCTCCTGGAAACCAACTTTCCCCAGCCAAGAATTATACACTCTGAAAGGCTTGGCCCCGAAATTCTTTTTGGTAAGCATAAGAACCAAAAGACAATGGTCCGAGTGTTTAAACGATAAACCTCTCAAATAGGCTTCCGGCCAATGGTGAAAGAAATTCGGATAAACCAAGAATCAATCAATCTTGCTTAACTTCCTACCATTGTCCCTAACACACGTGAATTTCCTCCCCTTCAAATCATATTCCATAAGGCCAGCATCGTGAATGAATTCATTAAAAATTCTGGCACAAGAATTTTTAAAACTAGAATTCATACGCTCTTCTTTATACCGCACCACATTGAAATCTCCGGCAATAACCCACATCCCTTCGAACCCGTCCATCGCCTCCCTAATCTTATTCCAAAGAATCAGCTTGTCCGCTGTTTTTTGAAGGGCATATACGTTAATGATATTAATCTTCTCCTGGGATCCTTTGATAATCCCACTCACAAAAAGATAGTTCCTATCCTTAACTGAACTTTACAACTCGAAAATCCCTTTATCCCAGATACACAGGAGACCCCCTGATAGGCCAGACGCCTCAACACCTTCAACACCAAAATCTTGATTTCCCCACATTTTATTAAACTTAAACTTCGTCAGATTCTCCTGTTTCGTTTCTCGTATAAGAATAAAATCAACCTTATTTTTCTGTTTTAACTCCTTAATCCATCCTTCCTTAATAGGTCCCCGATCCCACTAGAATTTATAGAAAGGAAATTCATTGACTTACCACATTAATGCCTTCTTTAACCAGGGTCTCCTTAACCAACTTGCTATGAACATTGAGATCCACGCCAAACATGTTTCTGATTCGAATAATTTCTTCAAACTCATTTGGGATCACCTCAACATTGTACCTTCTTTCCTGTGTGTCGTCCACGAGAGTATCCCCTGAGGAATTTTTACTTCCAACATTCATAGGAGCAGCCTTCTCCTTCAGGTCAAAACCAATGTTAGCTTCCTGCGACCTATCCACTGGGGAACCTTCCTGATTGCTAATGTTTATGTTGTGAGTCTGGGCCGGAAAAATATTAAATTCAAAGGGCCTATCCAGATCCACCCTTGTACGTTTTTTGGGCCTATTTTTGCTGTTTGGGCTAGACGGTTTGGGCATCTGCTTGTGTTTGTTTTTAAGTAAATCAAAGGGTTTTTTCTTTTTCACATTCGGCTGCTTCTTGGGCCCCACGTCTGCAGTAAAGCCGTTGGAATGTTGGGAAGTGGACAATCCATTCACAGTTGTTCCACCTAAGTCTTTAATGGGAAAGTTAATTCCCGCCTCCATATCCTTCTGCGGGCATGGCTTCTCAACTTCCAACTCCCGGCTTTTCAACTCCCCAAACAAGTTCACCGGATTTTGAGGCTCTTCTTCTTCTCCGGCGACCGACTCCGACCGAATTACTTCCACTAAACACTCCGGCACCCAATCACTTTGCTCTTCTGAGATCCAGACCATGTATTTCCTACCCTTCCAGCTTAGAAATGCAGTATCAGTGACAAGCTCCCCATGTTCCACCAGGACACCTACCCGATTCACCGATAGATCTCTAACCTCCGGGGATAATTGCGAAGCATGTACCACCTTCCCATAGAATTCGGCTAGGTCATTGAACACCTTCTTCTCTGCCAGATGCACAGGAACTCCATCGAATTTAATCCATGCAATTCTCTCGTCACTAGTTACGCCATCATACATGTTTTTCTTGAACATCTACATTCACCATTCACCATGTACCACATTTTTTTCCTGCAATAAATTACAAGCCAAATGTATAATGGAAGAAAGTGCACAAATGCATGGTGTTATTCAAATGGAATTCTTATATATATATATATATATATATATATATATATATATATATAGGGGGCTGCTAGAATGAGAACCACCTCGAGTTGTAAGAACCGCGAGAACTACTTGATCCGGGTCGAGGTGGACCAATTTTTTTTTTCAAAAACGTAGATGCATGTATTATAAACACATTCGTAAAAAAAAATTAAAAAAAATGCCGTGCGTGTAGTTTTTTACACCACAAGTTTGTGGTTTACGAGTTCCGTTTTTTTTTTTACGAATGTGTTTATAATACATGCATCTACGTTTTTGAAAAAAAAAATTTGGTCCACCTCGCCCCGTACGGTGTGGTTCTCGCGGTTCTTAGAACTTGAGGTGGTTCTCATTCTAGCGGTCCCATATATATATATATATATATATATATATAAAAGCTAACAATTTAATTTTCTGATAACTAATATTTTTTAATAGATTTTGAGATGAAAATTTCGTTACATGACGTGACACGCTTGTGCAATAATTAAAAAGTTGAGTATCCATAAGTCACGATAACTAATAAGACAAAAACGTGCGAAGAATCATCGAAAGACTTGATGATTAAGCGAGCGTTTAATTCGTTGGAATGCAGTAGAACCTTTTAGTCTCCTTAACAAATTTTCACAAGTGTTCATATTTTATTGTTGTTGTGAATGTGAATGTGAATGCATTTGTTTTTCCTTGGCTTTTTTAGCTACTTCCTTTGCTTCCTCTAGTACGGGTTCCATTATATCCTCTATCTTGTCCTCCATTTCTTGAACCTGACATAACAAATTTATAATGAGAGATAAATTATTTTATAAATTTATTCTAGCAATTGCATCCATCCACAAACAAGATAAGTTTTTATTTTAATTAAAAAAAGTAATCTTCTACTTTAAAGACTAAAGTCTAGTCAAAACAACACAATGATTTACTTGGTTGGGCTCGGCTCTAGCCTAATCCACAAACAAACCAATTAGTAAACCCCAAAATTACATATACAAACTCTTAGCACTCTATAGTTTTCTCACAAGAAGTGAAATTTTGTTAAAATAGGACTCAATTTATTTCATAAGTAAGTTTATTTAGGTGTTTTGCTCTAATATAATGAATTGTATTTCTTTTGTAGTGTTGTATCTGCAAAACAACAAGTTGCTAAAGTTGTTGATGGGCTGGGAGATGATTTATTGGTTGTTGTTAATGGGCTGTGAAAGGTTGTTGGGCTATTGTTGATGGGTTGTGAGACATTATTCTTCTTTTATAAATGATGTGGTTTGATGCTAGGAAC
This sequence comes from Helianthus annuus, assembly GCF_002127325.2. Classification (NCBI taxonomy): domain Eukaryota; kingdom Viridiplantae; phylum Streptophyta; class Magnoliopsida; order Asterales; family Asteraceae; genus Helianthus; species Helianthus annuus. The sequence goes on from NC_035436.2 coordinate 66,567,892, forward strand.
CCACGCTTATTTTGACAAGTAGTTTCACATGTTTCAGTTAACCCACTTCACATTGCAAGTCTCTAGATTCTTAAAGTTTGTTTCGTTCACATCTTTTTCTATGTTTGAGTATACAAATGGCTGAGTATGTTTGGTATGACGTAATAGAATAAACAAGATAATAGAATGAACAAAGTAATGGAATGTAATGAATTATTTCATTGTGATGTTTGTTTAGTGAATATAATGAATCATTACTTAATAGACAAAAAAGATGAAGTAAGGAAACACAAATGATTAAAAACGAAAAGAATATAATTGCCTCAATAATATCAATAATAATAATATAATGATGATGATGATGCAATGGAATGAATTATTCTAATGGAATGAAAAAAACATGTTTGCTAATCATGTGTAATGGAATGAGAGCATTCTACAAGAAATGTAACCCATTCCAAATATAACAATTTTCATTCCTTAATAAAGGGTTGTTTTTTTTTCATTTCTTCAAGGAATGGAAAGAAATATATTATTATTATTTTATTTTTCTGATTAGTTTTTTTTTTACCATTAATATATTATTATTTTTATTATACAATTAAGCTCTTTTATTTGAATAGGAAGGATCGAGGCAGCATTGTTTTATCTAAAAGGTTGATAAGTGCATAGCATTTATATTTCTTGCAAATTCATTGAATATGAAGGATCGAGGCAGCATTATTTTATCTAAAAGGTTGATAAGTGCATAGCATTTATATTTCTCGCAATTCGTTATGTGTATTTAATTTTCTTTGGCGTGTTAGGTTTGTAATTTTTTATTGAAAAAATACAACAAATGATCAAAATATATATTTCCCTTGCTTTTTCCTGAAAAGAAAAATTCACTTCTCTTGTCTCTACCCTTTTTATATCGGTTGTAGCTAATATCTTTACTAATAAATAAAAATAAGAGTGTATATAATCAGTGGCGAAGCTTGAGATTTCCGACCGGAGGGCCGAAAACGTATATACCCAAAAATTTCTATAAAACCAGGGGGTCAAAAACGTGTATACCAAAAAATTTATATACAAAAGCTACATACATAACACTATTGAGTGAAAAGTTCGGGGGGTCGGACGCCCCGCCCCCGGACCCTTCTAGCCTTCGCCCATGTATATGATTGTTCATTTGCCTTTTTCTTTTATTTTAGGTTGTTTAGGTGTCTCTAATTCATTAAAATGCGACAAACTTATCTATACTAATAAGTAAAAAAATAATAATAATAATAATAATAAGAGTATATATGGTTGTTCATTTGCCTATTTCTTTTATTTTAGGTTGTTTAGGTGTCTCTAATTCATTAACACGCGACAAACTTATATGTGATAAACTTATATTCATGGGCGGACCCACATAGAGCGGGTCGTGGTCCCTGGACTCCAATGTTTTTTAAAAAATTAGTAGATCCGGTATATTAAATTTATTTGGACCCTATAAGTAAACCACCGCCAACGTTTTTAAGCATTAGGTAAATTGACGTGGCGCTGTTTGATTGGGTGAATGGGGAGTTTACCTATTCCAAATAGGTAACACTCCCTTCACCCTAAGACTATGGTAGTATTTTAGTATTTTTAAATAGAGTTAATTACTGTTTTCGTCCCTGTGGTTTGTCAAAAATCACTATTTCAGTCCATTAGTTTAAAAATTGCGATTTCAGTCCCTGTGGTTTCACTTTCGTAACCATTTCAGTCCCTGTACATTACAGAATAATGGATTGAAATGGTTATAAAAGTGAAACCACAGGGACTGAAATGGTTATGAAAGTGAAACCACGGGGACTGAAATCACAATTTTTAAACTAATGGACTGAAATAGTAATTTTTGACAAACCACAGGGACGAAAACAGTAATTAACTCTTTTAAATAAGTATGCAATTTTGAATTTACTTAGTTCGATGACAAAATAATAAATGTTTATTCTTATTTAAATATTTATTCTTATCTAATATTTTTGTTTAAAATTAAAATTATTATTATTATTATTATTATTATTATTATTATTATTATTATTATTATTATTATTATTTAATATAAGAGAAATAGGAAAATAAGGTGAGAAAAAACCAGGAAGTGAGACGTGTCAAATATTTTTTTTTTCATTAGTATAGGAAGATTTATAAACGTTTATTCACATTTCGTTGTGAGAGATAACTTTTTTAGCCGAGTAAAATTTTAATATTCAAGTCCAAATAATTTAGAAAACAAACCAACCTTGTCTATGAAATCACCGGCGGTCTGAGCATCCTTTTCCACTTTTTCGGCAACATTTTCGATGAAATCAAGAGTCTTCTTGAGTTCACTACCCTCCGGCAGCACATCTTCCAGCTCTTCCACCACCTTGTCCACCTTATCCGCCACCGCCTCCACCACCTCCGATATATGCTCCGCTGTGTCCACTATCTGGTCAACTTTCTCTACAACACAATAATTATTTATCAAAAAAAAAAAAAATATTAAGGATTTTTTTTTAGTGGGAGTGGCCACTACATATCCCACCCATCCTAGACCCTACGAATAGCTCTAGTGGCGCGTAACCAGAACTTCTTTATAGACAGTGTTCCAGTAGCGAAGCTTGAAAATTTCCACTTAGAGTCGGAAGTCACCGGACATAAAATTTCTATATAAGTAAATTTTATTTTTATAAAAGCGGAGGTCGAAAACGTATATACCTAAAAATCTTATACAAAACGTACATACATAACACTACTGAGCGAAAAGTCTAGTGAGTTAGTCGCCCCGGCCACTTGAGAGCTGCGCCCCTCTTTATAGAGGATCATTATGAGGCTCTATCATCCATTGACCACCACTAAAGAGTACAAGTCATACTTTTCTTAGAAAAATATAATAAGATTATATATAAATCTAACAAAGTCCTATCAGCAGACCTTCTTGACCTCTTTTGTTTCAAACCTGTACACCCTTGATATCGGTAGGATGTTACTGGCAATGTTTATTGTTATTGTTTTTTTGAGGAAAAAAAAGATTTAAGGGATTTAAAATTTAACTACTTACGCAATAGTAGTTTTATTCGGCCTCCTTTGGTGGTAACTAAGGGTATAATAAAAGTCATCAAGACCCCAATAACCCAATTTTTCCTGAAAAAAAAAAAAAACTAAGAACAAAAAACAGATAAAAGATCAACGTATACATAATAAAACTACAAAAAAGTTGCCGGATTACCAAGAACCAAAAGGAGAACCGGGCGGTGGAGGTGGTGGTCCTGCGGGTTCGACGTTGGCGTAAACGATCATCAAGTTCCATCTATGGGCGGCGGATGTGAGCGGCGACACATTGTGTTTGGTGGCCGGAAAACCGGAAATGGGATTGAATGGAAGATGGATATGGGATCTATGAACTAGGTTTTTAGGCAAATTTAAATTAGAAACTGAGTTTTGAGAAGTGAAAGTGTGTGTGATCGACATAGTTTTAGAAGTTGAGAATTTTGGAAGTATATTTTTGCAATATTATGAGGGTAGTTGATAGCACATATGAATTGTATACACGCATATTGAGGCAGTGCTGTATATATTATTATTTTTATTTGTTGGGAGTGCTGTATATATTATTTTTTATTTGTTGTAGTTATATACACAAGAGTTAATTACAGTTTTGGCCCCTATGGTTAAGCCAGTTTAACTATTTCAGTCTAAAAAGTAATCTTTTAACATATTAGAGACCATGATGTTGCATTTTATATCGGCTTTGGCCCCTAACACTAACTTTGTTACTTTTTTTAGTTAAGTGTAAGGGTAATTAGGTCATTATATACCTTAGGGGCTGTTTTTGATAATTATAAAGCTCTTTCAATATTTAAGAGATTATTAAGGCAATTACTCAAGTTTTCTTTTTGTTATTTCGTTATTTTCACAATTATTATTTAACAAAATATGTTTTAAATATATAAATAAATGTGTATTTTCATTAACCTTATATTAATATGTTTTAAACCTTATATTTAGTTTAAAATATATTAATAGCCTAATATATAAATAAATGTGTATTCTCATTCCTTATATTAATATGTTTTAAACCTTATATTAATAACCTTATATTAATATGTTCGAAATTTGTCTATTTTTTAAAATCTTTTGTTTAATAAAATCATTCACTTTTTAAAACCTTATATTTTTATCATAATTTTTAATACCATTTGTTTTTTATAAATGTTTTTTTAAATCTTCGAAAAAATGTTCATCCGTATAAAATTGTTCATTTTTTTTACCTTTTTTTAACAATCGTTTTTTTAAACTTTGTATTTTGTAATTTATTTATTACCAATAGCAAAAATAAAATTAAAAAATGAATGGTTTTTAAATCAAAGGAATTAAAAAATGAACAATTTCAAACAAACGAATAGTTTTTTCGAAGATTTAAAAAAACAACATTTAAATGGTATTAAAAATATGTTAAAAGTATAAGGTTTTAAAAAGCATATGGTTTTAATAAATAAACGGTTTAAAATGAACGAGTTTCGAATAAACGAACGGTCCAAAAAATGGAAGATTTTAAAAAAGAAAATGAATAACGCTTAAAAAATAAAAGGAACGTTTTACAAAAAATGATTCTAAAAGGAATGCTTTAAAAATAAACGTTTTAAAAATGAACAACTTTAAAAAATGAAACTTTTTAAAAATATAAGGTTTTAAAAAGCGAATGATTTTAGTAAACAAAAGGTTTAAAAAATAAACAAATTTCGAACAAACAAACAACCCAAAAATGGAGGATTTTAAAAAGGGTAAACGATTCAAATAAGGCTTTAAAAATAAAAGTAACACTTTACAAAAACGGTTCTAAAAGAAATGTTTTAAAAATAAACGATTTTAAAAAATGAACGACTTTAAAAAATGAGCTGTATAAAAAAAGTTTTAAAAACATATGGTTTTAAAAAGAATGGTAAAAATGAACTGTTCAATTTATAAAAAAATGAGGACATAAAAAAAGAACGATTTTAAAAACAAACAGTTTAAAAATGAACGATTTTAAAAAAGATAAACGGTTTTAAACAGGTTAATTTTTTTTTTAAAACGGCATTTATAAAAAAAAACAAATTGTTAAAGAAATATGTATTTATTCAATATTTAAAACATATTTTGTTAAATAAGAATCGTGATATAAATAAATAAAAAAATTAAGTAATACACAACTAAAAATATTAAAGGAACTTTATAACTTACATAAACAACCTCTAAGCTAACAAAAGGACTATAATACCCTTAGGTTTAACTAGAAAAAAGTAACATGGTTAGTGTTAGGGGCCAAAACCGTTTTAAAATGCAATCTCAGGGTCTGATATGTCAAAAGATTCATTTTTAGACTGAAAGAGTTAAACTGATTAAATCATAGGAGCCAAAATAGTAATTTACTGTATACACAAAGATATTGCAAATAACAATGGAATTTAATAATTTAAAGATTAGAACATAGTGGCATGTAATCACGTGTTTTTGTGAAAAAAATAATTAAGGTTTTCAATAGAAAGTGTGTTTTTACATTCATACCCTTGGGACATGTTATACTTGGTGCTGCTTTTTGGTGTTTTAACGAGAGAGAATGAAGGGGAGGAGATTGGGTATAGTCAGTTGTGGGCATTTTGTGCAAAAACTCTCCAAGAACAGGTTTTATGTTTGAAGGGACGGGAGAGAGCGTGTGTGTTTTTGGGGATCTTTTAGTCGGTTTTAGGTGCAATTGGGGTAAAGTCTTGACAGAGTAGGCATGATCTTACGAGAAACTGGTTTTGAAGCCTCTTATTGTGGATGGTTTTAGTTTGAGAACCTAGTTAAGCAATTATGACTATGAATGCACCTGAACAAAAAAACTAAAATCTCTAAATATTTGGGATAGATAATATGTAACATCCCGAAAACAAATTTAGTAATTAAACCAAATTAACTAGGAATGAGCAGGTAAAACACCATTAGTAGCAAAGATCAACTCGATAAGCATTAGGGTTTAAATAAATAAATCTAACGCTACTTAAGGTAAATAAATGATTTATAGAAGATACAGTTATAAAAGGCTCGGGCTATTAAGACTTAATTAAATCGGGTTATAACATCCCCAAATTTAGTAATTTGAATTACTATGTTTGTTTGATATTTAATATGAAGTATGCGACTAGGAATAACTTAGTTAACATTGTTGTCTACTAATGAAGGTTAAGTGGGTTATAAGCAAACAAAAACATCTAACCAAACCTAAGGGATTAAAATGTATTAAGTGTGAAAGATGTTATGTGAAAGAGGGGAAAAACAAAATCTAGGAAAGAGTATGTGTGTGTGGCGTGTTCTAGAGAGAGGGGGAAAATCCTCTCTAGAATTCAAGTCACAAAAATCGGTGAATTGGAGGTGAAATCCAAGCAATTTCCTTGCATGTTTGAAGATTTTAACCCTCTAGCACCATCTAAACCTATGGTATGTGGTGAATTTGCATATGACGAGTTTAATGCTAAATGGGTTTTGATGGTAGGATGAAAATGATGTTTTTGTTCATCATACTTGTTTGTATGTGTAAATTACTTGAATGATTTAGAGGTTTGGATAGGTGGTTATATTTGTCTAGAAATGTTTTTTTTACATGAAAGATGGACCCATGATTAATTGGTCAAAAGGATGAATTGGCTTATGATAATTGAAAGTTTGTGTTAACTTGATGCTAAGAAGTGTATGAACTTGTTAAGTTGAAAGAAATATAGTAATTTTGGTGGCAAATTAAGCTAATATGATGGCTTAATAATGATGCCTACCAAGTGTCTGATAAAATTCGTAAATGAGTTTTATTGAATTGTTAGTGTATCTATGTGTACCAAGTGACAGTATTCAAACTGACCTAAAATAGAATGTAATGATAAATGGGGTATAAAACTCCAAAATGGTGATGATCATTGTATTTGATACTAATCTAATTATCTTATGGATTTGATGTGATTATTTGACTCTTGACAAGCTAGGTGGGAGCTTGGAAAGGAATGAGTCAAACCGGTCAAGTGCACGAGAAAGCTCGAACGGACGCAAGATAAGAAAAGCTTACACCTCCAAGAATAGAACCACTACCTATGTGATGGAAAGTATTTTAGTTAATAACAAGGGTTAATAAAGAACCGGATGCGATTAGCCGGTAAAATTATGACGAACTAATATTGGTAATAAATTGAGAAATTGTTAAGAGGAGACCCTATTGTGTAAACCATGAAATTGGTCAAAATTGGTAAGATTATGACGAACTACATTTTGGTGATAAATGAGAAATTGTTAAGATGAGATCCCATGGTGTAAACCATGAAACTGGTCAAAATGGGTAAAGTTATGATGAACTAATATTGGTGATAAGAAATTGTTAAGATGAGACCACATGTGTAAACCATGAAATGGGTCAAAATGGGTAAAATTATGACGAACTACATTTTGGTTAAATGAGGAATTGTTAAAATGAGACCCTATGGCGTAAATCATGAAACATGTCAAAATAGGTAAAGTTATGATGAACTATATTTTAGTGATAAACAATAGATTTTTAAGATGAGACCCTCGGGTGTAAACCATGAAACCGGTCAAAATGGGTAAAATTATGACGCTATATTTTACAAACAACGAATTGTTAAGATGAGACCCTATGGTGTAAACCAAGAATGGGTTAAATGGACAAACGGGTCATACGAGTCAAATAGTGATGTTATCACCATTTGAACTCGGTATTTAATGTTTTGTCTTGTTATGTTCTATACTTACAGGTAAGCATAATGTGAGAGCATGCATTGCCATGAATTAGCAAAGAGAATTGCAAGGTATTGATGATAGGTTATTGCTTTGACCCCACCAGGCTTTTGTAACAAGTCATACATTCACTTTGCTTGAATAGACCTTATCATCTGTTGATCATCATCTGTTAAAGATCCTCTGTTGAACTGCATCATCTGTTGATCCACAGTAGACCTTAGCTTCATCATACTTAATCTTCTTAGCATAGGATGATCAGACCTTTTCAGAAACAGATTTTGTCTTCATCAGCAGAGGTTCTCTTTGGCAGACCTTTGCTTCAACAATATTTGTCTTCATCAGCAGAGTTTGTTTGCTTCAACAGACTTTGTCTTCATCAACAGAATTTGTCTTCAACAGACCTTTGGGTTTGGCAGACTTTAGAGAAACAAATGTTGAGTCTATGCCTTTCGGAGGAGCAGATCTTCAAAGGACTGTTATTTGTAATCAGAGGTTGTAGAGTATTTTGTTAATTTTAAGTCTTAGATCTCTTTCCCTTGAGCGACCAGAAAACATGATGCAGCACATACCTTAGAAAACATGCTCTGAGCATTTATCTCACCGGTTGTGTTGTAGCATATTTTAATAATAAGAAAACATAATTCAAGTGAGGTTATGACAATTATCGGCCATAAATTCGTTGCACCTTCATAATATTTCCAGTTTTTGGACTGTTTGAATGGAAGCTTTTACCATTTTATACAATTCTAAATGTCAATCACCAACATGTTGTGATGTATCACGAAGAGCCGATTAAAACATAATGAATGTATAGCAAAAAAAGTTAAAGTTAATATAACTACCAAGATAACCATACATGATTATAATTTAAATATTTAGACATGTATATATCCATATTTTTCGGTTTCCAGTTTAACGAGTGTAGTTTAATTAAGAGAGATTTCTATTACTTTCTGTAAATTATAAGTACATATCAAACAATTAGAGCAATTCATTCCTGACATGTTAGTACGAGTGTCTGAATATAACTATTAAGATAAGCATATATGATTAAAACCTACTTAATGTATAACAAAAAGTTCAAGTTAATATAACTACCTAGATAAGCATACATGTTCATAGGTTTAACGACCATCATTTACACATAAGATTCCTAAAAGATGGACCTACTAATACCAACTACAAGATACCCATATAGTAATGTTTAGATACAAAACATATAAAGCTAAATCCACCAAGTTTGGAAAATATATAAGTTTCACACACCACCACCACATAACTTCATCCAACAGGAGATAGTACCAACAACCACAATTATTTGAATACTTTCTTTAAGATCAAGTTGGCTTTGTCTGGAGAGTAAACAAATTTGCATTTCATATTTCTGTAGATACGATTGGGCTTGGTAAACTTCTTGGCCCATTCACAAGCAACGTATCTAAATCCCTTGCCATGCTTCTCCGATCGAAAGTGAACAACAGTATCAACTCCATTCAGATTTTGAACTGTCATCTTCAATGACATATCAATCTGGGACATCAATGCCACTTTTGCATTAAGACGCTTAAAATAAATCTAACATACCAATAATCAATAACAAATAAATAACGTATTTAAGAAAAGTAACAAATTTAAATTGTAACAAACATATAACTGTAACAACTCTCGCTAAAATTAATACTTAGTATGATTAATTAATCAGTTAATCAATATTAATTAAGCTAACAAGATTAATTAAGCTAAGTAAGGTTTATTAAAAATAGATATATATGGGGTCGTATAAGAACGTTTAATATTAATAAGAAAATATATTATTTTTTTTTCCTTACTCCGTTTTTAATGAAACTTAGGTTAAAACGTAGATAAAAATATGCTCGTTCTAAAGACATATTCGTCGTTTTATAAAACGTTATATTTTAAAAGTTATACGAGAAAAACGAGTGAAGCAGCTGAATTAATATATATAAGCAAGCTAGCTAGCATGTCAAGCAGGTAGGCAGGCACGTCACTATTATGTTGAGGTGCTTGCTTGCTTGCTTGCTATAAATAAGAAGCTTAGGATTCATTTTTCTTTGCTCATTTCTTTTCTTCTTCTCTCTATACGTTGGTGTTCTAACCAATAATCACCGATACGATATTCTGTTCGGTCGATTCAGGAACCAACTAACGGAATCCAAAGTATTATACTTTGTGAGTTCGTTAAACGGAATCCAAAGTACTATACTTTGTGAGTTCGTTAAACGAATGCCAAAGTACTGTCTGAATAAGACTACACTTTGTGAAGTTCCTTAAGGTTCGAATCTCGTAACTATCGTTGAGGTTTGATTTGGGTTTTACACAAATACGTATTCCATTCTGTTAAGCTATATGTTTAACTACCGAAAATACTCCCCACCACACACACATGCGAATCACTAATTAGTATAGCAGGGTGCTGCTACGATACAGGGTATTAACTCGATCGCTATTACGATTCATTTTCCGACCGATCAATATATCCAATGGATGTTTAAGTGCCACCCACATTAGGGTTATACTTTGTCGTTCGTCGTTAAATCGATGGATGTTTAAGTATCGCACTTTGTCGTTTGTTGTGAGAATTTGATCTCGTGAGTTATCGTAATTATTGTATTAAGTTACCTACCTAGTTCGTGTGCACTCGGTTACAAGGCTAAATCAATAGGCTAAGCTTTGCCAGTATAAATCTGCAATATATCAAGGCTTATCTGTAGACTAAACTTTGGCCGTATGAATCTGCATGTTTATAATGTGAGTCATTCTCCTTTTTAAATTGTTTTCTCACAGTTTGTGAGTAAGCATTACAATACCTCAAATTATTTTCAAGGTTATAATTACAGGGATTAAGTCTTTGTAATCACCAAATTACAGCTGGTATGTGGGGTATTGTGCACATTACTATTTTTATCACTCTAGGTGAGTGAGCCGTCACTATTTGGGGCGACGGGACCCAATAGTGGTATGACCACAGTTACAGATCCGGTCGAGTGACAAATACCCATTCTTGATAACTGGTTGATATCAGAAACATTGTAATCGCTCTTAATACTGTGAATTATAACAAATCTGTTTTTATAAAACCTGAATGAACTCACTAAGTATTTCCCGCTGACAAAACCTTTTTAAAACGCGTTTCAGGTAATTACAGTAGATTGGAGTAAGGATTAGATCCAGCACTGAAGGACTTCAAGAAGTGGCTTATTTCATTAATTAAATCAAATTAAGAAATATCGTTTTTATATTAAAAGCTACCTTTGTAAAACATGGGTTTATCCCATTTATTTAATAAATAAAATCCGGTGTTTTTAAACTCTGATATTTTTCCTAACTCACGGTCCTGATGAAATTTACGCTGCAATGTTTTTCAAAATAAAAATAATCACCGGTACCACTGGACTGCTCACGGCACCCGATTCCGTCCAGGGTGGGTCGGGGGTCGTGACAGAAGGTGGTATCAGAGCCACTGCTTTAAGCCTATAAGTGTTGTGATAATAATACTTAAGCTTAAATAAAAAGAGTTAGGAGATTTCTATTAAATGGTAGCACAGCTGATAGCAGTTAGACTTGAACATAAGAAAAGATGCCTTAGTATAAGCTAAGCCACTGGTTTACACAATTAGGTGTTATAATAATACCTAAGTGAAACGGAGAATTAGAAACTTAATATTATCTGATAGCACTCCGGATGGTATTTAGACTTGAACTTAAGAATTTTGCCTTAAAATAAACTTTAAGGTAAATTACTTATATAAGTATAATATAATGGATACTGGTATGACGGTTAGCAGGCAATAGCACTTAATTGCTATTTATTCTTGCTTATTGATATTATTTGGTCTAGAATAAGATATGTTATGGGAATACAAATTTCCTTGATTCTGGATAAAAGCCCTAATAAAAGAGGCACTTTTTGAAAAGATACTATTTATGGGAAATAGAAAATTTTCTCCGGCAAAACTGGGTATAGAGTAGCAGACTCTCCAGCTTGTCCGGACATATTGAGATTACCGCTCCGGCGCGAACCGGATAAGACGGGGTAAATGATATGTCAAATCAGTGACAAGATTTCCCTAAATAGTATCATGACCAAATACCTGACTGGTTCTTGGAAATATGAATCTGTTAAATACATTGACCTGATAAATGGTATGTTTATTTCAGCATGTGAAATATGTGATTATATAGATAGGTATATCTATACGGAAATTCCAAAAAACCATAAGGATTGACAAATTGAAATAAAGCACAAGCATCCGTGTCTAGAATTCTTTATCAGGAATCTCTTTTCCAATATCAAACATTATTTTGTTTGATCATTTACCTCGTAACTCATACAATGAGAACCCTTTAAAGATGGGATATCATCGAAAGTATAAAAATTTACAATGCACAAGTAAGAAACATATAAAGTTGTGCTAATGCACAAGAAAACACATGAAACTTAAAATATACGTCCACAGACGTTGAAATATATCACACACGACTTTCCAAGGCAAGAACTTTGAAAAGTATAAATTGGGCACGATGACACCAATACTAATTCTGTCAGTAGAAAACTACTAATAAAAAAAGAAGCACTTTGCCACGTGATCCTACAAACGATCTACATTTCGTTGAGGTACGTTGGAACAAGATTTCACAATCATCGGTGCACAGTCTAAACTAAGTCATAATTATTATCACTGAAAAAGAAGTCACATACCTTTGCAAATCCCCTATTCCATTTCAGTTCATTCGACATTCCTTGCTAATGTCACTTAACAACGGTTATGACACAAAATTCCAGATAAAAGTCCTTATATTCCTTTCGTAGCAATTCTGACTTCTGCCTATAATAAGTTGACTTTCGTGTTCTTTTAATGGTCATCATACCATAAAGAATTCTTTCATAATAGTAAATATTGATCCATTTTGTTTCTTGGTAAATCCATACGATACACATGCATTATTTGTTGCGCATGTGGTTCATTTGAGTTATAAGACCCTAGGAAGGCTTCATTTCAAATTATTGTTTTATCCAACCTCAAATATCATTTCGCTATACTTGATCTTTGCATTGTAAACCGCGTTTTGCAAAATGATTACTCTTTGATATTTGATCGATAAATTTTTTTTGAAAAACTCGATTTTCTTTTTGAAGGTTATACATGGTTTCTGTTGTGATCATGTCCAAACTTCCTTATTAAAACTCGTTTTATCCAAACCCAGTTAACTTGCTCTCAATACGTAATCAATTCGAAGTCCCATATGATGAATTGAAACCATCATATTCAAAATAGTCCCAACAAGCACTTCAATTCTCTTGAACCATAACATGCTTGTTTAGTCTTCGAATTCATCAAATCATTTCTTTGATCACGATCACTTTGTGATGACATTTTCACAAATTTGAAGATTGCGCTAATCTAGGATTTAATTATTTATTTATTTATATTGAATCCGCTTTATTTTATGAAAGCAATCTTAACACAATTGTGTGCTAAGATAATGATCCACCATTTCATGTCCTAATTCCGTAGTCCTTACAACCTCAATCGAGCCTTTCGTGATATTTCTTACCTTATCATCATTGATCGAAAAACATTATATAAACTTAATTATATATAGAAACTTACAATATAGTATTCCTACATTTAAAATTTTTGTTAAAACCATTAAGGTAAAGAATTTATATTTTTACGTATAAAATTTTGTTTGAAGTATATTCTCATTTAAGTTTATGCATTTATTATTGGCAATTAATATTAGTTTTATTATTAGTAATAATATATTAATAGTAATAGTGTTAGTATTATTTTTAGATACTAGAGTTATTATCAGGGGCATGTATTGAATAGCCTAGCCTTAATTAGGCATGGACTGGCCACCTATGCTTAAACAAGGCAGCACTAACCAATATCCGCCGTGATAATGACTAGGTAATTAAGTCATCATACTTATTTAGTAAATTTCAATTATATATAAAAATATTTTTATATTATATATATAAAAATATATATACTTTGTACTGTAAAGAGAAGACATATTTTCATAAAACAATTAAAAGGGACGAATAGAATTATCTAAATAATCATAAACAAGACATATTATAAATAAATGTTCATCTTGATTAATATTTCACAAACATTAAATACTTATAGAAATATTCTTTTATATTAAAATATCAAATGTTATTTACGCAAGCCAATATTTAAGTATGCTTGATATTAAAATAAACATTTATTATTCTACTTTTATGATTTAAAATACCATAATCTTATAGTTACACACACTTGATTTTAAAAATAATAATCATAAGTTCTAGAATATTGGGTAAACCTATATCAGTATTTTGTCAAAGTTACCATGGGTTTTGATATTTAAACCTATCTATATTTATTTATTATTCTACCTTATGATAACATAAAAGGAAAAAGGATTTTAATAAATCAAAATATCACCTATCTTTAATCAAACATTTTGATTAAAATCATCTGAATACAATTATAAGACAAAAATACACTAACTTTATTGTCTTTTCATGTATTCTTACAAATCACCCATCTCAACATATTAATTTTCTTATATCATAAGTTAATATTTGACAAAACATTTTCATGTTTTCATTTCATTTTGAATCAGTCAATCTTAAGTCTTCCTTAGGTACCAATCAAGGTAAGTTTTCTTCTGACAAAGAATTTTACTAAATTCCAAAACGTTCTTCACATTCATTTTAAGAATCTATAGATCATATATCTTTTGGCTTGAATCCAATCACCTTGAAAAAAAAAATATATATATATATACCATTTCATCTTATTCGTTTGAACATTTCATCTTTTGAAATATCCAGATTCGCCTCCTTGAAACTCTCAAATTCGAAAACAATAAATTTATTCGGTCATCATTGAATTCTTTACAAACACTTTGTAGCGTCCGAATAGATTTGTAGCCTGTGCTAAACCCTATTCATACGCCATTCGTTTGATTTGTCATATTCTTGGTACAATTATGTACTCAGATTACGATACACTAAATTCTATTGTCCAGTACCATTTAAGTAAACGATATTGACTTTCGGATAATCATTGACAAATCATTTTCCATACTTCCATTCACAAATAGATATTTATCAATTCAGAATCTCCCCTAATTGATCAAAGTAAGTTCATTTCGGATATTGAATCCAATTGTTTCTATAAATCATTTCTATTTTTAAAATTCATACCCCTCAAAATATCTTTTGATTCCATTCCGCGATACATTGTTTCTCTTAATTAGAAGAAGAAACATAACCCAAGAAAATATCATAGTCCAAATCTCGAGGACGAGATTTTATTAAGGTGGAGAGGATGTAACAACTCTCGCTAAAATTAATACTTAGTATGATTAATTAATCAGTTAATCAATATTAATTAAGCTAACAAGATTAATTAAGCTAAGTAAGGTTTATTAAAAATAGATATATATGGGGTCGTATAAGAACGTTTAATATTAATAATAAAATATATTATTTTTTTTCCTTACTCCATTTTTAATGAAACTTAGGTTAAAACGTAGATAAAAATATGCTCGTTCTAAAGACATATTCGTCGTTTTATAAAACGTTATATTTTAAAAGTTATACGAGAAAAACGAGTGAAGCAGCTGAATTAATATATATAAGCAAGCTAGCTAGCATGTCAAGCAGGTAGGCAGGCACGTCACTATACCACATCGACCGAAATATGTTGAGGTGCTTGCTTGCTTGCTTGCTATAAATAAGAAGCTTAGGATTCATTTTTCTTTGCTCATTTCTTTTCTTCTTCTCTCTATACGTTGGTGTTCTAACCAATAATCACCGATACGATATTCTGTTCGGTCGATTCAGGAACCAACTAACGGAATCCAAAGTATTATACTTTGTGAGTTCGTTAAACGGAATCCAAAGTACTATACTTTGTGAGTTCGTTAAACGGATGCCAAAGTACTGTCTGAATAAGACTACACTTTGTGAAGTTCGTTAAGGTTCAAATCTCGTAACTATCGTTGAGGTTTGATTTGGGTTTTACACAAATACGTATTCCATTCTGTTAAGCTATATGTTTAACTACCGAAAATACTCCCCACCACACACACATGCGAATCACTAATTAGTATAGCAGGGTGCTGCTACGATACAGGGTATTAACTCGATCCTATTACGATTCATTTTCCGACCGATCAATATATCCAATGGATGTTTAAGTGCCACCCACATTAGGGTTATACTTTGTCGTTCGTCGTTAAATCGATGGATGTTTAAGTATCGCACTTTGTCGTTTGTTGTGAGAATTTAATCTCGTGAGTTATCGTAATTATTGTATTAAGTTACCTACCTAGTTCGTGTGCACTCGGTTACAAGGCTAAATCAATAGGCTAAGCTTTGCCAGTATAAATCTGCAATATATCAAGGCTTATCTGTAGACTAAACTTTGGCCGTATGAATCTGCATGTTTATAATGTGAGTCATTCTCCTTTTTAAATTGTTTTCTCACAGTTTGTGAGTAAGTATTACAATACCTCAAATTATTTTCAAGGTTATAATTACAGGGATTAAGTCTTTGTAATCACCAAATTACAGCTGGTATGTGGGGTATTGTGCACATTACTATTTTTATCACTCTAGGTGAGTGAGTATCACTCTAGGTGAGTGAGCCGTCACTATTTGGGGCGACGGGACCCAATAGTGGTCTGACCACAGTCACAGATCCGGTCGAGTGACAAATACCCATTCTTGATAATTGGTTGATATCAGAAACATTGTAATCGCTCTTAATACTGTGAATTATAACAAATCTGTTTTTATAAAACCTGAATGAACTCACTCAGTATTTCCCGCTGACAAAACCTTTTTAAAACGCGTTTCAGGTAATTACAGTAGATTGGAGTAAGGATTAGATCCAGCACTGAAGGACTTTAAGAAGTGGCTTATTTCATTAATTAAATCAAATTAAGAAATATCATTTTTATATTAAAAGCTACCTTTGTAAAACATGGGTTTATCCCATCTATTTAATAAATAAAATCCGTGTTTTTAAACTCTGATATTTTTCCTAACTCACGGTCCTGATGAAATTTCCGCTGCAATGTTTTTCAAAATAAAAATAATCACCGGTACCACTGGACTGCTCACGGCACCCGATTCCGTCCAGGGTGGGTCGGGGGTCGTGACAATAACAATGAAAGAATGAGGCATAAAATAATAAGAGAACAAACTTACAAATCGTTGTTGGCAATCCCATACAAATTATATGGGTGATAATCAAGACCAGCTTCATAATCTGAGACAACAGCATTAAAATCTTCATTATCGCCATCATCGGACGACTCATCGGAGACAACATAATCACTATCAAAAGCTTCATCACTGGATTCCTCAACATTCGACCGATGATCCATATCTTCAGCAATTTGAGAAAGTTGTAATTTGTGTGAGGAAGTATCACCTTTCAGACTGTCATCAGCTTTGGGCACAACAATCTCACATCCTTTCAAATTAAAGACAATAAGCTGAAAGGTGTAATCCGTTACGTATCTTAAAACAAGTACAACTCCTGTACGCAGACCCACGTAGCATACAATCTTGTCCCATCAATCAGTTATAAAGTAACAATTGCGAAGAGGATCCGAGTGAATTTGTACATCAAAAGAGTCCCACTGATTCACATTAACCTTAAATGACTTTTTAAGTTTACCAACTCCAGTACTAATTTTAACCAAGTCTTTGGGTATTAGCTAAACAAAAAGATATAATTTTTTTTATGAAATCAACAAAGGTACATTAAATTTTAAAGTATATCATTAATTAGTACTAAAACATTTAAAGTATTGGATTAAAATAGGAAAACTTAACAACACGTCCTTAGAAGCATCAGAAAAATTATAGGAGAATGAATCCATACATCCAAACTTCCTCTCAAATGATATTGATGTAAACATAGAAATCATTGGGAGCTTTGTTGGATAACGATGAACTTTTTTAAAAGGCCTTAGCAGATATATGGTGTAGTTTTTTTAAATACCGATAGACATCCTTCTGTTAATGAAAGGTCAGAGATAAGTGAGGGTCATCCTTCCTTTAGAGCAAAACTTCCATTATGTTTTGAGAATCCGGTCTCCCAACTTGTACCGTTTACACACTCTATGACGGTAGTATTACCAGCGACTTCGTTGAGTAAATGTTTGTTTGCAAAGATTTGTGGTATTATCTGTGGAACTCAAGTATTTAATTATTAGAAAATGTTATATGTGAATTAATCCTTAACAACAAAACTTCAGAAAATGTTTTTAATGTAATAATCTTACCAAGATTTTGGAATTAAGAGAGTCCAAATATTGATAAAAAGACATCTTCTAAGATATGATGTTTATCTAAAAGACCAAAGAAACAATCAAACAATGTATTTTATCAGATAATTCATTATTATCAAGACTGTGATAAGAATATCAATAAAAAATGCCTAACATATATATGTCATTCAAATAACACATATAATATTTATCGATTTGTATAAAGGAAATCCATAAACAAAGATTCCTCCAAAAACTATAGATCCGAGTAACAAGAAAATAACATCTTTTATAAGTCCATAAATAAAAGATTCATCATATTATTTAATATCAAACAATAAAAACAACAAAACATAGATTATCGATTGGTTTCAAGTAATTAAATGTAGCACCATATCAAAGAAAAGTTAGAATTGAAAGAAATTATAACAAATAAAAAACTTGTAAAATGAAATTTATACATGATCTAAAACATGCAATACATGAACAAAGAATGATAGCAGTCGTTAATGATGCACATATGAAACTCGTGTGCATACAAGTTTGAACAAATATTGTTATACCTTGATCAAAGTTGTTGATGATGTAAAAAACAATAAGTATTCAAGTGGAATGATTGAATATTCAAGTGTGCATCGGCGATTAAAAGTTGAAGCAGTTTTGATGAGATCAGAGAAAACACTTTTGGAAAGGGATGTGAAAAGTTGTTGAAAAGGCAAAGTATGTTTTTATCTTGCTATATAAATGATCGGAGTTCAAACTGGACCGGATTGGTCCACACAATATTTAAACCGCCATTGGGATAAGTAAATTACATTTTACCGCCATTGGGATAAGTAAATTACAACTTACCCCCTAACACAGCTGCCATATGTTTATCCTTAATATAAAACACACCAACAATTTCAAATATCTATTATCAAATATTTCAAATCATTTTCACAACAATTTCAAAGTCCTTTTCGTAACACCCCGATCGCGTAAAACAACAAGCCGCGATGGAAACATCGGGGAGTCACGTTACAGGAAATTGTTTCACAACACATAGTATTTAAAGTTTTGTTTATTGAATTAACATGTTACACTGTCTCGGATAACGTAAGCAAAATACAAACAAATTGTCTTTCAAATTTTAAAGTCACTAAGGCCTGCGCCCATCCTATGTGAAGCATGCAATCAAATCATCAATCATTGGCTCCTAAAACAATTGTGAAAAGAGAGTTAGCATAAAAAGCTGATGAGTACATAGGTTTTGTGAGTGTCAAATTCACGGCTTTGTATTTGTTATTGCAATACCTTGTCCCACTACGAGAGTCGATAAATGAAATCCTTGTATCAAAAGTGTTTGATATTGCAATATATTTAACCAACTAAAACAAGTTGGTTTAAGTTTATGAAAACCTTGTAGCCATGAATCTTGACCAAAACTTTCTTTTGTAGAACCGAGTAGTAAATCGATTTAAAAGAAAACTTTGTATGGTTTATATCTTTAAGTGACAATGGTTGCGTGACATCGTTCAAAACCATTTGTCCGTGTTATAAACCAATTGTCCGTGTTATAAACCATTCGTCTTTGTTTTGTATAAACAAATTGCCCGTATTTTAATTGTGAAAATTGTTGTCGTTCTTTAATGAACACATTCAAACCTGTGTTGACTAGACCACCAAAGGGTCTCTTTAAATTGGTTAACAAATCACCAAAGGGTTTATTAATCATAAACAGTTTCTGTCGTTCCCCAAACTTCCACCAAATCCAGTGGACAGTCTAGTAACAGGATTGTCAGTCCTATTGTACCATAACATACTACTAGTCGGCTCTGCCAAAGCTAATGAACGTCATTCGTGTTATGGATAACGCACCAACAAGTTGTTCATATTATTGAAATCGTATTGTTTTATATAAACCATAGACTTTGTTTTGAAAACTTGGAAAATAGTTTGGCACATATGGATCACCCCAAAACATTTGAAAACATAAAGCAGGGGAACTATGTACTCACTTGGGATTGCGTATGTATTCTTGATCAATGGGATAAACAAAGCTCAAGTGCGTCCTAATGTGTCGGATAACTATGCTAGTGTGTCGTGACTTTAATCGGAATAGAATGAAGTCTTTTAAGCCAAACGAGTGTTGGAACTCATATGATATGGTTTAACAAACTTAACATTCTGATTTGAAAGGGATCCTAAGTGCTTTTGACCCGTTATGACTCGTTAAAGTGGTTTACGCCACTTTAACGGGTTATAAGCGTAACTACAAGATCGGATGGTCAAATATGTCCTATGATGAGCCTTACATGCCAAAACAAGTTTGAATATGTTATAACATCAGTTTAGATGTCAAAACTTTGGTTACATATGCTTAAAACCAATTTATGAGCAAAAAGGCCATTTTGGTCAGTTTAAAAGAACATAAAAACGAATCATCATATAACTAACCAAACCTTATGACCATAAGGTATAACCTCAGAGGGATATTCCCAAACGGGTCAGATTCGTAAGTCAAAGCGTTGGTCAAACCGCTCGACTTATGACTGAAATAGAAGTACTAAACTAGAAATGACAAGTTAGACATGTTGGAACATGTCTAATTATGTTATAAACTGATTTGGTGTCAAAACTTTGAGTTTTAAAACCCAAAAATAGTTTCGTCATAAAATGCACTTATGCGCATCTTTGACTTTTAATAAATAAAACTTTGACCCGTCACTTCGCCTAGTAAACGTGGTAATCAGAAGGTGCAATCGCAAGGATTATAACCTTCCTGATTACGATTACATTGCAAAGTTCAATTGAACTTTGACTTGACCAAAAAGGGTCAGAACCGGAAGTCAAACAAAAAGTCAAACTGTTTGACTTTTAGCTCAAAATAACTAAAATAAATGAAATAGACTAGGAGTGAATACTTACTTGTGTAGAGGAACACTTAAGAACTCAGTAGGAGGCTTCCAAAAGCTGGAAACAAGCTCCAAGAGAGTGGGAGAAAGAAAATGAGAAACGAGCAAGTTGGAATGAACAATTCCCTTGCTATTAATAGTGTTCTTAAGCCCATAAGATTAATCCAAGTGTCCATGAGGTGTCATGATCTGAGGGAGGTCCTAACATATGTCAAATAGAGGTAAGAACCTGGAAAAATCGTGACTTGGGGGCCAAGACCAGAAACAAGAAGCTGACAACACATTCTACTGTGCTGGGCACCCCATACAGACCGTATGGGGTGTGTCTCTATGGTCCGTAAGCTGTCTTGGGGGCCAAGTTTTGCTTTTTGGCAGATTTGGCCAATGGACTTGTATTGTTGTGTTTTGTCACTTTTAACCCCCTTTAACCTAATATTTAGGTTACATAAAGGTGTTAAGGCATATGTAACTTGGATTTTGTCCGGAAATGTCATGGATATCGGTTCGTTCGATCATATGGTTACGCATTTCACAAATAAAGTATAAGACTTTATCGAACACAAAAATGATCGAAATTGTGCAACGATTGAAAATTTGCATTCTTAACAATAAAATACAAGATTTTATTGAATAAAAATGTCCGGGGATTGTATAATGATTGACAATTAATACATTCTCATAAATAAAATATAATATTTTATTGAATACGACAATGTTCGGAATTGTACAAAGATTGAAAGTGTGCAAATGTCATAGTCTCCCCTACTTTAGGAAATTTCATCCCGAAATTTAATTAGAGGAAACTTGTGAGAACAGATGTGGGTATTTCGGTTTCATTTGATCCTCTCGTTCCTAAGTAAATTCTGGGCCACGTTTGGATTCCCAGCAAACTTTAACTATCGGTATTCGTCTGTGTTTGAGTTTCTTGACTTCACGGTCCAATATTGTCACACCCCAACCGATGGCGGAAACATCGGGGTGCGAGCACTAAGCGTTCAGATGGCTCATGAGAATTTCCATAACACTATTGTTTCAATAGAGATTAATTGATTTCATACAAATGTCTAACCACGTCATCATAAGTATCATGTTACAACCAAATCATAAATTGTTCAAATTGTTCAAAAGACTAAATTAACTAGGCGACGTTTCTAAGCATCTCCTAGCTTGATTCCATGCATTCCAAAGCATCCTATCAGCCTGCAACATGTATTAAAATATCAATACAAAAGTATTGGCGAGTATACAAGTTTGATAATAGAATAATAGGTTAAAACAACTCATATCCATAGTGTAAACAATAAAATAGTTTCAGCCGTGCTAGTGTCGCAGTCCACGCAGTGAGAGCCCAAGTTTCCAATGCGTTAAGTGCCTTTCCCAAAGTTTAACGGGAGGTTGTATGTCTCCTCCTAACAATACCCCAAAGACTAACGGGGAGGTGCATTACTCCTATAGCGCTACTATTGTTAAGGCGGAACTACACACTCTAGATTAAACGTCACATAGCAAAAAGAGTCAAGAATCAAGAATCACAAGTTTCACATAGGATAGAGTATAAGTTTCAAGGATTCAAGTTTAAGTTTCATAGAATACATGTTACACCCCAAAAGCTTAAAGGAAAAGGGGATCGGTATACTCACAGTGATTGCTTAACAGTATGAACTGCTATTAGATCAAAGGGAGCTCTTTTTAGTATTAGCCTGATTAGATTATAATAGTATAAGAGTCGGGCAGGGTAACGAGATTGAATAAAGTGTCAAACCAGTCACTGGATCGAATGACTGTCCGATCAGATTGCTAGTCGTTCGAGTGACTTGCGTGTGAGGGGGACAGATGGATGCCCGATCGGATGGCCATCCGATCGGGTTGCCATTTGAGTGAAGCCCATAAGTGAGTAGAATAGGGTGGCCGGCCGATCGGATGGCAATCCGATCGGATTGCCACTCTATCCGGATGTGTTTACTAATTTGGTCTTCTCAATCGGGTGTCACCTCGTTCGGACGGTTGTCCGATCGGGTTACCACTTGATCAAAGTTGCCAATATTTCGGGAAAGTTTCAGAATAAGCTTCTAAGTATTTAAAAAAGGTTTCAAGATAAAAGAAAAGTGTCACCTGATAGGGTGGCTGCCCGATCGGACGACTGTCCGATCAGGTTACCGCTCGATCGGGTGACCCTTGTTCTTGTTTATTATGTTTGCAAAATTTCCAAGTTTCTAGATTAACGGTGACGGCACAACACGTATAGAGACCATGGTAAATCCCTTAGCACCCAAAACTCCGATTGAGTGGGAATCACCCCTGTTCGGTCAGTCGTTTGTTTCTAATGGGTTTATGTCGGGATCCGTTGCCATGCTCGTCTTTTATCGGTAAAAACCCAGATCAGTACCAACTCTAGACTATTCATCAGATCTACAGTTAGTTTAGACCCGATCTCCACTGAATAACGTAAAAGTTTGAGAAAACGATGAAGATACTCAAGTTTTATAGGAAAAAGTCTAGATTTAGCTTAGATTTATGTTAGATTTCGTGTAAAAATGCATGAATCAGCTTAGATCTGAGCTAGATCTTGCTTAGAATGACATCACATGTCAGTTCGTACAACCTCCATGATGACATCACCCTCAAGAACTCAGATCCGAGTGATTTCACGGTAAAAAGTGTGATTTCAAGTGAGAATTATGTAGAGAATGATGCGCAGATCAAGAAAGTACAAGAATCTAGCCTAAAACGTACCGAAATTAGCAAGAAAATGGAGAATGAAGGAGAATGGCGTGTCTGGTCGAACAGAGCTGTCACATCACTGAAAATGGTGATGTGACAGGTCTATTTATAGGGTGAGAGAGCATTAGGGCGGTACAAGGCGGATAGGGTGGCTGGTCGTTCGAGTGGTCACTTGTTCGGATGGTCATCCGATCGGATGGCAGTCCAATCGGATGGCCACTCTGGCCCATCCATTCTTTCCGCGTTCCTGATTTTGATTTGTTTTGAGCGTTAGGTTAGGTGTTGCGTTGCGTATAGCTTGGGTAAAGTATCTGGGTTACATTACAAGCCAAAAGTTTCCAAGTTTCATAGATTCCGCCAGTGTCAAGGCTCCAGTCTCTCGTTCAACCAAGAATCAAGTTTCACAAGTCTAAGGAGTCAAACACCAATTTAAGTCTCAAGAGTCAAGAATCATCGTTCCTCAAGCATCAAGAATCAAGAGTCCAAGTATCAAGTATCATAAAGAATCAAGAATCAACTATCCAGTTTAATTATCAAGAATCAAGTGTAGATTAAGCAATCAAGGGTCGAGTATCTGGATTAAGTATCAGTCTCATAGTTTAAGTGTCAAGAATCAAGCTTCTAGAATAAAGAATCAAGCATCATAGTATCATGTCACACCTTGACTTTTGCGGAAGCGTGATTATTGCTGTGACTTTCTTAATACCATAGCATTCAATCATAACAACACTATATGATAAAATCCATAAGATGTTCACCCTTTAGTTAAGTTTGAAAACAATATCACATCATTGTTTGAAACATCGACACCAGATTCAAATTACAAACCACAACATATTTAAATGAGTTCATGAAGACTCAACAAAAGACTTTAAATAAACCCGAGTTTAGAAACATGTATCCCGTCCAGGAATAGGATACATCTCTTAAACTCTATGACCACGGATGACATCTTTTATTTATGACGCAGCTTGAACACATGCAACACCTGCCAGATCCACTTAGTTCCCTAAAATACATGTAATTTTAAAAACATCAACAAAAGTTGAGCGAGTTCATGTGTATGTGTATTAATAAACCTTTAAAGTATGACTGTATGTATGTATGTATGTCCCTGGTATGTAGCAATAAGGAAAAATAGATCACCAATGGTTTGCAAGGCCAATGGTATGTGTGAAATGGTGCAGGAAAACTCAAACCTAGCAGATTTGTCTCCGGGAATAAGACATAGTCACCACATGGGCCACCCTGGTCCGCATGGGTGTGGGCTCGCTACACCCAAATAGATCTATCACTCATGTCCCTCGGTCCTACGACAAGGATTAATGGCCTTAAGTATTATACCCACCTTTCACATGATCAAGCAGTAACCCTCCTTAGCTAAAATCATACCATGTATAAACGTTTGTAAACAATTATAA
The DNA here is from genome assembly GCF_002127325.2 of Helianthus annuus. Taxonomy (NCBI): domain Eukaryota; kingdom Viridiplantae; phylum Streptophyta; class Magnoliopsida; order Asterales; family Asteraceae; genus Helianthus; species Helianthus annuus. The sequence continues at coordinate 66,592,973 of NC_035436.2, forward strand.
CATGTATTTCACCCCCGAAGTTATAAAACTGAAAACATTTAAAAGAAAAAGGGGACATAAACTCACAGTTTTGCGTCTTCACAATCGTAACCCAAATCTCTTCAGCCAAACACGACTACCTACAATGTGCTATGGTCTATTAGACGAACGGGCCGTGCCTTGGCTTGGAGTTTAACGTATTTGAGTTACGTTCCTTTTATGTTCTCAATATTATTCCAAGTTATAACTTCTTGTTGAAATAATAATTATTTTAACTTTACAATTATATTTAATTTTGTAATAATTGCTTAAATAATATTTTTGTATTAATACTTCTTAAGTATTTATTTCCGTATTTCCTTCCCAAGGATGGGGGTATCTTATACATGTATTTTCGGATTCTTGTATTTGCAGTTCCAAAATAATATATTTTTAAGTCTAACTTAGAAAATATATTTAAATTTATTTTGTCCAAAATAATGTATTTCAAGAAAATATATATTTTTTCTCAAAAATCATATATCTTCTAAATATACTAAGAAAATATATTTTAACTTCCCCAAAAATAATATATTTTCTCCTTGTTGAAATATGATATACCTTGTAATAATAATAAAAATCATATTTTCATTTATTGTATCCAAAATAATATGTACCAAAAATATATTTATAACGGTATTTTCTGGAATATTTCATAAGTTACGTTCTTGCGTTCGGTTTCACAATATTAAGTGTATAACTTATATATTTATTCCTTGTGATTTTTAGTATAATTTTGGATTGTAAATTCTTGGTATTTTGTGAAGTTATATTACTTTATATCCTAAAATAATATAACTAATACACCAAGCATACAAATAATCATACACAATGTGTAAATATATATTCTAAATACACATTTATCCATTTTTATTTATAAAAACCAACCTCCAATACTTGTATTTTTGTAGCAAAATCTATGGCAAAGTTTATATTGAAAACCATAGTCAAAACACACTTGTAAACATTCGTTTAGAAATATTTTTCTAAGTGTTTATATTTTTAGAAAATTTTGCCGTAGTTTCCCCAAAAATGGAGGTGTCCATGCTATTTAAGCATATCATTTTCTTCTCAAAAATCATCATAAACAATCAACAATCAATCTACACTTACCAAATGCTAAAACAAAGCTATCTACATAATGACCATGAACTTGAGTTTTCATAAAAACTTGTAGTAACTTGGTAGTATGTTTAGTAGACTTAGTTACCCCTTTAAAGTGTGTTTATTCCTTTAAAAATCTTATTCTTGAAAGATTTGAGTGTTTACAACTTGTTAGATGATTTTTTTCAAAAATCATTCTTTCGAATTTTTCCTTGTAAACAAAGTGTTCTTATACCTATTTCACCACTAGAAACATGATTGGTTTCTTTAAAAACTATGTTTATGCAAATGTTGTGATTTAGCTTGGTTTCTTTGGAAAAATTATTTTAGAAATCATCCACTTACAAGACTTGTATCTTTGTTTAAATCATCATCACATGAAAACAACTTTTATTGTTCAAGTTCATGTAAGCATAAGACATGATGATCTTGGTTTTTCACAAGATCATCACATCAACTTACTAGACCATGTGTTTAATCACAATCTAGTAGGTTCCATATGATGTCTAACATCACTAACACTAGTAATCAATCAACAAGAAGCAAATAATCACAAATCAACAAGATTTCATATGTTTATAAGCTTATGTTAGAGATTCATGATTATGTCTTTTAATGTTCATCATGTTTAACAATGTTCATCACTTATTAACCAACTATATATGAAAGATCAAGAGATCATAAGGGCCTTACTACTAGCACAAGGCTAGGGAAGAACACTTGATGTTCATGATGACAAAGGTGGAGGATAATAGCAAATGATGAAGGTCCTTCAAGATCCACAAGCACCAAGCTTCCTTAAACACCTTCTAACACCCTTGAATGAACTTGGAATGGATTGATGGTGGATGAAAGGTGGTGGTAGTGTGGGTGTGGTTCTCGGCCGAAGTGGGGAGAGGGAGAAGGAGAGAGATGGGAGTGTTAAGTGTGGTGTGAGAATGAGAGTTCATGTGTTCTTGTAACCATCTAATCCTTTTACCCAATGGTTTAAGTGTTTCAATAGTACATGACACAATCTTGAGGCAATCCAAGGAAGATCAAGAGGAGATTTAGTGTGATCTTGCAAGATTGTGGAGGTGGGGTCACATAAGTGACCGTCCATTTATAGAGGGGGGGGGGGTCTAAGTGTAAGTTGAAACCATAAGTTAGATAATTAAGTTAGATTTCAAGTGCATAGATTAGTATTTATGTGTATGATATGTTATATAGTGTGTTAAGGTGTTCGGGGGTCATAACTAGCTCAGAAACATTAAACAATGTCTCTAGTATAATTTTGGTGCTTCGGGTAGTGTCCGGTTGTTCGGTTAGATACTGGTTCGTTAAAGTGTCAAACTATTCCATTTAGTGATCTTTAAGTACCCTTTTGTGATACTTTTAATTCCCGACACTTAGGAAAGCATTCAGGACCATTTTGCCATCTTTTTGCATGTTACCAGCTCATTAACTTGCTGAATTTTGCTGAAATATGCAGAATTCTGCACTTTATGTGGGTTTTAGGCACTTTTTGACACTTAAACTATCACCTAGCGAAGCAGTTTTATGGTCCTTACTTCCCTACACGCCCTACTAGTGTAGTACCTTGTCTCTGGTCCATACGGGGTCTCAAAACACTGTCTATCTATGTACTGGACATCGTCAACATTTTTCTGAGTTATCCGCTAACTGTGCTAGTTGTGCTTTGTGCATCGTTTATGTCACTAAAGTTTGTATGTAAGAATGACGTGACAATATGAAATGTGATGCACATGTATATATGATACAGAAATCAGAAAGCAATTAAGTATAATCCAGCACAATCATTAAGCACTAATCAATATTAATTAATTGTACGGATACCTGTATTTTTGACAGTTGTCACATATCAAGCATTAATATCAATAAGATTCATGCCAAAGTTTCAAAGTATCAACATCACATAACTACAGGGGCTAAAATTGAAAATTAATAGGAGTTCAGGGACTGATCTTGCCAAGTGTCTAAAGTTTAGGGACGGTGGGCATTACAGTCTCCCCCCCCCTTTAGGAGATTTCGTCCCCGAAATCTTAGATGAAGACTGCTCGAAGAGCTGCGGATACTTGGCCTTCATATCACTTTTCAGCTCCCAAGTGAATTCGGCACCACGCTTTCCTTCCCATCGAACCTTAACAATGGGAATCTTGTTGCGCCTCAGACGCTTGACAGTTTGATCCATGATTTCAACTGGTTTCTCCACGAACTGAACAACTTCGTTTATTTGCAAGTCTTCAAGAGGAACATGCAGTCCTTCGTTGGCTAGGCATTTACGTAGATTGGATACGTGGAACACTGGATGCACGTTATTTAGTTCCTGGGGCAAGTCGAATTTGTATGCTACCTTGCCAATCCTTTCAAGTACCACGAAAGGACCCACATAGCGAGGAGCAGGCTTTCCCTTCTTCCCAAAACAAACTACTCCCTTCCAGGGAGATACCTTGAGGAGAACTCGGTCACCAACAGCAAATTCCAGAGGCTTCCGCTTATTATCAGCATAGCTCTTTTGTCTGCTCCTAGCCTTGATCAAGTTATCACGGATCTAAAGAATCTTATCCGTCGTCTCTTGAACAAACTCAGGGCCAGTGAACTGCTTTTCCCCAACCTCATGCTAGCTGAGAGGAGACGTCATTTTCTTCCATATAAAGCTTCAAAAGGAGCCATCTGAATACTGGAATGGTAGCTATTGTTGTACGAGAATTCTATCAATGGTAAATGTACATCCCAGTTACCACCAAAGTCGATGACACAAGAACGGAGCATGTCCTCTAGGGTTTAAATAGTGCGCTCGGTCTGTCCATCCGTCTGAGGATGAAAGGCCGTGCTAAGATTCAAGTACGAACCCATAGCAGACTGGAAGGTTTGCCAAAGACGTGAAGTAAAGCGACCATCTCGATCAGAGATTATGTCTAAAGGTACGCCATGACGGCTTATAATCTCATCGGTATAGACTCGGGCAAGTTTCTCCACTCTGTAATCCTCACGAATAGGAAGAAAGTGAGCGGATTTGGTTAAACGATCAATAATCACCCAGATGCTATCGTGACCTTTAGAGGTACGAGGTAGCTTAGTAATAAAGTCCATAGCGATACTATCCCATTTCCAAATAGGGATTTTGGGTTGTTCTTAGAGTCCAGAAGGACGCTGGTGTTCAGCCTTTACCTTCGAGCAGGTAAGGCACTTAGACACATATATAGCAATATCCCTCTTCATACCAGGCCACCAATAAGTCGTACGCAGATCCTGGTACATCTTATCAGCACCTGAATGTTTAGAGTAGCGGGATTTATGAGCCTCGGTCATAATGAACTCACGGAGATTATCGCGATCTGGCACCCAGATGCGATTTAGATAGTACTGCAGACCATCAGATTTAGTTTCAAGCTGATTCACATTAGCGCCATGAACTTCAACAGTTAGACTTCCTTCATTTGCTGACGAAAACTGAGCTTCGCGGATACTAGCATGCAGATCACTAGATAAACGAATAGCCTTGAAATGAGTTTTACGACTAAGGGCGTCGGCTACCAAATTCGCCTTGCCATGATGATAGCAAATTTCGCAATCATAGTCGTTTAGCAATTCCACCCAACGTCTTTGTCGCATGTTCAGTTCTTTTTGGTCAAAAATATGTTGAAGGCTCCTATGGTCGGTGAAGACCACACACTTTGTACCATAAAGGTAATGTCGCCAGATTTTTAACGCAAAAATAACTGCACCAAGCTCTAGATCGTGAGTAGTGTAGTTTTTCTCATGTACCTTGAGCTGACGAGAAGCATAAGCAATAACCTTGTCTCGCTGCATGAGCACACAGCCCAATCCACGGTTCGAGGCATCGCAATATACCACAAAATCATCATTGCCATCAGGTAGGGTCAACACAGGAGCATTACATTGAAGGTTCTTAAGAGTCAGGAAGGACTCCTCTTGTTCGGGACCCCAAACAAAAGGTTTCTTCTTTTGGGTTAGAGTAGTAAGAGGAACAGCGATTTTAGAGAAATCCGCGATGAACCGACGGTAATAGCCCGCTAATCCTAGGAAAGAACGAATCTCAGACACGGATTTAGGCGTACACCAGTTCTTCACTACCTCGATTTTCGAAGGATCAACATGAATACCCTGGCTACTAACAATATGACCAAGAAATTGCACTTCACTAATCCAAAACTCACACTTAGAAAATTTAGCATACAGACGTTCACCACGTAAGAGTTCAAGCATAAGACGTTGATGACGAGCATGATCAGCTTTAGACTTAGAATAAATGAGAATATTATCGATAAAGACTATAACAAAACGATCCAAGTAGGGTTTGCAAACACGGTTCATAAGGTCCATGAACACTGCAGGTGCGTTGGTCAAGCCAAAAGGCATGACTACGAACTCGTAGCGCGCATATCGAGTACGAAACGCCGTTTTAGGAATATCATCTTCGAGGACACATAGTTGATGATATCCAGAACGTAGGTTAACCTTAGAGAAACAGGACGCGCCTTGTAGTTGGTCAAACAAATCATCAATACAGGTAATGGATAACGATTCTTAATAGTCAACTTATTAAGCTCACGATAGTCGATACACATACGAAACAAACCATCCTTCTTCTTGACAAATAAAACAGGAGCACCCCACGGAGAGGTACTTGGACGAATAAAACCCTTATCGAGTAGTTCTTGTAGTTGGCTGGATAACTTTTGCATCTCGGAAGGTGCAAGACGGTAAGGAGCCCTGGCGACAGGAGTCGCACCAGGTACGAGATCAATACGAAAATCAACAGATCTGGGAGGAGGAAGACCAGGTAGATCCTCAGGAAAGACATCAAGAAAGTCACACACAACTGGAACGTCGCTTATGTTCTTCCCGTTGCCCTTTTGTTCCACCACGTGGGCCAAGAAGGCAGGGTTATGTTTACGTAAACTTCTGCTCGCTTGTGTACATGACATAAGCCTTAGTCCCTTCGAAGGTCGGTCTCCATAGACATGTAAAAGATCACCGGACGGAAGAGGAAGACGGACAAGCTTCTCGTGACACACAATTTCGGCATGGTTCTTACGCAACCAATCCATACCGATAATGACATCAAAACTACCCAATCTCATGGGTATAAGATCAATAGAGAATACGTGATCGTTAAGAATCAAGGAACAATCACGCACAATAGAATTAACAAGAATCGACTTACCATTGGCGACCTCAACAGAGAACGACTCTCGTAACTTAGAGCGTGTACAATTTATCAAAGACTCAAATTCCACAGACACAAAACTCTTGTCGGCACCAGTATCAAATAGAATAAAAGCATAGAGATTATTAACGAGAAACATACCATTCACCACGTCATTGTTGTTGCGAGCCTGGTTAGCATTGAGATTAAACGCTCATCCATGAGCGACTACCGGTTGTTCTTGGTTCAGTTAAGGGCAACGATTGCGAAGATGAGTAGTATCCCCACACTGAAAGCATGCACGAATGACATTGACTGGTCCTGGATTCTATGGAGGAGCTGGAAGTGCTGCTTGAGCTGCTTGAACTGGGACTTGCTGAACTGGAGTAGGGTTAGCTTGACGACAATACGGGGTCGTGTGACCGTAGCGGTTGCAGTTGGTGCACAAACCACATGCAGAGTTTGCCGGATGATGATAGTTGCAAGTAGTACACTTCGGGTGAGACTCAGTGTATTACTTCTTTGCTTCAGGGGCAGCAGGGTTAGCAGTAGCAGGAGTAGGAGCAGGTTTAGTAGCAGGGTTAGCAGCAAGGACAATAGCATTGCATCCCGAACCCTGAGACTTCCTTTTCTTGTTCTTGCTGCCACTAGGCTGCTGGGTCACTTGGTTAGCAGACTTTGAAGGTGCAGGGGTAGCAAACTGCTTATCACGCACACGATTATTGTTCAGACTTGCTGCCAAACGATAGACTTCTTCAATAGTTTCCAACTGAGCTGCCTCGATAGAATTACGCATTGCAGACGGTAGGCCGTTGATGTACTTGGTTATCATCCTCTTAGGAGTCGAAACCAAGTGAGGAACGATGAGACTCAGCTGCTTAAAACGAGTAGTATACGCCAGGTTGTTATCACCAACTTGCTTTAGATGCCAGAATTCCTCTTCAAGCTTCAATTGTTCATGGGCAGGGCAGAATTCGGGCATCATCATCTCCCGCACCTCAGCCCGTGGAATAGCATACGCTTCTTCATTAGAACAGATGTTTCTCTCATTCGACCACCACTCCAACGCTCTGCCCTGAAACATTCCAGTCGCACTCCTAGTTTTCAGATGATCTGGGCACTCGCTGTTAATGAAGGTAACTTCGATGCTGTCGAACCACTCGAGCATAGCAGTCACCCCATCACTACCCGTGAAAGACTTAAGGTTGCAAGAGATGAAATGTTTGTAGTTGAACTTAGTAGGCTTCTGCTTCTCAGCCTTGGAGTCCACAAAGGATGGAGGAGTGTTTGATCCTTGGAGCTCAGAGACGATCTTTGGCACGACTCGAGCAATCTGGTCGGCCATGAATGACATCATCTTTTTCTGAGACTTCTCCCTGGATTTCCTGAGAGTGTCGGATAGCTTTCGAGAAGACATCCTAAAGATCCAACAAGAGGATCGTATGAGTCTAGATTCACGAGATCTCACAATAAAGATCACACACATGATAGATTAAAGAATCTAGATTGTATCTCCACACAAAACTCACGACCTTCACATGGCACATTATACGAAGTTTGGTCAATCATGCCAAAAACGCTTATATATAGGAAGTACCAGCGGTGTATCCACCACGCTTCGGACACATCGCCTTGCCTCGTACTCGGTGTCATGCTACGTGTCATAATTGTCACACGTAACAACTTACTCATCATCATCTTCATCATAGATTGCTCAAATAGTCTCACATAGACTACTCAAATAGATTACTCGAATAGATCCACATAGTTCATTCATGGTTTACTTGATTAACTCATAAAATAATCCCATAGATTAGCATGGATTACTCAATAGATTAACATAGATTTACTCAGTAGATTATCACCGTAGATTGTCACAGATCATGCTAGAGTACACATAGTTCACACGTAGGTTCCTTATAGGTATACTCACAGTGATTGCTTAACAGTATAAACTGCTATTAGATCAAAGGGAGCTCTTTTTAGTATTAGCCTAATTAGATTATAATAGTATAAGAGTCGGGCAGGGTAACGAGATTGAATAAAGTGTCAAACCAGTCAATGGATCGAATGACTGCCCGATCGGATGGCAATCCGATCGGATTGGCAGTCGTTCGAGTGACTTGTGTGTGAGGGGGACAAATGGATGCCCGATCAGATGGCCATCCGATCGGGTTGCCATTTGAGTGAAGCCCATAAGTGAGTGGAATAGGGTGGCTGGCCGATCGAATGGCAATCCGATCGGATTGCCACTCGATCCGGATGCGTTTACTGATTTGGTCTTCTCAATCGGGTGTCACCTCGTTTGGACGGTTGTCCGATCGGGTTACCGCTTGATCAAAGTTACCAATATTTCGGGAAAGTTTCGGAATAAGCTTCTAAGTATTTAAAAAAGGTTTCAAGATAAAAGACAAGTGTCACCTAATAGGGTGGCTGCCCAATCAGATGGCTGTTCGATCGGGTTGCCGCTCGATCGGGTGACCCTTGTTCTTGTTTATTATGTTTGCAAAATTTCCAAGTTTCTAGATTAACGGTGACGGCACAACACGTATTGAGACCATGGTAAACCCCTTAGCACTCAAAGCTCCGATTGAGTGGGAATCACCCCTGTTCGGTGACGGGTGGTCCATGGGACAACCCTTAAGTGTGTTAAAAGGCGAGTGAATCCCTCATTTGATCATGTAATTGTCTTGAATTAGATAACTACGGTTGCTTGTGTTTCAGGTACATTTAGAGCTTAAAAGTATGGAAATAAAGCTTCGAATAGACACGACTGGATTGTAGATTGAAAGACGGAGAATAAATGAAAAAAATAAAATTTTGGAATTGAAGAATTAAGAAGATAACATGATAGAGGATGAAATTACGAGAACGTAGGCGAAAACGGTGAAGAAAACGGAGTTGAAACGAGAAAGTTATGAAGAAAACAAAAATTGATTGCTGAAGCCTACCGTAACTTACGATGGTACCGTAATTTACGGTAGACTCTGACAAAAATTGATGCCGTAACTCAGTTTAACTCCACCGTAAACCATTTTAAGCCACCGTAACTTACGGTGGTACCGTAATTTACGGTGGAGGCCAGCGTGAAACTTGTAACTCCCTCATTTAAGGTTGTTTATGGTGCCTTTTCATCATCAAATCATTCCCATTCGTTTTGTAACTCCTAAGGGGCGAATTTGGGGTGTTCTAAGGTGTTCTTGAGTGATCTAAACATGAAGACTTTGTTTTTGATTCCAATGGACAAAGGTTCGATTGTGATGATGGTTCATAACACTATGAGCGGCTAGCTTTGCTTGGTGATTGTCTCGGATGTAAGGTTTTATTTGTGACAATTATGTTTGTTCTTTAATTTCTGGAATATTAGACTGTGCATGTGTTGTTAGTTTATTATGGTGTTTGATTGGTTGTTTGTAAATTGTTGATGTATGTTTGATCATAGTTCTAAACCATACGTTATTGGTGCCGTTGGCAATCGAGATATCATTGGAGGGATTAGGGTTGGATATGTGTTGATTGGTCATCGGGTAACAACCTTGCGTTCTAGGAATCCGAGTACTTAGTTCCCTTTCATCACAAACAATTGATCTTACATGAGCCATGTCTATGTGGTTCTTTCCAGTTGAACATGAACGTTAGTTGTCCCTTAAAACCTGAAACTCGGGATGATCACTATCCTCTTATCTTGTTACAAAACTTAACCTTGATTTGTAATCTAATTTATTTTAATTTAGTTAATTAAAACCAATCAACCCAAACATTGAAATTTATTTTTTCTTTCAATTTAGTTTACTTTAGTGAAGTTAGACATACATCAAGATAGCACATATTCCACAAACTCCCTGTGTTCGATACCCACTTACCGCTAGCTAATTAGTTGTAATTGGATTAAATTTGATTGTGACCGCGACATCACGTCATTCGGTAAGTCGTTTGTTTCTAATGGGTTTATGTCGGGATCCGTTGCCATGCTCGTCTTTTATCGGTAAAAACCCAGATCAGTACCCACTCTAGACTATTCATCAGATCTACAGTTAGTTTAGACCCGATCTCCACTGAATAACGTAAAAGTTTGAGAAAACGAAGAAGATACTCAAGTTTTATATGAAAAAGTCTAGATTTAGCTTAGATTTATGTTAGATTTAGTGTAAAAATGCATGAATCAGCTTAGATCTGAGCTAGATCTTGCTTAGAATGACATCACATGTCAGTTTGTACAACCTCCATGATGACATCACCCTCAAGAGCTCAGATCTGAGTGATTTCACTGTGAAAAGTGTGATTTCAAGTGAGAATTATGTAGAGAATGATGTGCAGATCAAGAAAGTACAAGAATCTAGCCTAAAACGTACCGAAATTAGCAAGAAAATGGAGAATGAAGGAGAATGGCGTGTCTGGTCGAACAGAGCTGTCACATCACTGAAAATGGTGATGTGACAGGTCTATTTATAGGGTGAGAGAGCATTAGGGCGGTACAAGGTGGATAGGGTGGCTGGTCGTTCGAGTGGTCACTTGTTCGGATGGTCATCCGATCGGATGGCAGTCCAATCGGATGGCCACTCTGGCCCATCCATTCTTTCCGCGTTCCTGATTTTGATTCGTTTTGAGCGTTAGGTTAGGTGTTGCGTTGCGTATAGCTTGGGTAAAGTATCTGGGTTACATTACAAGCCAAAAGTTTCCAAGTTTCATAGATTCCGCCAGTGTCAAGGCTCCAGTCTCTCGTTCAATCAAGAATCAAGGTTCACGAGTCTAAGGAGTCAAACACCAATTTAAGTCTCAAGAGTCAAGAATCATCGTTCCTCAAGCATCAAGAATCAAGAGTCCAAGTATCAAGTATCATAAAGAATCAAGAATCAAGTATCCAGTTTAATTATCAAGAATCAAGTGTAGATTAAGCAATCAAGGGTCGAGTATCTGGATTAAGTATCAGTCTCATAGTTTAAGTGTCAAAAATCAAGCTTCTAGAATAAAGAATCAAGTATCATAGTATTAAGCATTAATATCAATAAGATTCATGCCAAAGTTTCAAAGTATCAACATCGCATAACTACAGGGCTAAAATTGAAAATTAGTAGGAGTTCAGGGACTGATCTTGCCAAGTGTCTAAAGTTTAGGGACGCTGGGCGTTAAAAATATCTCCACAGGTTTCTCAACAAAGTGCATAGTGTCATCGACACGTATTTCATCAAGAGGAATGTGGAGGTTCTTGTCGGCTAAACACTTTTCAAATTGGACACGTCGAAAGTTGGGTGAACATTCCCAAGTTCAGGAGGTAGTTCAAGTTTGTAGGTCACCTTTTCGATCCTCTCAACGATCTTGAATGGTCCCACATATCGAGGTGCAAATGTAACACCCCAATCGCGTAATATACAACAATACGCGGCGAAAACATTGGGGAGTCACGTTACAAATTGTTTCACAACACATGGTACTTAAAATTTGGTATTATTGAATTAATTGATTACATATTTTTTGGAGAATTCAATTAATACACAACAATTGTCTTGTAGGTTTTAAAGTCACTAAGGCCCAAGTCCGCCCTATGTGAAGCATGCTCAAAGTCAAACATAAGCACCTGAAACACATATGAAAATAGGAACGTCAGCATAAAAATGCCTGTGAGTAACATAGGTTTTGTGACGAGGATTCATGCCTTTGATTTGTTAAAAGAAATGTTTAACTAAAAAGTAGCCATGAACCTTTGTAAAAATGTTTTCTTTTAGAAAATCATATGAAAATCAATGTGAAAATCAATTGATTTAAAGAAATAATGCATGGTTAAATAAATAACCAAATTATAATAAATTGTGTAAAATATGTCATGTCTTGAAATAAAATATCATGTCTTGTGTAAAAGATGTTGTGTCTTGTATAGAATGTCATGTCTTGTCTTTGTCGAAGTGGTTTAGATAACGCCACGATATGTAATGTAATAAAAGCACTTAAATATAGGAAGTACCAGTGGCGTATCCACCATGCTTTTATCACATTACACACGTCTCGTTATTTAAATCACTTACCAATAACCACGAAATAATGTCTTGTTTAAACCAATATCAAATGTCATGTATAAACCATGTCTAGTTATAACAACCCTTGAAAAACGCTCCTAATATACCTCGTATATACATAAACGGACCCGAATAACCTTAATTTTAACAAAAATCAAATAAAACAAATAAAAAAGGTTGCTCGCGGGCCGCAACCATCTTGGCCGTGTTCTTCGCGGGGCGGACTGAGAGTCACATGGCGGAACCACGATGTGCCACGTGGCACGACACCCGGATGACCTACACTTGTGACTAACCAGGCCTAGCCATAGCTAGACCTGGCTCGCGGTCCGCGAAGGAAGTAGACGAGGCTCTCGTGGGGCGCGAGAGACCTCTGTCTCAGCTATAAAAGGGGCCGAACCCCTGCCTTTCATTCTCGTTCAATTCTTTCTCTCTCAAATCCTCTATTATAGGAAAAAATTATCGGGTATAATACCCCTAAAACACGAAGCTCTGCCTCGTTGTAAGTATTTTAACTCCCGATCACTAATTCGTTACCCTACCCGATTGATCTAGGGCTCTGCAAAGCAAGTCAAGGCTCTACCTGACTCAGTTCGTTGGAGTTCTGTCACGTGTTGTATGGCTAATGTGATTTAGGTTATCTTACTAACATGTGTGCATTGTTTATTTTTAATAGACTACAACCAGGATCACCAACAGGAAGCTATAGTAATACCTAAGTCAATAATGTGAGTCATTCTCTTTTTCTACTAAACTGTTTTACAAAACCTCAAATGTTTTAAGTTATACTTATAGTGATTGAGTCTATGTATTCTACAATTGCTGCCAGTATGTGGGGTTTTGTATACGCTACTTGTAATCTGTTACTATCGGACAGTGAGTTAGCCAATGAGTAACATGACCACAGTCATGGAACCGCCAACATGACAAATACTGAATGAGTATTTTGGTAGATATAAACATTGTAATCGCTGTCAATACTGTGAAGTTATAAAAGCTTGTTTTGATTAAACTGGGATGCACTCACCAATATTTCTTGTTGATAAAATATTTTTAAAACGCGTTTAAGGTAACTTAATGTGAAGCTAATAGAAGCCAGCTATGGAGTACTGAAAGCTTAAAGAAGTGGCTATAAAAAGTTACCCAAATAAAAAGGAGTTTATATTTTCAATAATTAGGGTTTATCCCTATAAATGAATTATCAATGAAACTTGGGTTTTATCCCATTTATTATAAAAGTTTGGTGTTTTGAAATTCTGATAATATTTCCTAACTACGGTCCTGATGTTTTTAAATTCCGCTGCCAAATTAATAAATATCGATACCACCGGCTCTGCGTTTCTCGCGGTGCCCGCTCCCGGAGTAGGGGTCGGGGGCTGCGACAGAAGGTCGTATCAGAGCCAAAGCCACTAGTTTAAGCCGTTTAGGTGTTCTGTTAATACCTAAATTTTAACCAATTGTGTTAGGAAATAAATTATGTGATTCTGTGTAAATATGTATATAATATTTTGTGTTATTTGACAATTTGTTAGTTTACAGTATGAGTGAGCAAGGTACATCTGACGCTTACCGTCAATTTCCTAATTCCCCAAAGAATGAAGGAACCTCATCCCAGCCTACCTCAGGCTACTCTGCTGACTCTGAGGAAGGAATCTTTATTTTTAAGGCAAAATCTGAGGAACCATTCTCCCCCTAAAAAGAGAGGATGGTTTAGTAGAGGAGCGCATGAAAGGATGAAAAGAATGAAAAAACTCCAACAACAGCGAGCGATAGCAAAAGCAAATAAATGAATTCCCAAATCTAGGAAACTAATAGACCATTATGGGAAGAAGAGCTTGATAGGTAATTAGTTGATTTCCACATGTTAGCAAATACAGCAGCATACCCTAATCTGAACTAAGTAGCTGAACCATCGCTTTTACCCTTATTCCCTAACCAACCAATGGAACTAGAGCAGAACCAGGAGAACCAATTCCCAATCCCAGCATTCGATCCCAATGAAATCCCTAGAATTCCCGCACCAAACCCTATAGCGCAGTATACTGACCTGAACCCTTTAGACCCATGGTGGAATGATGACAGGTATATTCAGGATATATTAGCCAACCCATACCCTTACAGAGAACCCATACCACGTTATCCTGACCCAGTACCAGCACCATTACCACCTATGAGCCAAGAAAATGTTGAGGAACTTTGCTCATATGGCGAAGAGTTAGTTGAAGAAGGAAACAGGATCCGTCAGATAGGAGAGAAACTCGTCTGGAAGTATGACGAGCGTGAGATGTAGTACTAGACAAGCCAGCACCTAGTATAATATATATATATATATATATATATATATGTGTGTGTGTGTAATTTCTTTACTTGAGAAAAAAATGATCAACTTAAATAGATATAACCTAATATATATATCACCTATATAGATATATTGATGCATAATTACTAGTGTGTTTACATTTCAGTTTTAATTTGCAATCGATGCATATATATATATAGATATATATAAAAAGAGTAAGTCGCAATGCTCGACATTTTTGATCAATTTGTTTGTGTGATTGTTTGTATTAAATCTTATTCTGTGATATTAATACTTGATAACTATTTCCAATTCAGATGGAAAACGAAGTAAATCAGGAAAACCAAAATAACGATAATAACGGGAACCAAGTGAATAAAAGTGCCATTGAATATGCTAGGATAGTACCAACCTTAGCCTCACCTGAGCCAGTTTTAATCTCCCGTTATATCTGGGGATTAATTAATGAGATTAGACATGTAGTCAAGGCATCTAGGCCACAAACTATAGAAGAAGCAGTAGAATTGGCCAACACCTTGACATATGAATTGATACGTACACAAGAGGAAAACCAGAGAAAGAACCCAACTTAAAAGCTTACCCGATAATTCCGTTACAGTAATTCTTACCATGGGAAAGGTACAGGTTCTTCCTCTTCACCCAACTGCAAGTATTGCTAAAGGAAGCCCTCAGGAAGGTGCTCCATATACTGCAACTTCTGCAAAATGTTTGGACATAAGGAAGAAGACTGCAGAAAGAAAGCTAGCAATAGGCTATGCTACAATTGTGGAGAAGCTGGTCATATCAAACCGAACTGTCTGAAACTAGCTCTAGCGACAACCAGCAAAGCTAAGGCAACCTAAGGACCTAAGAAGAATGCCAGGGCATTCGTTCTGATAGCCGAAGAAGCCAAGATGATTTCGAATGTGATTGTCGATACGTTTTTAGTTAATGATGTTTTTGCTAAAGTATTATTTGACTCTGGTGCAAACCAAAGTTTTATCAATACTTCTTTCTACAAACTTCTCAACCAACCGTTAACTAAACTTCAACAAGACTGTCTGGTGGAGACAGCAAATGGAGATTCCATTAAGATAAGTGAAATCCTGCAGGGAGCAAGGATAGAAATTCTAAACCATAATTTTACTGCTAACCTTTTTTCCAGTGAATCTAACCGGATTCGATGTTGTATTAGGAATGGATTAGTTGGTAGCCAATCATGCCAGTATTTTATATGGTCAAAAGTCCGTACAAGTAAGTACACCTAATGGTGAAAAGATCATAATTAAAGGAGATAAGCCAACAAGATCAACAAAATTCATCTCTGTGATGAAAGCTGCAAGCTATGCAAGGAAAAGAGGAATAATGTATATGATTTCAGTAATCATTAACACTAAAGGAAAAGAATTAAAAGATATTCCTGTAGTATCTAAATTCTCAGACGTCTTTCCAAAAGAGCTACCTGGATTACCGCCAGATAGAGAGGTTGAATTTAGAATTCACCTAATACCAGGAACAGCACCGATTGCCAAAGCACCATACCGACTAGCACCAACGGAGATACAGGAACTGAAGAAACAGTTGGATGAACTACTTGAAAAAGGTTTTATACAACCTAGCTCATCGCCATGGGGAGCACCGGTGTTATTTCTCAAAAATAAGGACGGATCGATGCGTTTGTGCATTGATTACCTGGAATTGAACAAGGTTATGATTAAAAATCGGTACCCACTACCGAGAATCGGTGATCTGTTCGATCGACTTCAAGGAGCCCGATTCTTTTCTAAGATTAACTTACGCTCAGGATATTATCAATTGAAAGTACAGGAAGAGGACATTCCTAAAACTTCTTCCAGAACAAGGTATGACCATTATGAATTTACAATCATGCCATTTGGTTTAACCAATGCCCCAGCCGCATTTATGGACATGATGAACAAGATATGTAAGCCATACCTGGATAAATTCATAATTATCTTTATAGATGATATTCTAACTTACTCTAAGAGTAAAGAGGATCATGCAGAGCATTTGCATACACTTCTGACATTGTTGAGAAAAGAAAAGCTTTATGCTAAATTCTCAAAATGCGAATTCTAGTTACAAGAAGTGAAATTCCTTAGACATCTGGTTAATCATGAAGGAATTCATGTGGATCCCACAAAGATTGAGGCGATTGCCAATTGGAAGATCCCTGAATCACCAATGGAAGTAAGAAGTTTTCTTGAATTGGCAGGATATTATAGACGTTTTATTCAAGATTTCTCTAGAATAGCCATTCCATTAACCAAACTAACCTGCAAATCAGTTAAGTTTGAATGGGGACCAAAACAGGAGGAATCCTTTAAGATTTTAAAGCAAAGGTTAACCAATGCACCGATACTCGTGTTGCCAGAAGGAACTGAAGACTTTATAGTCTATTATGACGCGTCTAAGTTAGGACACGGATGTGTGCTAATGCAACGTCAGAAGGTTATAGCTTATGCCTCTAGACAACTTAAGAAACATAAAGAGAATTGTACAACCCATGATCTAGAGTTAGGAGCCATAATTTTTGCCCTTAAGATATAGAGACACTATCTTTAGGGTAGTAAATTTGTTGTATTCATAAATCATAAGAGTTTAGGATATGTCTTCGGACAAAAGGAATTAAATATGAGGCAAAGACGTTGGATGGAAATTCTTAGTGATTATCGACTGTGATATCCAGTATCATGCAGGAAAAGCTAATGTAGTGGCTGATGCTTTAAGCCGAAAGTATCACAAAAAGCCAAAACGAGTACGCTCTCTCAGACTAAACCTGCAGATAGATTTAAATGAGCAAATTAGAGAGATACAAGAAACAACAATCAAGGATGATGCTGAAGGTTTAAAAGGTATGATTAAGGAATTAGAAAAAGGAACAGTTGGAATTTGGAGATTCCACAAGAAAAGGATCTGGATACCTATTCAAAGAAACCTGCGAAACCAAATTCTAGAAGAAACCCATAAGTCCAAGTATACGATACATCCCAGTAGTGATAAGATGTATCAAGACTTAAGAAAGAATTTCGGGTGGATAGGAATGAAAAAGGATATAGCAAACTACGTTGTCTAACCTGTTCACAGGTTAAAGCTGAGCATCAGAAACCTTCAAGATTATTGCAACAATTAGAAATGCCAATTTGGAAATGGGAATTGATAACAATGGACTTTGTTACCAAATTACCAAGATACAAAAAGGTAATGATACAATCTGGGTGATTGTAGACAGATTAACCAAATCTGCTCATTTCCTACCTATGAAGGAAACTTTCAGTATGGAACAGTTAGCCAAGTTATATGTAAATGAAATAGTTTCATTACATGGAATTCCTTTATCTATGTCTCTGATAGAGATAGCCGTTTTACATCTCATTTTTGGACAAGTTTACAAAAGGCAATGGGAACCAGGTTAAATCTAAGCACAACTTATCATCCTCAAACGAACGGACAAAGCGAAAGGACAATTCAGACAATGGAAGATATGCTTAGAGCCTGTGTAATTGATTTTGGAGGAAATTGGGACGATCATTTACCATTAATAGATTTTTCCTACAATAACAGTTATCATACCAACATTAATGCTGCACCGTTTGAAGCACTTTACGGAAGAAAGTGCCGAACTCCAATCTGTTGGGCAGAGATTGGAGAAAAGCAATATCTAGACCTGAGATAGTGCAAGAAACAACAGACAAAATTATTCAAGTCAAGGAAAGACTAGAAACAGCACGAGATCGTCAAAAGAGTTATGCAGATAACAGACAAAAGCCGTTGGAATTTCAAGTTGGAGACAAGGTATTGTTAAAAGTTTCTCCATGGAAAGGAGTGGTCAGATTCATGAAAAGAGGAAAGCTAAGCTCAAGGTATGTTGGACCTTTTTAGATTATCAAAAGAATAGGACCAGTAGCTTATCAGTTACAACTGCCAGAGGAAATGGCAGGAATACATGAT
Source organism: Helianthus annuus (assembly GCF_002127325.2). Classification (NCBI taxonomy): domain Eukaryota; kingdom Viridiplantae; phylum Streptophyta; class Magnoliopsida; order Asterales; family Asteraceae; genus Helianthus; species Helianthus annuus. The sequence continues at coordinate 66,611,550 of NC_035436.2, forward strand.
GTATTTCATGTATGTAATCTCAAAAAGTGCTTGCCAGACGAATCATTAGTGGTACCTCTTCAAGACATAAAGGTAAATGAGAAACTTAAGTTTGTATAGAAACCACTACAGATTGAAGATAGAAAGATCAAGAATCTCAAGCACAAGAGATTAGTTCTAGTCAAGGTAAAATGGGATTCAAAGAGAGGACCAGAATACACATGGGAACTCGAGTCAGAAATGCAACGGAAATATCCACACCTGTTCCAGTGAATCTCGAGGACGAGATTTAAAACAAGGTGGGGAGGATATAACAACCCTCGAAAAACGCTCCTAATATACCCCGAATATACATAAACGGATCTGAATAACCTTAATTTCAACAAAAATAAAAAAAAACAAATAAAAATGGTCACTCGCTGGTCGCGACCATCTTGGCCGTGTGCTTCGCGGGGCGCGACTGCGAGTCACATGGCTGAACAACAACGTGCCATGTGGCACGACACCTGGATGACCTACACTTGTGACTAACTAGGCCTAGCCGTAGCTAGACCTGGCTCGCAGGCCGCGAAGGAAGTAGACGAGGCTCTCGCGGGGCGCGAGAGACCTCTGTCTCAGCTATAAAAGGGGCCGAACCCTTGCCTTTCATTCTCGTTCAATTCTTTCTCTCTCAAAGCCTCAATTATAGGCGAAAATTATCAGGTATAATACCCCTAAAACACGAAGCTCTGCCTCATTGTAAGTATTTTAACCCCCGATCACTAATTCGTTACCTTACCCAATTGATCTAGAGCTCCGTAACGCATGTCAAGGCTCTGCATGACTCAGTTCGTTGGAGTTATGTCTCGTGCTGTATGGCTAATGTGATTTGGGTTATCTTACTAACACGTGTGCATTGTTTTTTTTAATAGACTATAACCAGGATCACCAACAGGAAGCTATAGTAATACCTAAGTCAACAATGTGAGTCATTCTCTTTTTCTACCAAACTGTTTCACAAAACCTCAAATGTTTTAAGTTAAACTTACAATGATTGAGTCTATGTATTCTACAATTGCTGCCGGTATGTGGGGTTTTGTATACACTACTTGTAATCCGTTACTATTGGACAATGAGTTAGCCAATGAGTAACATGACCACAGTTATGGAACTGCCAACATGATAAATAATGAATGAGTATATTGGTAGATATAAACATTGTAATCACTCTCAATACTGTAAAGATATAAAAGCTTGTTTTGATTAAGCTGGGATGCACTCGCCAGTATTTCTAGCTAATAAAATCTTTTTAAAATGCATTTCAGGTAACTTAATGTGAAGCTAATAGAAGCCAGCTATGGAGCACAAAAAGCTTAAAGAAGTCGCTATAAAAACTTACCCAAATAAAAAAGGAGTTTATATTTTCAATAATTAGGGTTTATCCCTATAAATGTATTATAATGAAACTTGGGTTTTATCCCTTCGAGCGTAACTCCATCCAACGTACTCTTAACATAGCACTCGCGAGTCATTTGTCCACTCCGACCACATCTGGCGTACTTTCTCCACTCATCCTCGTGAGTCTTCATCTCAAGACCACTCCTGCCATCCTTGGCATTATCCTTTCCTGACTCTCTAGGGTTAGCTACACACGCTTTCTCCAATCTGCGTTCCTCACCACGCTTCTCATCGATATCCAAAATAGTTCAATCATTAAATGCTAGGGGACCATACATCGCGCATGTATAATATCCACGTATTAATGAGAACAATTTTTATACCAAAAGGAACCCTTTCGATAATTATATCAGAAATTTTCAAAGCTTATTTTTAGTACGAAGACTAATCAAAATTTGGCATGTCTACATCAACACCCTCAACAAGCCTATATGAAATTTCCTTCTAAATATCTAAAAATTTGGCATGCAAGCCATAAATAGGGTTCATCAAATGAGACATACAAAACAACTAACAGAAACAACCAACAACTAACACTTCAATCACTGGAAGTCCAACATCTTCCTAGCTAGCTCTTCTAGCTCATCATAACAGTCGATCTGTCCTTTTGAGTCCTTCATCATCTCCATGCCTCCTCGTAACGCAGCGAACTGACGATCACAGTGAGAGCGATTGGCCCCAAATCCCTTTCTGCTTCTTCAAAGTAGATGCTGTCTCAACTCTCGAAGTCGAATGCGATCTCTCCAACGGGCCGAGTCCTCTTCCTACGATGAGTGTAGACTTAAAAGAGGTGTAGCAAAACACGTGACTCGAGTAGCAGAATAAACAATTCTGTAATGACGGGCGAAAGAATCTCAAATGTAGGCTTGACAATATCAGTGAGCAGGACTACTGATAGCTCTATAGGCCGAGACGTGACATATCGTAACCGTACAAAGTAAGTGTGTAATCAACATAAATAGTAACACATAAGGCTCAAATAAACAGAAAACCACGTATGTACATAAACACATAAGGGTTTTCATACATGATAAAATTTCCACATTTATTTAAAAATCTTGGCTTCGAGAATTTTGGACTTTAAATCTCAAAATTCTTCGGTTGAAGTCTAGTGTTCTCCCCCTGAAAACATCTAGTTCGCTAACAACCAATGGCTCTGATACCAACTTCTGTCACACCCCAAAAACGTCGCAGTGGAATATAAAACGTAGTGGTGACGGAAGCTGGTGCCCATTTCTATCTTGATGTTTGATGCATTTTAGTGTTGGACATTATTTCTTAATTAAAACGTTGATTTTAATCTTATCATCCCAAACCACAACATAACCATGACAAAATAAAGTAGTCTTTTGATCCTCACGGATCTTATTACATTTAGTCCCAGAAAGTTTAAAAGTCAGTTCAACATTTTAGGTGACAAAACATGCATCGACAAACACAAGATACGCCATAATTCCCGAAGCCGATCTCAAGTACCTGTAGAACACGTTAAAATCAAGTGTCAACACAAAGGAAGGTGGGTTCACTTAATTGTTTACTAACATATTTTATTTCAAGGAAAACTTTCTAATTAGGTGTCTATTTGAAAAACATCTATGTAATTTTAGAAAGTCCATTTTATTTCCTTAATAAAATCCATGGGCTTCCATCGGTTCATTACTCCGACGATTGTAGTACAACCCAGGTTTTGTATATTAAATTCTAGTGTCTATTTTCAGACTCGTATGTTAGCTAGACGATACAAACTATATATTAACCATGCAGGGATAATCAAAGCTAGACAATAAACAGAATTTTAATTCGTCGTTTGACATTGACTCGGGGCGACCGGTCACGACGGGGTTGTCAACCCGATAGATCTACCAACAATTCCTCGCGTACCATACTTAATCTGATTAAATGACATCAAGGGCGCAAGGTTCTTCCTCAAAGAACGAGATGATGTCTGCCTCATGTACAATATATATATCCTACCAATATGACAATTTAATATACTAAGACTTACGAATTCCCCTGTCACTCAAGTGTTGAGACTCAGTCCGGAATTCATTCCCATTTTGTACGGTCTCATTTCTCTTAAGAAATACCGCACTCGTCATATTCATTCTTCAAAATCGTTTTACTCCGAAACGTGTGACTTATCAAACCCATATATTTTCAGGGAAAATATATATTTTATATTAGAAGGTATGTTTTATTTCAAAAACATTATTAAACCTTTTTAACGACGTGTTCCACCCCCAAAATATATATAAAACAGTAAAAAGAGGGGTTTAGTGACACTCACCTTTGGGTGCGTATTTTAATATCGCAATCCCATAAATTGATTATATACGTCCTAATATGGGAACAATTCTAAATCAAAACAACATTTAATCACAAAAATCCTAAGTTTCTAAGTTTCTTAGAATTATCACATAACTTTGAGATTTTCTCGAAAAGTTGTCATTTTTGATTATGTTGGCACGATAATATATATATATATATATATATATATATATATATATATATATATATATGAGTCCATTTATATTTGTATATTTATTATGATTTTGCGTTCTGAACGATTTTATTGGTGACCATTATTGTGTAAATCCCTTAACTCTCCCGTTTATACGTGATATGCCTACGATTTACACGTCATAGTATTTATACACAAACGTTCATATAATTTAACACCGAAACTCACAAAATCTTGTTAATTTATCTATTTTGTCATTTTCAAAGCGAATGCACACGAGATATCCTATATATATATATATATATCAAATTTCATGCTCGATAAACAGTTACACATTTAATGCACTTTTACCGTTTTTACCACACAATACGTACATGCATGCATGCAAAAATCTAAATTTTCTATTATTAGATTAACACTTAACATATTATCACATTTATATGTCAAAATCACTTATCACATTTTATCACAAAAGATTTACTCAAAATTCGCCCATACTAATGTTCACTGAAAAATGCGTATTTTAGCGATTCGGTAACGTTTTTGGGCGTTGGAAGTCACGTATGACCAACCAAACACCAAGTAAGCTTGAAATTAGTTAAAATACTTATTTTTAAACTAAAAATATTAGTTTATTTACTGATCTAAATCAGTTTTATAAAAATCATCCGAAAAGCCAATTTTTGACCGTTTTAACGCATAGTTTTGCGTTGAACGTTACTATAATCATCCCAACTCGGAACGACTTGATATTTTAACACAACACATGTTATTTACTGATTAAAATAGTGATTTTAATCAGATTAGTGCAGTTTTTGTGTAAGTTACATAAATCACTCGATTTCACGTATTTTACAGCACATAAAGCACCAAGTACAACATGCAAAGCTAGCAAACATTATTGTTGGTGCACTACGTCTGTCGACTACGTCTTATTTCGAGTCTAGTGTTGTATAGATTAGACATGGCACGAAATCCTAGAAACATGTGATTGTATAGGTTTCGCTTATATGGAATAGCCTAGGTTTCGCTTATGTGTCAGTCTAGTAGTTTCGCTTTTATGGCATTGATGTAGTTTCGCTTATTCGTCATGTCTGAATAAGCGAAACCTAGTGGACTATATATAGGTGGTCATTCAAGCGAAACCTAAGTAAGATTTGTAGGTGTTGTCTTCCGGTGAGCCACGAAGTGCTGCCGAAGTGTTGTCAGGACTTGTAAACGCGTTTGTGATCAATACAACAACAATTAAAGTGAATGCGGCTGTAATCGCACCAAAGCATTAGTTTCCGCCTCTTGTTTTGGATAGGAATTCTTCTGATCAACTCAAACAGGGCCGAATACGATCCTACAAGTGGTATCAGAGCTCAGGAGGAAGAGTTCTTGCCATTTCAGCTGCATTTATTCTGTTTTTCTACACTTTCTTCAAAATCTTAAAATTTTTCACGGTAAAACTAGCTCAATTTCACACACAGCACTTGGAATCATGCATTAATAAACCCTTGAAAGTTTCAAATCTAAAATCGACCTAAAATTCAAGATTTTTGAGGTTTCGCTTTTCCGGACTCGTTGAAAAGATGACATCATCAGGTGGTTTCACTCCAATCATCAGCTAGTTTCGCTCATTTGATCACTTAGTTCCGCTCATCTGTACAAGTTGGTTCCGCTCATTTGAACAAACTTGGGGTTTCGCTTTTCTGAACAGCTTGTGGTTTCGCTCAAAGATCAAATAAGTAGTTTCGCTTTTGTGACACTTGAGGTTTTCGCTCCAAGGAACACTTCTTGGTTCCGCTTTTGTAACCAATCAGGGTTTCGCTTATAGTGACAACATGTTGGACCGTCGTTGACCCTGAATGAGTCGATCAGAAGAGTAGTTTCTCTAATTCAAAGGCGGAATCAGTGAATTAGATGCTCAAACTAAATATAATGCTTCACTTTATTGATTCTGACAATGTTTACAACCTGGAAGCAAATTGGCAGCACTTCGTTACAAGTTCCAAGCCGTTACAAATGAAACAACCATGCACCTATTTATAGAGATCTTGAACCGCTTATACGGACTGCCATAAAAGCGATCCAGACAAGTTAATGTGGTTCGCTTATATGAACAATGTTCATATAAGCGGTCCAGCATGATAGTGTGGGTCGCTTTTATGGACATTGTTCACATAAGCGATCCAACATGCTAATTTACCACTTCTTGTTTCTCGAACCTCGTGCACTGGTTATTCTAACCTATCCTATCTTATTACATGATACAAGACGAAGTCAATAGACATAATGCACCAACAGACTCCCCCTCGGATATTGACGAAGTCTTCAGTGAACATTCTCTGTTATGCCACCTCTTCAGTCTTGATCATCTTTGCCAACTTCATCATCAGTAGGCTCCCCCTCTCATCAAGCTTCCGTGCTTTTAGAGATCATCACCTTGCTTTTCAGCTACAAGCTCTTCCTCACTTACAACTTATCTTCAGACTCCCCCTTAGACTCGGCTCTTCGGGATCGTAATCTGGTTCTTTCCTGTAATCACTCATACAAATGATAAGTAACAACATTTTAAACTCATCAACCAATAACCGTAAACTGGCACTATACAACTTTCTAAAACACTCCCCCACAGATTATCATTCAAGTTCAAATTAATGACCTTGAAAATATTCACAACCTGTTTTTGAAGTTTTCTAACAATTTCAAGTTTCAAATTAATGAACTCGTTTTGTTTTCAGAAACACAATCAGCATACTTAGATTTTGAAACTCAGCAACTCAGACATCGGTTTATCGAAAATAAAGTAGAAATCAAAATCTTTTTTGTATTTTCTGAAAATATAAAGCTGTAAAGAAATATATACAAACATATGAACAAACAATATTTTTTGTTTTGAGAATGCAACAGAGGATCATATCAGTTTTTGACAAGTCACAAGTACCGTTAAGCTTTAAATCATACTCAGAATTAAACAATTCACTTAGATTGTCGATATACTGATCCATTTAAATTTTCATACAAATTTCAACTGATTCAGGATACGATTTAGATGTTTTAAGACTTAAACTCATTCATGTGTCCCACCTCTTGAATATACTCCCGTATCCAGAATCCCAATATTCAGTCTTACAGGTAAGAATACTACAATGATGTCTGTACATAAATTAGGGGTTAAATGCGAGAACTGAGGGATCTCAGGTCAGAACTTCCGTTCAGCAGAGAGATATCAGTTTCGACTTTGCAGTATGTCCCCTTTAGAGGATCTTTTCAGCTACAACAGATGATTATCAATTTTATTGTCTAATCAGCTGAGGGCTTTATGCTATATTTCAAGCATTTCAGGATAAAGTATTAGCCAGGGACTAGGTCAGAACTACCGTTCAGCAGAAGTCCCGGAATAATACCCCAGACATCATAGAGTATAAACACCTAGTATATCAGAATACGAGACCTTTCATACGAGATTTCAGGGGTTACCTATATATCCAAGTAGTGTTCCCCACAAAATAAGTAAGTTTGAATTTAGGTTTATATCCCGAAAAAGCTTACTAAATGTATAAAAACCTATCGGCATATCATTTGTGAGACTGCTTAATGCTATTTAATCATTACATTTCTTTAGCATACTATAACTGTCTACTGATGTACAATCATTTCCTCTCTTTACGCAAAACTCAAATTTTTGATTTTATCATGTTTTTGGCTTTTTCAAATTTTCTAATGTTTTTGTATTTTCTAACAATATTTTTCTCCCCCTAAAATGCAAAACCATTAAAGAAATTTGACAAACCGATACTGATAGCTTTGTCTCGCCATCCATTTTCTGCTTCTCATGCTCTGTTTTGCAGAAAATATAACATCAAGTACCCCCATGATTTACAACCCATTGATTTTGACAGTTAGAAAACCGTTCTTCAACTTGTGAGTAATCATGTTTGTTCCGCCGTGAGGGTTTCGGCATAGTCCATCACCACTTATTCAAAAACAAACTAATCATCAAACATCACAATCATCAACCACACAAACAAACAATCAACAAACAAACAGCAATCATCAAACACAACACAAACTTATACAGAACAACAAACAAACTCCCTGTCTGACCAAAACCAGAGATCTTCAACCTCTTCCTGTGCAACACTCTCACAATCTTCATCAGCAATTATCACCTGCACATTCAAACCTTATCAAATACGCAAACAATTTGTCATAAAAATTTCAATCAATAAAGATAGGTGCCGATTCATGCTTCGCAATCCAGGAAGCTCCGGCAAGTCCAACCACTTAATCAAACATGGTGTCCACCCAGGCCTCAGCAGCCTTAGGTGTAACCTTGATTCTAGCAACCTGAATTTTAAAATTTTCAGCCTTGAGCGGTGGAAAATTTGCATCATAAGCAACCACATCTGAATACTCAGACATTTTCTTCGCTGAAGTTGAACTTATTGTGTCAGTTTTTGGTTTCCAAATTTGGTTTTGTTTCTCAGTTTTCATGCCAACATTCTCATCTTTCATCAAATCAATACTTTTCTTAACAGACCACACTTGACCTCCCGGAGTACCTCTTTTGTAAAAATTTATTTCTTTCTGAACCTTTTGAGTTTGAACAACATTTTTAGGTTTCCAAATCTTTTGAGGTTTTGTCACACCAACCGATGTTTTCCGACTCCATGATGTTCTCATTCTGGGTGTGTGAGAATTCCAGGTCTGTCTAGAATTAGACCTGTTCGGGTTTGATTTCCAATTTTGATTTGAGGCAAACTTATTTGTTGTATACCTCCAAGTTTGTCTCGAATCAAATCTGGTTGACCTCGGTTTCACACTCTCAGATTTCTGTGTCTCACATCAACAGACTTTGGATTTGGACACTTTCGTGCAACATGTCCAATTTTATCACATTTAAAACATACTTTCTTTGAAACATCCTTTGCCTGTTGTTGTTTCTTTTTCATAGCCTCAAACTCTGCATTAGATTGTTTTCCAATTTTGAATTTTTCTTCTTCGGTGAAACTTTTTCCTTGAACAAAATTCATTTTTGTCTGAAAATTGGACCTTTCAGTTCTGTTTTGATTATGTTTCTTCTTATACCCCAAACCAGACTTCATGTTTTTCTTCGTAGAACCAGGTTTGTTAGAAGACCCTTTGAAACCTTTACCAGCAAACTTCGACATTTTAGACTTCTCAATTTCAACCATCTTGAAAACTTTGTCAATTTTTTCTGAAATCACATTCTGAATCGGGAAAACCACATCCAAGAATAGTTTGTCCGATCCAATCATGGTATAAACCAATCCTTTTGAATCATCATTCAAATTCTTCTCAGATTTCGTGTCTTTCAGATATCCATCCTAAAGATTTCCTTCATCTTCATCCTGTGATTCAGACTTTCCTTTCAAAACACTATCACCCACCTTACATACCACCTCTGAATCATCAGCATCATCAGATTTGGTGTAAGTCACATCGATACTTTCAGGTAATTGGTCAGCTATGTTCAAACCCTTTGCCACCTTTTCCTCATCATAAAAAGTATAATTGTCCCTCAATGGTGGTGGTACCTGATGAAACTCTGAACCAATACCCTTTTTACAATTATTAGTATCTTTGTCATCTGGTGTGATATTGAAAATACGTTCGAGAATGTACGAAGAGTTATGATAACTTTGAAGTTTTGTAACAATCTTTTCTTTTTCAGCCAAGACTTGTTTAAGATTAGCAATTTCATCAACACGCTTGTTTAATTCAATTTGCTTTTCTTTAAACTGTCTTTCATACAGTTCTTTGGTTGTTAAAGTTTCAGACAATCTCTGATCAAAACTTTTGACTTGGCTCTTCAACGTATCATAAGCTTCTTATACTTTCTGACTTGACCATTTTAAAGAATCATACTGTTTTTGTAACTCTAGAAACTTAGATTCTTTCTCAATGCAATCAACACATTTTGTGTCACATTTTTCTTTCAAAACCTTATTTTCTTTTTCAAAATCATGACATTTCTGTGTTAATTTCTCAACTTTTAATTTTAAGCTTTGCTCTGTGTCAATCCTTTCTTTACATTTCAGTTTTAACGCATTTTCAAGTTTGTTCATTTCATTATCTTTTGTTTTGATTATTTCTTCTTTTTCAATACAGGCTTTGCACTTTTCAATGCAATTCCTGCACTTGTTTTCCTTTTCTACAACCAATTCAACATTTGATAATCCAGAAGATTTTATTACCTCAGTGATTGAAACTTCGGCGTGCTCAGCTTCCTTTGTCTCCTGTATCTTCTCAACTTTTTCTTCCATCTCTTTCGGCTTTTGTTCTTCCTCAGCTTTTTGATTTTCTTCACCAGCAAGCTTTGCAACAGTCTTTACTTCTTCAATCATCTTCTTCAACTCTTCTTCTTTTCTCTTCTTCATCTCTACCACCTTCGGTAGACTCGTTTCAAAGACTTCTCTCAACTTGTTCATCAACTCTGGCAGATAGCTGCTATCAGAAAGCCTTTTTGTGTTGAAAACACGCTCACTTGGAAACACATTAGTTACAACATCAAAATCAACTTTTGACGGATCTACCACTGGATTCCCCTGTGGATCCAAGTAACACTCCAACTCTTTATTCCATCTCTTGGCTCTCTGTGCTTCTTGAAATGGTTCATACAGCTTGCCAATCTCCCATCTTGCACTGTCTCTTCTCCACCAGGCATCATGCTCTTCTTTTGCCATGTTCTTATATTCGTGAATTACACTTGATTGTCGTGAAATAATCTTGATACTTGAATGAAATCAAATTGATCGTATATGCGAAAACCAATTTGGACAAATAAGCGGAACTGGTTGAACAGATACGCGAACCAGTAACTTTGATCAAAAGAACGAATCAAGTCGAATAAGCGAACCAACACAATGTATCTATAAGCGGTCTAAATAAGTTCAAACGAGCGGACCAAGACTTGTCATGCGAGCGGTTCAGATATTGTCACTCGAGCGAACCAGGAAATGTTCAGATGAGTGGACCAAACTTATTTTGGAGCGGTCCAGATGAACTAATGTACGAATGAGCGGCCCAGACTATGATCGTTCGAGCGGTCCAGGGATGTACATTCGAGCGGTTCAAACAACTTCTTTTCGAGCGATCCTGAATGTTCGAAAAAGCGATCCTTAGTTTTTAGCCTGTTTTATCTATTTTTAGTCCGAATTTCACTCTAAAACTTTCTAGGGTTTGTAATTATCCAATAACACACGTCCTGTGAAAAATTCGTCCGATTTTAACCGTGGAAACTTGTCTAAATCAAAAAAGAAGGTGTAGAAGACAGAAAACGGATCAAATTTGAGCTGAACTCTTCTTCCTGAGCTCTGATACCACTTGTTGGACCGTCGTTGACCCTGAATGAGTCGATCAGAAGAGTAGTTTCTCTAATTCAAAGGCGGAATCAGTGAATTAGATGCTCAAACTAAATATAATGCTTCACTTTATTGATTCTGACAACGTTTACAACCTGGAAGCAAATCGGCAGCACTTCGTTACAAGTTCCAAGCCATTACAAATGAAACAACCATGCACCTATTTATAGAGATCTTGAACCGCTTATACGGACTGCCATAAAAGCGATCCAGACAAGTTAATGTGGTTCGCTTTTATGGACATTGTTCACATAAGCGATCCAACATGCTAATTTACCACTTCTCGTTTCTCGAACCTCGTGCACTGGTTATTCTAACCTATCCTATCCTATTACATGATACAAGACGAAGTCAATAGACGTAATGCACCAACACAACAAGCAGGCTTCGCTTATTGAGTCACTTTGGTGTTTCGCTTATTGTGACACTATAAGGTTTCGCTCAAAGGAACAATATTGCCTAAGCTTGGAAATTTGTGAACTTTGGACAATCGAATAATGGACAACGAATTCTATAACGCCTTTGCTAGTCCGATCACAATGAATCAGAATGCTTTGCTTGAGAACGAAGCCGGAACGTCTCAGAAACCGCCTAAACTCATGGATATTGATGATTATAATGCGTGGTCTGAACGGTTTGGAAACTGGGTTGAGGCTTATTACTTAGATGCGTGGGAACACACTGAGGAACCATATGTTAGACCCACAACAAATGGTGTGCAGTTAACAATTCGAGAAATGAGTACGGAAGATAAAAAGAAATATCGAGATGAGAAACTGATGGTGAGTCTGCATCAACAAGCGATAAAAGAAGATATCTTGATACTGCTTCAACATGATGGAACTGCTTATTCAATCTGGACAGAATTGGAAGCAAAGTTTGTTGGAAGTGATGATATGCTCAAAAACAAAATGTCTCTCATGAAGAAAGAGTTTGATTTGTTTCATGGTTTAAAATCTGAAAACACCAAGCAAATAATTGATAGATATTGTAACTTGGTGAGAAATATGACAAAACTTGGAATTAAGAAAGATACTGATGAACTGATTGAAAAACTTGCAGATGCGCTACCACATGAAACATGGGGAACATTTCTGATGATGCTGAGATCCAACAGATAAGATTATAAAAATATGACACTGGGAAATTTCATCAAACACCTGGAAGCTCAAGAGATGGAGCAGAGAAAGATCGCCAGGATGAAGAATTATGATGGAGAACAGGACATCAGTTTGTATTACAAAAGTGGTGTTACTGGAACGACAAATCATTCTCCAAAAATTGAAACTGCTTTCAGTGTGAAAGATTCTTCTGAAAAGAAATCATCCCAGGGATCAAGCAGTACAAGATTTTCATCATTTGATCCAAACATTTCTGCAACAAAGAATGGAAGAAGACTTCAATGTAATATTGTATTAAATCTTGAAAGTGATCGAGATTATTCTAAGGAGGTTGCTAAAAATCAAATGTCTTTGTTGGGAATGGTTCTTGAGTCTTATAGTAGTTTTGTGGCCAGAAAGATCGGTAATCTAATGCTCACGAAAGAAGATTACGATCAAATTGATGCCGAGGAAATGGAATTGATGGACATTAAATGGTGCATGGCTAGTGTGATGAGACGAGCTGAGAAGTTTAAACAGATTACAGGCCGAGATGATTTTCGTGATGCAAATGTTTCAACTTTAGGCTTTGATAAATCTAAAGTTACATGTTTTCGTTGCAGGGAAAAGGGGCATTTCAAGAGGGAGTGCAAAAATCGCGAAGCTACTGGTGCTCAGAATCCTTTTGGAAACAACGATTATCACAAAAAGGCGATTTATCATCAAGTCACACCACCAGCACAGCATCAGGCACAAACTGCACACGGGAGAGATGTGATTGATGAGTCAAAAAGAGCATGTCTAGGAAAATATGATAATTTTACATGGGATAAATATCTTCCATCAAACAGCAAAGTGTGTTTGGCAGAACAAGATGATGAAAAGTTGGTTGAAGGTTTTTGTTGGGACAATTTTTGCCCAGATCAAGAACTTATGGCCAAAGAAATGTCCAAAAACACTTCAAATGTAAAAGCTTTCATTGCAAATGCTTACGATTTGAAATGTGCTGAAAAATGCAGGAAAGTCTTGGAAGCTGCTGAAGCAAGACGGAGAAAGCTTGAAGAAGAAGAAGAAGAAGAAGAAGAGGAAGAGAGATTAAAGGCTGAAGCTGAAGCTGAGAAAAAGGGAAGAGCTGAATTCTTACGATCAAACAGAACAGTCAAAGAAGTTCCTGAATTTGAAGTCAAAGTTGATGCAGAACCAGTCAAAGTTCCTGAAAAGTGCATGAATTGTGATTCTTTAATCAAACAAAACAATGAGTTGCTGCACAATATAAACAAATTGAAAGAATCCTATGATACAATGAACAGAGAAATCAATAAGTATACTGATTCAAACGGTGAACAAGCTGTGACAATGAATACACTGAAGATAGCGTACCTGAGACAGCTTGATGATGCCAATTTTCATATAAAGAAATGTGCTTATCTGGAGTTGAAGTTAGCAACACAAAAGATAGAAACTGAGAAAGTTAAAAAGTTATTAGAAAGTTACTCATGTTCTACTTTTGTTGTTGACAGGCTTTATCCGGTTGTGGAGAATTTGAAGACGTTTGAAGAAGAGAAGACGTCCGAAGGAAAGAAATCCGTGACAAAAGATGAAGATAATGTGAAGATTTCTGGTAAGAAATCAAGTGTGGTCTACAATAGATGTCCGCCCCCGATCGAAAATGGATACTCACCTTGAAATCCAAATTCCGAGAGAGTCGAAAAAGCAATAAACTTACAATGGGAGTCTGGGCTGTCGGATAACTTGCCAGAAAGTATTGAAGTCACATACACGTCATCCGACACTGATCATGAGTCAAAGTTGATAAAAAGTGTGGTCGATCAGGTGTTAGATAAAGATGACAGTGAGGAGTCAAACATGGAGTCCAAACCCGAGTCAAAGTCTGAGTTTGATGCGTCAAAGCTAACAATCATGTAGGATCGTGTTCGGCCCTGATTGAGTCGATCAGAAGAATTCCTATCCAAATCAAGAGGCGGAAACTAATGATTTGGTGTGATTTCAGCCGGATTCACTATTAATTGCTGTTGTATTGATCTTGATAACGTTTACAGACTCTGACAGCACTTCGGCAGCACTTCGTGACTCACCGGAAGAAAAACACATACAACCCCACACTAGTTTCGCTCAAACATCCTATATATAAGTGTCATGGTTTTGCTTATACGGACATGTTCGTATAAGCGAAACTATCATGGTCACATAAGCGAAACTATTCACTTGACACATGAGCGGAACTATTAGACTGACACATAAGCGAAACCTATACAATCATCTATTTCTAGAATTTCGTGCCATGTCTAACCTATACATCACTAGACTTGATATAAGACGTAGTGCACCAACAAACTCCCCCTCGGATGTTGACGGAGTCTTTAGTGTCGAGTCTTTGATTGTCACTCTACAGTCTTTATCAGTCTTCAATCTTCCTTTGAAGTATTTGTCATTGCAAGAATCCGCAAACTCTATCTTCATTATCAACAAACTCCTCTCTCTCGGATGTTGACACGGTGTCTTCAGACTCCCCCTCTCAATTTGCTGGGATCGTAGTCTGGAATTCACAGCTTCAAAATTTATCTCAAGATCGATACCTGGCTCTATTCCATCAAAGAATAGTCACCTGGCACACATTTACCTGCACAATCTCTACCCATCCATAAGTTTCTTTAAAGATTAAATCTTCAAACTTTTAGAAACTTTTGCCAGAAATTACATTATTGATTTTATAAACAGGATCTTTTACTGGCTCTTCTCAATCAATTTTAACAACTACACATACTCTCTCCCAAACCTGTTCTTCATGTTTAGCACTTTGAACTTCGAAAATCAGCTTTTCAACACCAGTTGTCGAAAATCTTTTTGAATTTTCTGAAAATTTATGCTAAAACACACTAAAATCTTTTTGGATTTTCTGAAAGAAAGTAACTAACACCACTTGTAAAAACACGAAACAATGCAGAAATGAAATATTTACAGACAATATTTTTTTGAGTTCGTGCAAGAGGATCATATTAGTTTCTAAGACATATCATCAACACTGTTAAGCTTGATTTCATTTTAAGCTCTAAACAATTTACCTAGATTGTCAGTATGTTTGTCCACTTAAATTTTCACACAAATTTCAACTGTTTCGAGATACGCAGTTAGTGTCTTAATTATTTAATCTTATTCATGTGTCCCACTTCTTAAATATACTCCCGTATCCAGATCCCAATATTCAGTCTTACAGGTGAGTATACCACAGCTGATATCTGTAAAGGGGTTATGTGCGAGGGCCGTGAGAGCTCAGGTCGATACTTCCGTATACGCAGAGAGATGACGGCTTCGACTTTTGGTGTGTCCCCTTTAGAGGATCTTTTAATTACAACAGCAGCGACTATCAATTTTATTGTTTCATCAACTTGCTGAGGGCGATGCTATGTTTCAAGCATTATGCAGAAAGCATTATCCGGGGACTAGGTCAGTATTTCCATACAGCAGAAGTCCCGGGATAATACCCCAGATATCACTGAGTATAAAGACCTAGTATCTCAGAATAAGGGACCTTTCAAACAAGATTTCAGGGGTTACCTATATATCCAAGCAGTTTTGTTAACCCACAGAATAAGCAAGTTTGATTTTAGGTTTATATCTCGTTACAGTTTACTGAATGTGCAAAAACCTACCGACACATCCACAGTAAGATTGTTTATCACATTTTGACATTACATTTCTTTAGCGTGTCGTGATAGTCCACTGATGTACTATCATTTCCTCTTTTATGCAACAAAAAAACTCATTTTTAAATTTATCATGTTTTTGTCTTTTTCAAATTTTCTGATGTTTTTGGATTTTCTAAAATTTCTTACTCCCCCTAAAATTCAAATACATCTAATGAAAATTGAAAACAAACTATACAGAACAAGCAACTGATATCGAATTGCCTCAATTCTCCATCCGTTTGGCATAAACAATCAGAACTCCCCCTCACAACAAACTATTTTCCCATAATGATTTCAAAACACTCAAGTTTGTTTTAATCAGAATGGTTTTTCCGGAAAATAAGTTTTGTTGATTTTACCACTTGTAAAAATGGGGATTAAATCATCACGTTGTTTTACCAATCTTTTGAATGATTGTTAATTCAAGTTCAATCTAATGACCTTGATTAACCACTTGTAGAGTCAACCTGGTTCTAATTCTGAACCACTTGTAACAACAACAACCATACAACTCAAACCTGTTTTTCAACCAATTACCATCTGTTGGTTGAATTCTCAAGGTGCCGATTCCTACTCCTCGCTTACAAACCTGGGAGTTCCGGCAAGTCCTGCAATAACTTCTCAAACACATTATACAAACATGATAAAGAATGATGCCGATTCATGATCCACGATTAGCAACTTGGGATCTCCGGCAAATCAGGTTTTTATTCTTTTGAAAAATATATCCACCCAAGCCTGACCTTCCTTGGGTGTAACAACAACCTCTTCATCTTTACTTTTAACGGACTTGTGAATTCCTCTTTTGGCAGCATAAAATTCTTGAACACCTTTGGCTTTACCATTAATCATTTTGCCAAAAATATGTTTCACATTTCCGTTGAAAGTCTTTTCAACATCAAATTTCTTCTTGTCAGAATAAAATTGATTTGAAATTTCAACTTTTCCAACTTTCTTCATAAAATTTTCAGCACGCAACGGTGGAAAATTTCCATCGTTCATAGTTGGAACTTTTCTTTCAACCTTTTTCTCAACATGTGGCTCCACTGATTTTGTGGAATCAGATTCATCACCAGAATTATTACCTGAACCTTTCACAACCCATTTTTGATTTGTGCACATTATCTTTTCTTTTTAAAGCACTCTTTGAACATTCTCCTTTCTCAAAAGTTGAATTTTCAAAGCCAGTAAACTTTCAGGTTTTCAGTTCAGTGTTATCCATAACTTTCTCTTTCAATTTACCAGATACTTCCTGTTTTGGTTTGAATGTCTTCGGACAATTCCTAGCAACATGACCAACAGTTTTACACTGAAAACAGGTTCTGGTTTCTATCTTCTTTGGAACATCATTTTTCTTCAACTCTTCTTGCTTTTTGGCAAGGAATTCTCGATTTGTCTGCTTTCTAAACATTTGTTCTTTCTCAGCCTCTGATGTTTTCCCTGAAACAAACACAGTTTTTGGTTTATATAAATTTTCATTTTTATAGTTTTTCAGTGGTACAAAACCAAGACCTTTCTTTTTGAAATTACGATTATGGTTTGGTTTCTTTTGGAAACTATAACCACAATTGTAACCCATTTTCTTGTTAATTCTTTGTTGATCTCTTGAAGTGTATTGTTTAGGTTTTCCTGTAAGATTTAAATCTTTTATTTCAGAAATATTAATTTCTGTAATTTTGAAAATCTTTTGAATTATTTCAAATCTGACACTTCTTATTGGAAAACTTTCATCAGAATATAATTTGTCAGAACCTTTCAAAGTATATGCTACTTTGACCGATTCATCATTCAAATTAGACTTTGAAAGCAAAAATTGTTTGTCATAAACCCGTTTGTCCTTTTTGATTGTAGACTTTGACGCATCGGACTCAGACTTTGACTCGGGTTTGGACTCCATGTTTGACTCCTCACTGTCATCTTTATCTAACACTTGATCGACCATACTTTTTATCAACTTTGACTCATAATCAGTGTCGGACGACGTGTAGGTAACATCAATATTTTCTGGCAAGATATCCGACGGCCCAGACTCCCATTGTAAGTTTATTGCCTTTTCGACACTTTCGGAATTTGGATTTCGAGGTGAATATCCATTTTCGACCGGGGGTGGACATTTATTGTAGACCACACTTGATTTCTTACCAGAAATCTTCACTTCATCTTTTGTCACCGATTTCTTTTCTTCGGACTTCTTCACTTCTTCAAATGTCTTCAAATTCTCCACAATTGGATAAATTCTGTCAACAACAAAAGTAGAACATGAGTAACTATCTAATAACTTTTTAACTTTCTCAGTTTCTATCTTTTGTGTTGCTAACTCCAACTCCAGATCAGCACATTTCTTTATGTGAAAATTAGCATCATCAAGCTGTCTTAGGTGCGCTATCTTCAGTGTATTCATTGCCATAGCTTGTTCACCACTTGAATCAGTATACTTGTTGATTTCTCTGTTCATTGTATCATAGGATTCTTTCAACCTGTTTATATTATGCAGCAACTCATTGTTCTGCTTGATTAAAGAATCACAGTTCATGCACTTTTCTGGAACTTTGACTGGTTCAGCATCAACTTTGACTTCAAATTCAGGAACCTCTTTGGATGTTCTGTTTGATCGTAAGCTCTTCTCTTTTTCTCAGCTTCAGCTTCAGCCTTTAATCTCTCTTCCTCTTCTTCCTCTTCTTCGAGCTTTCTCCGTCTTGCTTCAGCAGCTTCCATTACTTTCCTGCATTTTTTAGCACATTTTAAATCGTAAGCATTTGCAATGAAAGCATTAACATTTGAAGTGTTTTTGGACATCTCTTTGGCTATAAATTGTTGATCCAGGCAAAAATTGTCCCAACAGAAACCTTCGGCCAACTTTTCATCATCTTGCTCTGCCAAACACACTTTGCTGTCTGTTGGAATATATTTATCCCATGAAAAATTTTCATATTTGCTTAGACATGCTCTTTTTGAACTATCAATCACATCTCTCCCGTGAGCAGTTTGTGCCTGATGCTGTGCTGGTGACGTGACTTGATGATAAATCGCCTTTTTGTGGTAATCGTTGTTTCCAAAAGGATTTTGGGCTCCAGTAGCTTCACGATTTTTGCACTCCCTCTTGAAATGCCCCTTTTCCCTGCAATGAAAACACGTAACTTTAGATTTATCAAAGCCTAAAGTTGAAACATTTGTATCTCGGAAATCATCTCTTCCCGTAATTTGTTTAAACTTCTCAGCTCATCGCATCACACTAGCCATGCACCATTTGATGTCCATTAATTCCATCTCTTCAGCATCAATTTGATCATAATCCTCTTTTGTGAGCATTGGATTACCAATCTTTCCGGCTACAAAACAACTATAAGATTCCAAAACCATTCCTAACAAAGACATTTGATTTTTAGCAACTTCTTCAGAATAATCTTGATCACTTTCAAGATTTAATACAATATTACACTGAAGTTTTCTTCCGTTCTTTGTTGCAGAAATGTTTGGATCGAATGATGAAAATCTTGTGCTGCTTGATCCCTGGTATGATTTCTTTTCAGAAGAACCTTTAACACTGAAAGCCGTTTCAATTTTCGGAGAATGATTTGTTGTTCCAGTAGCACCACTTTTGTAGTATAAGCTGATGTCCTGTTCTCCATCATAATTCTTCATCCTGGTGATCTTTCTCTGCTCCATCTCTTGAGCTTCCAGGTGTTTGATGAAATCTCCTAGTGTCATATTTTTGTAATCTTTTCTGTTGGATCTCAGCATCATCAGAAATGTTCCCCATGTTTCATGTGGTAGCGCATCTGCAAGTTTTTCAATCAGTTCATCAGTATCTTTCTTAATTCTAAGTTTTGTCATATTTCTCACCAAGTTACAATATCTATCTATTATCTGCTTGGTGTTTTTAGATTTCAAACCACGGAATAAATCGAATTCTTTCTTCATGAGAGACATCTTATTTTTGAGCATATCATCACTTCCAACAAACTTTGCTTCCAATTCTGTCCAGATTGAATAAGCAGTTCCATCATGTTGAAGTAATATCAAGATATCTTCTTTTATCGCTTGCTGAAGCAGACTCACCATCAATTTCTCATCTCGATATTTCTTTTTATCTTCCATACTCATTTCTCGAATTGTTAATTGCACACCATTTGTTGTGGGTCTAACATATGGTTCCTCAGTGTGTTCCCACGCATCCAAATGATAAGCTTCTACCCAGTTTCCAAACCGTTCAGACCACGCATTATAATCATCAATATCCATGAGTTTAGGTGGTTTCTGAGACGTTCCGGTTTCGTTCTCAAGCAAAGCACTCTGAGTCATTGTGATCGGACTAGCAAAGGCGTTATAGAATTCGTTGTCCATTGTTCAATTGTCCAAAGTTCACAAATTTCCAAGCTTAGGCAAAGTTGTTCACAAAAGCGAAACCACTGGATGTACAGAAAAGCGAAACCCTGAGTGTACATAGAAGCGGAACTATTGGATACTCTATGAGCAGAACCTTTAAGTTGTTCACACAAGCGGAACTTCAAGTGTCACAAAAGCGAAACTCCACTTGTCACAAAAACGAAACCTCAATCTGTCACAAAAGCAGAACCTCAAGGTTACTTGAAGCGAAACTACTCTTTGTCTCAATGAGCGAAACCTCAATGTTCCTTGGAGCGAAACCTTAATGTCACTGGATCGAAACTACAATGTCACTAGAGCGGAACCTTAGAAATTCTCCAAATGAGCGGAACTATCTTGTACAAATGAAGCGAAACTAGCTGATATTTGGAGCGAAACTACCTATGACGTCACTTTTTGCTCGAGTCCGTATAAGCGAAACCCCTAAAATCCAAAGTTCTAGGTCGATTTTAGCTTTGAAACTTTCAAGGGTTTACTAATGCATGATTCCGAGTGCTGTGTGTGAATTTGAGCTGGTTTTACCGTGAAAAATTTTGAAAGTTTTGAAGAAAGTGTAGAAAATCAGAATGAATGCAGCTGAAATGGAAAGAACTCTCCCTCCTGAGCTCTGATACCACTTGTAAGATCGTGTTCGGCCCTGATTGAGTCGATCAGAAGAATTCCTATCCAAATCAAGAGGCGGAAACTAATGATTTGGTGTGATTTCAACCGGATTCACTATTAATTGTTGTTGTATTGATCTTGATAACGTTTACAGACTCTGACAGCACTTCGGCAGCACTTCGTGGCTCACCAGAAGAAAAACACATACAACCCCACACTAGTTTCGCTCAAACATCCTATATATAAGTGTCATGGTTTCGCTTATACGGACATGTTCGTATAAGCGAAACTATCATGGTCACATAAGCGAAACTATTCACTTGACACATGAGCGGAACTATTAGACTGACACATAAGCGAAACCTATACAATCATCTATTTCTAGAATTTCGTGCCATGTCTAACCTATACATCACTAGACTCGATATAAGACGTAGTCGACAGACGTAGTGCACCAACAAATCAAAAAGGACAAACGGGTTTATGACAAACAATTTTTGCTATCAAAATCTAATTTGAATGATGAATCATTCAAAGTGGCATATACTTTGAAAGATTCTAACAAATTATATTCTGATGATGCTTTTCCAATAAGAAGTGTTAAAATTGAAATGATTCAAAAGGTTTTCAAAATTACAGAAATTAATATTTCTGAAATAAAAGATTTAAATCTTATCGGAAAACCTAAACAATACACTTCAAGAGATCAACAAAGAATTAACAAGAAAATGGGTTACAATTGTGGTTATAGTTTCCAAAAGAAACCAAACCATAATCGTAATTTCAAAAAGAAAGGATTAGGTTTTGTTTCACCGAAAAACTATAAAAATGAAAAAGTTTATAAACCAAAAAAGGTGTTTGTTTCAGGAAAAACAACAGAGTCTGAGAAAGAACAAGCATTCAGAAAGCAGACAAATCAAGAATTCCTTGCAAAGAAGCAAGAGGACATGAAGAAGAATGCTGCTCCAAAGAAGATTGAAAAGAGAACCTGTTTTCAGTGCAAGATTGCGGGTCATGTTGCTAAGGATTGTCCGAAGACATTCAAGCCAAAACAGGAAATCTCTGGTAAAATGAAAGAAAAAGTTGTCGAGAAGACTGAACTTTCAACCCGAAAATTCACAGGCTTTGAAAATTCAACTTTTGAGAAGGGAGAATGTTCAAAGAGTGTTTTGAAAAGAAAAGAAAATGTAATAAATCAAAAATGGGTTGTTAAAGGTTCAGGTAACAAGTCTGGTGATGAATCTGATTCCACAAAATCAGAGGAGCCACGTGTTGAAAAAAAGGTTGAAAAATCTGTTCCAACTATGAACGATGAAAATTTCCACCTTTGCGTGCTGAAAATTTTATGAAGAAAGTTGGAAAAGTTGAAATTTCAAATCAATTTTATTCTGACAAGAAGAAATTTGATGTTGAAAAGACTTTCAACGGAAATGTGAAACGCATCTTTGGACAAATGGTCAATGGTAAGGCCAAAAGTGTCAAAGATTTTTATGCTTCTAAAAGACGTATTCACAAGTCTGTTGAAAGAAAAGATAGACAAGAAGATGTTGTTACATCCAAGGAAGGTCAGGCTTGGGTGGATATATTCTTTAAAGAATAAAAACCTGACTTGCCGGAGATCCCAAGTTGTTAATCGTGGATCATGAATCGGCATCATTCTTTATCATGCTTGTATAATGTATTTGAGAAGTTTTTCAGGACTTGCCGGAACTCCCAGGTTTTTAAGCGAGGAGTAGGAATCGGCACATTGAAAATTCAACCAACAGATGGTAATTGGTTGAAAAACAGGTTTGAAATGCTTGATTGTTAATTCTTCAAATGGTTGTTTGATTGTTGTATGTACAAGTGGTTCAGATTGATCCTACAAGTGGTTAATCAAGGTCATTAAATTGAACTTGAATTAACTATCATTCATTAAAAATTGGCAAACAAAGTGATGATTTGATCCCCAGTTTTACAAGTGGTAAACTCAACAAAACTTATTTTCCGGAAAAACCATTCTGATTAAAACAAACTTGAGTGTTTTGAAATCATTATGGGAAAATAGTTTGTTGTGAGGGGGAGTTCTGATTGTTTATGCCAAGCGGATGGAGAATTGAAGCGATTCAATATCGATTGTCATGTTCTGTACAGTTTGTTTTAAATTTCTTTAAATGTTTTTGAATTTTAGGGGGGGTAAGAAATTTTCAGAAAATCCAAAAACATTAAAAAAATTTGAAAAAGCCAAAAACATGATAAAACTGAAAATTGAGTTTTGGTTGCATATAAGAGGAAATGATAGTACATCAGTGGACTGTCACAACATGCTAAAGAAATGTAAATCAAAATGTGATAAACAATCTTACTGTGGATGTGTCAGTAGGTTTTCGCACATTTAGTAAACTGTAACGAGATATAAACCTAAATTCAAACTTGCTTATTCTGTGGGTTAACAAAACTGCTTGGATATATAGGTAACCCCTGAAATCTTGTTTGAAAGGTCCCTTATTCTGACATACTAGGTCTTTATACTCAGTGATATCTGGGGTATTATCCCGGGACTTCTGTTGTATGAAAATACTGACCTAGTCCCCAGATAATGCTTTCCGCAAATGCTTGAAATACAGCATCACCCTCAGCAAGCTGATGAAACAATAAAATTGATAGTCGCTGCTGTTGTAATCAAAAGATCCTCTAAAGGGGACACACCAAAAGTCGAAGCCGCCATCTCTTTGTGTATACGGGAGTATCGACCTGAGCTCTCACGGCCCTCGCATCTAACCCCTTTACAGATATCATCTGCGGTATACTCACCTGTAAGACTGAATATTGGGATCTGGATACGGGAGTATATTCAAGTAGTGGGACACACGGATAAGTTTAAGTATCAAAGACACTAATTGCATATCTCGAAACAGTTGAAATTTGTGTGAAAATTTAAGTGGACAAACATACTGACAATCTAAGTAAATTGTTTAGAGCTTAAAATGAAATCTAGCTTAACGGTGTTGTTGATATGTTTCAGAAACTGATATGATCCTTGTCACACCCCGACCACGTAGAACATACAAAACGTGGCGGAAACGTCGGGGAGTGTTGTAACAGAATCAATTGTTCCAAATCCATGGCAAATGAAGTTTCGTTTTATAAATCAAACATGAAAGTTTACATTGTCTGAACAAGAATCAAAGTGTACATAACATAAATTAACTAGTTCTTGTATCGTTTTAAGTCACTAAGGCACAGGTCCGCCTAAGTATGTCTTGATAAGTCCTATGCATCATCTCCTGAAAACACATGTGAATATAGGTACGTCAGCATAAAAATGCCTGTGAGATACATTGGTTTTGTGAAAACGGATTTTATGACTTGAGTTTGAGAAAATGTTTAGTCATGAACCTCGTATTTTGCTTTGTCTTGTAAATCATTTGAAAAACGGTAAGATCAAATGATATGTATAAATAAGAGAACAATGCATGGTTAACTGAATAACCATGTAAAAAGAGTTTGTATAAGATTTGTTGTTTGTAAATCAATGTCTTTTGAAAAGCGTGTTATTTGTATAAAATGTTCTATGTCTCAAATTGAAATGATTCAAATAACGCTACGATATGTAATACCATACAAACACTTATATATAGGAAGTACCAGCGGCGTATCCACCATGCTTGTATCATATTACACATGCCTTGTTACTTAAATCACTTACTCAAACCAAACCATCAAGATGAAATGTTTAACAACGGTAGAAATGTTTATGTATAGTCAAATGGTTACAATGGTTCAAAATGTAGTATAATGTGTTCATATGCTGGATGAGCATATGCAACAGAAATGCAATGTGAAACAATGTACGTATGCACACAATGGGCGTACGTAGCATGAAATGTATTGTAGAATACAACGGTTCAAAATGTAGTGTAATGTGTTCATATGCTGGATGAGCATATGCAACAGTAATGCAATGTGAAACAATGTACTACGTATGCACACAATGGGCGTACGTAGCATGAAATGTATTGTAGAGTACAACGGTTCAAAATGTAGTGTAATGTGTTCATATGCTGGATGAGCATATGCAACAGTAATGCAATGTGAAACAATGTACTACGTATGCACACCATGGGCGTACGTAGCATGAAATGTAAAGCAATGTACTAAGTACGCACACAATGGGCATACATAGCATAAACACAATGAAATCATGTACTATATATGTACTATCGAACATAGTAGTATATGATGTGAAAACCGGAAAACATAAAAGTAGCAAGTAGGCACATGTGTTTCACCCCAAAACAGTTTGGAAAACAGTAAAAGAGGGGTTCAATGTACTCACCTGAGATTGCTTTGGAGTTCTTGTATAATAACCAGATAATGCTAAAGATCACGGGATATCAAACGGCACCTAATAGGTAGCTATGTTAATATACCGGACCAAATCGGAAGGATCGGATAGTACGCGGGTTCGTAAACCAAACGAGTATGGAGACTCGTGTAATATGGTTTAACAAAGCCTACATACTAAAATGAAACTTAACCTAAGTGCTTACGGTCCATCGCGACCCGTTTAGGTAGCTTATGCTACCCTAACGCGTCGTTCGCGTAGAACGCGTCTGGAACGCCTAACATCGTGACTACAAGGTATAACCTTGGAAGGTTATAGCTATGGTCACCTAATGTGTTTGGTCGGATCATAATGATCGACCAAATAGGTCGGGTTCGAAAGTATAAGCGATGGTTTAGATCGCTTACCTTACGACCCTATATAAGCACTATACTAAAAGTGACGAGCTAAGCATGTTAGAACATGCTTAACTAAGTTTAGAAAACAGGTTTGGCATCAAAACAAACGGCTTTGATGCTCACGAGTAGTTTGGTTACAAAATACGCGAGAATGCGCATTTTGGCCGAAACTACGACTCGTCACTGAGCCTAGATAACGTGGTGATCAGTAGGTATAGTAACTACGGACTATAACCATCGTGATCACGCTCACGTTATGAAATTCCATGAACTTCGCATCGACCATAAGCTGGTCAATGCAGAAAGTCAACAAAACGTTGACTTTCGGACTCGAAAAGCGAATAAAAGAGCGAAAGAAGACTTACGGAGGGTCCCCGAATGCTAATCTAGACCAAAATGGCTCAGGTATGAAACAATGGTTCCAACTTAGAGCCTTTAGATCAGATTGTGTGGGTTTTGGAACAAAGGGGGGGGGTATTTATAGGAAAAGTGGAACCGTTAGGATCGTTTATCGAATATCGTGCCACGATCGGGTGCGTACACTTGTCAAAAATGTGGTGGTTACTGAAAATGGCCTTTGGCCTTTGATTGGGTGAAAGGGCATTGCCCCTTGATCGAACGAAAGGCCAACTGCATTGATTAGAAACATTGAATCTGGTCTGACAGTCTCACGCGGCCCGCCTCAACATTTAGGCAAAACTCACGCGGGCCGCCTGAAGCTTCTGATCTGCACATACTTTCAAAAATGGCAGTTTTGGTCCCTGTTGCGTATTTAAGCCATTTCCGACACTTCTAAGGCCCGTAAAGACAACTTTAAGGCCCTAAAATGATGCCTAAACATTGTGGACATGAAACATGCTCAAAAATGTTCCGGATGTTGGCTCGTTTGGCCGTACGATCACGATGTTCGGTTAATTACGACGGAATGCGCATAAGCGCGGAAAACGATCCAAATGACGCAACGAATGGATTTTTCTCATGCAAAACACTAAGGATATTCATTTCCTCAACGGGTAAATCTTCAGAAACGAAAATGAACTAACAGAGTCATTTTCAACGGTTGCTTCCTCAGAGTTGGAAATGAAGGATTTCACAACGGATATTCATTTCCTCAACGGATAAATCTTCAGAAACGAAAATGAACTAACAGAGTCATTTTCAACGGTTGCTTCCTGAGAGATGGAAATGAATAGAGTTAACTCTAGACACATGACAGAACTTGTTGTGGTTTCTGTGCACTAAATTCCATAATTATGTATGCATCCATAATTACGTAATCCCTTGCACAGTCCGCACAGTTTGTTTTGTAATGTTTTGGGGAAGGATATCAAACTTGTGACGAGGGTGAATAGACTTCCATCGGTTCCCTTTAGTTAGATCTACAGGGGATCTTCTTAGTTAGGCCACCAAGGAGTCCTTTCAGCTATATCATCACATGATTTTCCTAGCCAGATTTTTGGAT
This sequence comes from Helianthus annuus, assembly GCF_002127325.2. Lineage (NCBI taxonomy): Eukaryota > Viridiplantae > Streptophyta > Magnoliopsida > Asterales > Asteraceae > Helianthus > Helianthus annuus. The sequence goes on from NC_035436.2 coordinate 66,638,783, forward strand.
CAATCTGTTTAGCTAGACCACTCAAGGGGTCTAATTATGAAGTAGTACTTTATAATCCGAGGGACTTAACTATAACATAGAAGTCCATTGAGGATTTTAAGTAATACCTTTGGGTATCCTACTATGAATCTCTTGTACAAGGATATGTAAGATTCTACGAGGATTTGGATAGCATAATTTGGATCACACCACAACACATAAGGGAACACATAAACACGAAGTCATATAATTGTTTAACTTGATTATAATTTGTTATTAACTTGTTATTGATTGAATACGGATATGGAAACCAACCGACGGGTCTCAATGTTCACTGGAATCTATCTGAGAAGATAGAAGATCTCCCAAAATTCGATTTTTGATTACAAGGAATTATCAAATTCGAATTAAGGTATACAAGAATTAAGGACTTACGGGAAATCCTTAGGTACCCTATTAAGGATTTATAGTGGCACTTTGGGTATTCGTCATGTGTTGTAACTTGCGCTTTGTACTTCGTTTCCTTAGAATAAACGGGTTCTTAGGAATTTTGTGGAAGACGCAAGAGGTCATAGAATGGGAAAATTTTGGGGGTAGTTTGTTCTTCAAGGGATACGGTTTCTTGATTGTCGGTATTGTAAGGGATATGTCGTTTATACATGCAACCACAGAAATACATTGCAATGTAAATAAAAGATTTATTTATAAACAACGATAACAACTGTTTCTTGGACCTTGACAACAAAAGAAAATAATACATAAGACGTGATTATTTCTAAACGATGTTGTCTTCTAGTCAGTCTGATACTTATCCCTGTGCTGGATTTGCATTAGCAAGCCTTGGGCAATTTCTTCGGAAATGACCCATCTCACCACAGTTGAAACAAGAGCCTGGTAGAAAACGACCTTGAGCAGGATTGTTGCCAGCTTGGTTTGGCGTAGCTGCAGCTGGGCAGACTCTTGCTGTGTGGCCTATAAGCCCACAAGTTTGGCATTTGCGGCACTGTACATTGGCGTGATGATGGAGGCTACATTGGTTGCACAAAGGTGCAGTTCCATTGTATGGTTTTCTAGCAAGGGGTTGAGCTGGTTGGTTGGGGACGGCTTGACCATTATGAGCGACCACGGCGAAGTTCTGAGAAGCCTTTCGCTTCTTTGACTTCTTAAGAGATTCAGTCTGTTCATCCATGGTCTTTGATTCCTCGATTGGCTTCTTGTCACCCTTTCGAAAAAGTTTATGCTTTCTGATCTGCGATTCAGTCAAGGTTGCAGATAGCTCAATGGCCTGACGGAGTGTGGTAGGGTTGCTACCAGTGACAATGTCTTGTACCGAGTCAGGCAGGCCGTCGATGTACCTTTCGATAGCCTTGTCGAGTGGGGCGACCATAGTCGGGCAAAGTAGACTCAACTCCTCAAACCTATCAGTATATGCCCTGTGTTCGCCACTATCTTGTTTTAAATCATCAAACTCCTTCTCCAACGCTCGTTGTTCATGACGAGGACAAAACTCTCTCATCATAAGAGCTCTCAGTTCAGCCCATGTTTGTGCTAGAGCAACATCTGCACCACGGTCTCTCATTACCCCGTTCCACCATGTAAGAGCCCTCTTCTGAAACACACTCGAAGAAAACTCGACCTTGCGATTTTCCGGACACTGCACGTGGCGAAAGGTATTCTCGATGCTCTCGAACCATTGGAGAAGCCCAGTTGCTCCCTCAGAACCACTAAACTTGAGTGGTTTAGCCGAGTTAAAGTTCTTGAAATTGCATGTACCATTGTTGTTGTTGTTGGCTTGGTTCCATTGAGCAAAGAGATTTGGGAATTGAGCAGCCATCTGCTGCGCAATAATTTCTGCCAGCTCGGCAGTTGCTATCTGGTGTTCGCGTCGAGGAGGCATTCTAAAAGAGGAAAATGTAGGTCCCTCGGAGGTTGAGGTTAAACCTTATCCTTGTTATGTTTAACACTCTAGAAAGTGCGGAATCCAAGCTAGAATGCAAACCGGTAGTTTATATGAAAGCACAAGAAACAAAGAGAAAGAGTAGACACGCAAGATATCAAAGTTTTCTCTTGTATTTCAGTGGACACGGTTACAGCCCTTGACCAAACTGAAAATGCTCTCTACAAGACTTGGTTCACTCACATACACTATCAAAGGACTCTCTGATGTCTTAAAGTGTCTAACTGTGAAATGAACCATACATGGTATATATATACCCATAACAGATTGCATGCTCGAAGGATAAGATAGTCTGGTCGAAAGATCATCTACCGACCAGAAATCTACCGAAGGATCCATACATACCTCGAAGGATGATATATCCTTCGAGGTCCATCTGTATCCATCGAAGGTTGTCTTTCGAGGTCATCGAAGGATACAAACCATCCTTCGATGACATCCTTCGAAGCAAACAAACTTACAACTAAGTGTTGACTGTTTGGCCAAGTCAAACCAGGAGGATGGTTGACTTGGTCAAACTTACATTCAAACACATACACAAATAAACAAAAGACGTAAACACGACAGACAAAAGACATCGTTTTAGAACATTACAAATACAGACAAAGTACAGACACAAGTGCACCAACAAACTCCCCCTTGGCTGTAGCTTTGTCTCGATCTTCGTGTCTTTAAGTCTCGGACGTCCTTTCAACTGTCAAATGATGCGATGACCATGCACTTCCCGCATTAACCAGTAGATTGAAGCAGTACAAGGCCATCTTCTGAAACTTCATTGCTTGTTCACGATCTCTAACCAGGTAGTTGATCTCGTGATCCTTAAGAACAATAATATCCGACCTGGACATGTTAGTAATCCACATCGGATCTATTATTCGAAAGTTCTCTTGACTATCTCGGAATAAGATCACGGCTTCTCCAGTATCCGCATCATAGACCCAGCAACGAAAATTTCCCAGAAAGTCTGTCTTCATTTTCAACAAAGGTATCTTCTTCATCACTTTTGGAGGATCATAAACCAAACGATAGCGAGCAGTGTTGGTTTCTGGATCAAGTGTAAACCTAATCTACTCGTATCGAGGAAACTGCGGCTTGTATAGAGGATCCTTCCAACCCCTTCTTCTTTCCAACCTGATCTTCTTTGCAAACAAATCCACCATCTTGTCTTCGACTCGATTGATAACATCAAGTTGAGCCAATACTGCAACGTCATAGTACGGAAGTGAAAGAATGCTAAGAAGAGATCTGAAATACTGAAGACCGCATTCTCGTTTCACTACCATGCAGTGAAGCTCCTTAACAAACATCCAACTAATGATACGACCCCGAGCCTTATTCTTTTCCAGACTCATGTAATTAACCTGATCTAACGGAGCGAGCGGAGGAGGATTCCTAGCTAGGAAATCCGCTCGCCATTCGTTCACAGTTTTCTCACGGTTTTCTTGAGCTGTCGGAGAATCTGAAGAAAGATTGGCAAATTCTGCTGTCTTTTCTGCCACATACTCATCTTCAAGAGCATTAACCTCCTCATTATCTTTCCCAACATAGACAGGACGTTAAGGATCCGAACCGATGAAGATTTCATCAATTGTAGAGAAATCGGTTTGATCCTGAACCAACGGAGTAGCATCAATCATGCTCACATCAACTTCATCCAATTCTGTCAGAGCCAGTACCTGTTCATCAGACATTTCGGTAACATGTTCTCCCTCTTCTAACAGTTCACCCGTGACTGGATGATACTGAAGAACACCTGAGGATTCAGGGAGATCTGCAAACGTTTCTGGTTCCAGACTAACATGCTCATGCCCTGTAGAAGTTTCTAGTGTTTCTGTCTGCTCAGATGGACCAGTAGTAGCTGTGGAAGGAGCAGTAGGAGCATCTTGAGATGTACCAGACCCACCTGCAGCCCCGGATGCAGTTGCACTGGAACCTGAGGCAGCTGGTTGATCCGTATTTGCTGCATCATCATCCTTGTCATCCTCACGCCTTGAGGGTACAATGCCTAATGCATTGCATCTTTCATTCCACAGCGTACCCACTTTCTGATTAATCTTCTTGAAGTTTGCGTACACAGGCTTGAAGCTTTCTATTAATCGATCATCGCGATTTTTATAGCGCTCTGACAGCTCTTCATGCTTCTGCCTTAGTGCTTTTGCCTCATTCTCCAACACAGTACTATGCCTTTTCATTATCTCGACCTCCCTATCACGAGCCCTGTTGGCTTCTTTTAACCTTTCGATCTCTATAGCCTGTGCATTTATCTTAAGATTCTGGGCATCAACAATTGAGACTAACTTGTTGTGTGCCTCCACATCCCGTGTTCGTTGCACACGATACTCTTCAATCGTTCTTGTATGCCGACCGACTATAGAACCCAATTCACTGACTTGTTCAATCAGGAACTGAATCTTTTCAGCTTCAGATAAAACAGACAAAGTCTCTACCAGAGTCGGTCGCGAAGGCTCAGGTCCTGAGGAGCCAGACTGACCAGCCTGACCAGAAGCACCTGTGGGACCAGTAATAACAAGAGGAGGTCGGACATGTGTACCTGAGGCGGGAGTTGCAGGCGGCTGTTGATCAACAGACACCGTGCGCGTCCCAGAAGACCTCTGAGGAGAAGACATCAGGTCCAGCGTCTCTGATGCAGTCAGTTGATCACTAACAGGAGGCAGCTGTTGCTCTGGAGCAGTTGAAAGCTGAATAGAAACAGGAATAGAGGAATCACCAGCCGTTTTCTTTGACGCACGAGTACCCTGTCTTTTTGCTTTCCTCTTTCTAATAAAACCCGGAGCAGCAGGGATATAATCCTCATCTTTGTCAGATTCTCCAGTTCTAACCGTCTTTTCTATTCGCTCAAAACGGAGATTCCCGCGATTATCATAAACCTTTCGCATCCCTGGAGGAGGAGGATTATCATCCTCAGAAGACGAACCATCGTCACCAGAACCTCCTTCCTCTTCAGAAGATGAACTACTGTCATCCACTAGTTTCCTAGGCTCATCTACCTTTCCTTTACCCTTGTCAGTTTCAACATCACCTGACTGAGTAGCAGGACCACCATCTCCACCTGCACTACCGCCTGTCTCACCAACTACAGTACCACCATCACCACCTGCAATAACATGAGCATCAGGATCAACAAACACTCCCTGAACTTCTTCAGCAGCAACATTAACATCAACTTCAACATGTGCTGCAGCACTAGAACTGCCAGCAGATCTCTTGCTTGGTGCTTTGATTCCATGCTTAGCCCCGAGCTGCGTGTTAGCCAAAGCGATTAACCTTGGCTCTTCATCATCAGAATCACTCGCATCTCGACGCCATTTGTTGTTCTGCGGTGCCACGTAGGTCGGAACATCGAGATGACCAATAAGTTTTCTAATTGGATCCGATTCCTTATAGTTGGACATGGACTTGAAGATCAGTAGTGTACGCTCATTCATCGGATTGACAGGTAGAACATCTGCTTCAGCTTTAGGAAGATCAGGAATCTGATCATCAATCATCATCTGCAGAAATCTAGGATATAGCCAAAACTTGGTAGATGTTCGTTGAGTAGCTGACGGGAGTGGCCTTCGAGCATTTTCCTTCAGATTGTCGAAAATATAACGAGATATGTTGAACGGCTTATTCAGAATCAAAGCCGTAAACAATCCCGTTAAATCAATCGGCGACAGATCATATCCAGATCTTTTGTTGCTCAGGCAGTGAATAAGGATATGCAACAAGAGCTTGTATCGAAGCGGAATAAACTTCTTGTTGATCTGATTTGCAAGAACGTTGTCGCTGTACCGTAGCCTCATCAGTAATCCCCGCTGACATTGTAAATCAATAGAAGTAGAATCTTCTGGTTGATCGCCTAGTTGCAAGCGTGCTCTGATGGTGTTCTCTGTAATCACCACGGGTCTCCCAGCAACTGATCCATTAATCACTTCCTTGTTCTCCACTGTTTCAACCACAGCCGAATTCCAGAACTCCTTGATATGAGATTGATAAGCAGTATGCTGTGTAGTGATTGCATAGTTGATACGATCGCGATGAAGATACTCCATAATTCCCGTGAATTCCGGACTGATTTTACCCTCCGGTTGAAGATAAGCTGCCATGTTATGTCTAGGTTCAGACATAGATTCAACCTCAGATTTTTCCTTCTTCGTTGGCTTTGCCCGTTCTTTCCTCACTTTCGGTGCCATTTCTGTACATCAAAACATTGACACGTAATGAGAAAAAGTCAAACAGTCAACAAGGATTTCACACTTAGAAAAATTTCAATTTCTTGAAAAATTTCTAAGTGTTGAACTCTCGAAGGATTCCATTAGGCCATCGAAGGATTGAAACATGGCTCGAAGGATGACTGACTGTTCGAAAGATGTTGTTTTCATCGAAGGATGAAATGCCTTATCGAAGGATTAGCTTTCGAAAGATCAAAAATTTTAAAGATATTTAAATCACTCGAAAGATCTGATCAATCGAAGGATGAATCCTTCGAAAGGCCCTGTATCCTTCGAGTCTCACTTCGAAGGATAATATGTAATCTATCTTTCGAAGTTATGAGTCATCATCTGTCGTTTTGTTTTCCGGCAACACAGATCATCGGAAAATTTTCCGGTGGGTATTTTTAAGATTGTTTCCGGTGATAGTTCTTAAGTGGGTTTCAAGTGTGTTTTAGACCAGATAACAACAACACTAAAAACCATTTAAACATCAACATTTTATAATCAAACCGGACACTAATCCAACCACATTCACTGATTTAGACCAAAAATCAAACAATCTCTGTTTAACCCAAACCCACAATTTTTGACATCAAGGATCAGACCAAAACATGTTTCATCCAAATAAAACTGATGATCAACAAACCTAACACTAATCATTTTACAACACATTGTATATAAAACCCATTTTATTCATGATTTTCATAAACTGAGAATAAGAACAATAAGGGTAATATAACAAGATCAAATGAAAATTTCATAATGTTGTTTGTTAAAAGATTCTGGATTATCCTACCGAATGTTATATGAAAATCCTGATACTTTAACGTGTTTTGATTTTGGCAGAGTTTCGGGGTGATCAGAGGTTTTTGAGTGATGAAGTTTGAAACTGTTATGTTGTTGTGAAGAAGATGACACCTTTATATAGTCTGACCTCGAAAGTCGAACCATCACGAAGGATCCATGACCTTTCGAAAGATGTAAAGGTGATTCGAAAGATCAACTTTGGGTCGAAGGATCCCTATCTGGATCGAAGGATACCAGATATTTGTTGTTATCATTCGAAAGATATCTTTCAACCTTATCCATCTTTCAACAAGATCTGATCAGCTCGAAAGATCAATTTGATCAAATCCTTCGTTGACCAATTCATCTTTCGACTGAGATGATTGACTTTCATTGACTTTCATTGACCATCTGATCTTTCGAGGGCCATTGCTTCCTCGAAGGATCAGATTTCCACCAACACTTTGGATTTTGGGAATTTTCAATTTAAACCCTTCAAATTTTGGAGGTTTTCAGAATTTACCATTTTGAAAAATTGTCCGTTATGAAGTTCTGCAAAGGTTAGTTTTATGAAGTATCTCGGCTTGCCAGGTATCGGATCGAGCACCAACATCAGTTAATCAAAAATAATATTAAATTGAAAATCTTTTTGGATTTTTGATGAAATAAAAGACAACAATTTTAATATCCTTTGAATGTTATCAAACGACATCACCACTAATGTCGTGCTGATATGCACCAAACGACAAAACTGTTTAAAATAAGACAATAAACTAAACAGAAAATAAATTTGTACAAACACAACAATATTTTTGCGAGTTTCTGGCGAAGAGAATCATATCAGCTTGCGGTCTTTTGTCAAAACACATTTCCTTTTAAAATTCTTTTACATACGCGGATAAGTATTCTACCACAATTACCGATATTGTTGTCCATTTAAACTCAGCGATCAAGTGTAATCATAATACAATGAGATGCATTTAAGGTATGATTTATACTTACCGACCGGTGTTCATCCACTCACGACACATTCCCGTATCAAGGTATGCACGAGAGTTCATCTTACTGGGGAGTATACCATTTATCATCCGTTTTTAACGTATATAAAATGTGAACAAGTCACTTATTTTGAAGTGAAAACAAGCCCTATGTGATAGAATCACTTATTGATGAGGAACTTGATTTTCGATGCATGAGGGCACAAGAGCAAGTCCGTGAACAGGTCAGTACTTCCGTACAGCAGAGAGACGAACTTGAGTCCCGGATAAATGTGATATTTTATCACTTATTTTGTATGGACATGTGATTGTTTATCACTTATTGAGGTCGAATGCAGTATGAATTATGTACACGTATGTATGGTATCATGGAAGAACTTAGACTTTGTCTTTTATAGAAACAACCATGATACCCAGATGATAAACAGCATAAACCCCGAATATCTCAGAACCTCGGCAATCTATCAAACGAAATTTTGGTACCAAGACCATATGCCAATGAGCGGTTCCCACACGGTTTTCAGTTCGTTATGTTTATATCTCCTGCATACTTTAAAATGATCGTGAGTCTACCGGTACATCATTAGTAGAGCTACTTATCATTTTCTTTTCTTTTGATTTCTAGAAGCATGTTTCAACCGACCTCTGATGTAATATCACTTTCTCTTATATTACCAAGAAACTCATTTTTGTTTTTCTATTGTTTTTGTGTTTTTCTGAATTTTCTCCCCCTTAAATGCAGAAAGTAAATAAATTAAAGACATATTTTTGTATTTTTGTGGTTTTTCAATGTTTTTGTATTTTTCTTGAAACTTTCTCCCCCTAAAATTCAAAAATAAAATAAAGTAAAAACATATTTTTGGATTTTTGGTTTTAGAAAAATATTTACAAAAACGATTTCCCGATGTCGGTTACTCTTGCTTCACCTTTATGCCGTTTACCAAAAGTAAATAATCAAATCTTGATTTATCAAATGCTTTGGTAAAAAGGTCGGCACGTTGGCGATCGGTATGAATGTGAACCACATCGATAAGTCTCTTTTCAAAGCAATCACGTATGAAGTGATATTTAATATCGATGTGCTTCGTTTTTGAGTGCTGTACAGGATTTCTAGTGATCTGTAAAGCAGCTTCATTATCAACATAAATAGGAGTAGTTAGGAATTCAAAACCGTAGTCCCGCATCTGTTGTTGGATCCATAGAACCTGGGAGCAGCAACTAGACGCAGCAATGTATTCCGCTTCACATGTAGATGTAGCCACACATGTCTGCTTCTTGCACTGCCAAGTGACTAGGCGATTGCCTAAGAACTGACATCCTGCTGTAGTTGATTTGCCATCTTTCTTGCAGCCGCCGAAATCAGAATCACTGTAAGCCTTGAGATCGAAGTTATCATCCTTAGGGTACCATAACCCGGTGTCAGGGCAACCCTTCAGATAACGAAAAATCCTTTTGACAGCAGCATAGTGAGAGACCTTCGGATTCGCTTGGTACCTAGCGAGAAGACAAGTTGGATACATAATGTCGGGTCTTGATGCGGTGAGATACATTAAGGATCCAATCATAGCACGATAAAGTGAAGAATCCACAGCATCCCCTTTTTCATCCGGAGTAATCCCGTGATTCTGCGTAAGAGGAGTAGAAATTGGCTTCGAATCGGACACCTGGAACCGGCTCAAGATGTCTCCGACGTACTTGGTTTGATGGATAAAAATTCCAGATTCGGACTGATTAACTTGCAAACCCAAGAAGAACGTCATTTCACCCATCGCACTCATCTCGAATCGATCTTGCATCACCTTTTCAAATTCCTTGCATAGTTTATCATCGGTAGAACCAAAGATAATGTCATCGACATACACCTGTACCAACAGAAGATCTTCACCTTTTTCCTTGATGAAGAGGGTACAATCGATCAAACCCCGTCTAAACCCGTTGCTCAGCAGGTAGGTAGACAGTGTCTCATACCAGGCCCGAGGCGCTTGATGAAGACCATATAACGCCTTGTTAAGCAGTAAAACTCTGTCAGGATGTAATGGATCTTCAAACCCCGGTGGTTGCTCGACATATACTTCCTCTTCGACTACTCCGTGAAGAAAAGCACTTTTAACATCCATCTGGTACACCTTGAATTTCTTGAAGGATGCGTAGGCTAGAAAGATTCTAATAGCCTCCATACGAGCAACAGGTGCATACACTTCATTGTAGTCAATACCTTCGATCTGATTGAAGCCTTGAACAACTAACCTTGCTTTGTTTCGGACAACAATCCCACGGTCGTCCTTCTTGCACTTAAACACCCAACGAGTTCCGATCTTCTTGTAGTTGTCGGGCCTATCAACCAATTTCCATACGCCCAACTTCTCGAACTGCTGAAGTTCTTCTTGCATGGCTTCCACCCAGGAATCATCTTTCAATGCCTCCTTCCAAGATCTAGGCTCTTCTTGGCTAACATAGCAGGCGAAAGACCAATCATTTTGTTGTCCCGATTCTCGTATCTCAGCATACAAGCCAGCATTTTCGTTATTTCTGATTTGATTCCTTGTCCTTACACCACTGAGAACATCACCTATAATATTCTGCTGAGGATGAATGTTATGAATTCGGGTTTCAGAAACTGGAGGAATTTCAACATTTTACCTCAAGTTATTGATATTTAAATTCCCGATATCATTCTGAAGCTGTTGAGTTGTAGAAGATGATGCATTTTCTTCTTGGATAATTGGCGCAGACACTGGATCCGTTGCTTCTGAAGTACCTTGAACCGGACGCAGTGCTTCACCATCATTTGCATCAACATACTCCTCATCTTCCGATGACAAATTGTAATCGACAGCATCATTAAACACCTCATTTGAAACGAGATTGTTGACAGAAGAAGATGCTTGTGAGTCAACAATGATTGGACGAGCTAACTGAGAGCCAGTCGCATTCTCGCTTTCAGACAACATTTGAGCAATTGCATTGTCATCATCAAATGTCGGCAGATTAAATGAGTCGAAAAGACCATCATAATCGAACATCCATGGGTCTCCAGAAGGCTTCGGAGGATTAGAATATCTTTGAACTCTTACTTCACCCCATTCTTCAATCCTTTTGGTAGTCAGGTTCCATACTCGCAGATTAGGAGTAGCATACCCAAGGAAGTAACCTTCGATAGCTTTGGCACCAAACTTCCCGTCAGGCTCAATCATGGTACATGGTGCACCAAAAGGTTCTAGATATTCCAAGTCAGGAGTCTTCTTGTGTAGGAGTTCGAAGCACATTTTGCCATGTCTTTTCACTGTGAGAACCCTGTTTAACGTGTAGCAAGCCGAGGCAACAGCTTCAGTCCAGAATCGAACTGGCAGCTGAGACTCAACCAACATGGTTCTTGCAGTCTCAATTAAGGTTCTGTTCTTTCTTTCAGCGACTCCATTTTGTTGTGGTGTGTACCGAGAGCTGTATTCATGAAGGATTCCTTTTGCAGTGCAAAATTCATCCATAACCCTGTTTTTGAACTCGGTTCCGTTGTCGCTTCGAATTCGCCTCACCTTTAGATTATAAAGATTTTCCAACAAGGTGATCAAATTCTTTAGAATTTCTGGAGTCTCACTCTTGTGAACCATGAAGTCAACCCATGAAAATCTTGAATAGTCATCAGTAACTACCAAGCAGAAAACTTCCCCATGCACACTCTTGTGTTTGACAGGGCCAAAAAGGTCCATATGCAGACGTTCAAGTGGCATGTTGACAGTGTTAACCTTCTTCAATGGATGTGATTTCTTGATCTGCTTCCCTTTCTGACACGGCACACAGACATCTTGAAGTTGAAAGTTCTTCACATTGACACCTCTCACCAAATTGTTTTTGACAAGGTGATTCATTTTTCTGAGGTGAATATGACCCATCCGTCTGTGCCAAGAGATCGTCTCCTTTTCAGTGGCTTTTGAAATAAAGCAAGTAACTTGTTTGGACTGAGTTATTGCTTGGCTCATATCAAGGACATACAAATCATTAACTCTTGGTGCTGATAAAAGAATCCATTCTGCGGGAATCTTGAAACCTGGCTTCAGCACATAACAACCGGCATCATCAAAATGCACGGTGAACTTCTTGTCGCAGATCTGAGAAACACTCAGGAGATTGTGATCCAACTGTTGCACATAATTGATTTTGTCGAAACTCACAATTCCATTTGAGATCATTCCCTCGCCGGTGATATACCCTCCTTTGTCTCCAGCAAATGCAACATATCCTCCTCTTATACTTCGCACATGGAAAAGAAGACGATAGTCGCCCGTCATGTGCCTGGAAGCCCCACTATCAACAATCCAATGACTATTAATAGTTCCTCCTGGAGCCGCCTGCACATGCAACTAACTTATCAGTTTGAGAGGGGGACCCAAGCCTTTGTGGACTTGGGCCGTCCTTGATCATCAAGGAAAGTGATCTCAATCACTTGATGATTAGGAAAAATAACTTGTGGTGCTCCCCCTGATTGAATTACCTGTTTTTGTTTCTAAGCTGTTTGTCCTTTACCAGTATTTGTATTAATTGTTTTAGCATTTACTGGTTTTACAGTTGTAGATTTTGCTTGTACAGGTTTTTCTTCTTTGACCTCTGATTTTAAGGCCTTTTCAATTACCTTTTGATTCTTTTGCTTTAACTTCTTTTCCCTTTCTTTCAAGACACGTGGGTCTTGTTTCGGGGAAATTGGTCGTTTTTGGTAATTGATTTCTTGGGGAGCACTCATTTTTGCCTTCAACTTTTGCAGGTATGGGCAGTATCTTACAATATGCCTAACTGTGCCACATTCAAAACATGTTCTCCGCTCTACAAACCTCGGAGAAACATGTTGATGACCAGACGAAGAACCAGACAATGAACTTTGTGGTCTAGATGTACTAGGACTTAAATCACATCCGTTGGTATGTTGAGTGTAATTATTTTGATCATTTCGTTTTAAAATTCTAACTTGTTTCACAAAATCAACGTTAGATTTATCCTGAAATGTTTCAAGTTTGTCTGAACCAGTGGATCCAACAAAGTTCATTTTTGGTTCTTGTTTCTTAACAGGAGCTCTTTTGTTCTGCACCTTTTGTTGTTGAACCTTAGGTTGCTCAACCCTTGATTGTTGAATTTTAGGTTGTGCAGCCTTAGGTTGAGTAGCCTTAGACTGTTCAGCTTTAGGTTGTTGAACCTTTGGTTGTTCAGTCTTAGGCTGCTGAACTTTAGGTGCTTGAACATTCTTGTTCTGAGCCTTCTTTCCCTGTACCTTACCCTTTCCGGAGTTGACTTGTTGTTTTCGCTCAATAGGTAGTTTTTGGTTTCCGTATTGTTTTCTAATTTGTTCACACGGAATTGGATCACATTGAGTGACTGTTACTTTGCCACTTTTGTTCCCCAAAAACTTATCAGTGCATCCTTCAAAAATTTGCTCAATTAAATCTTGATTTACATTTTTAATTGGAAAATCTTTGTTAGAGTAGATTTTGCTATCTCCTTTGAGCGTATACAACAAGTTATTCCCTTCAGAGCTAACTACAAGGGATTCCATTGCTTTTGGCATTTCAGTCTTACTCGATTTCACTGGTGGATCACACAGAATGTGATTCTCGATAGGAATATCTGTTGTAACCGAGTTAGACTGTTGTTTCACAATTTCTTCAGATTCATCGTCCGAAGAATCAACATCCTCAATAATGGGAGGACTCTGTTCCTTAACACACGATGAATCTGTCACATTCTCAGATTCTGATTTACCCGAGGATGATGTACCAGTTGTGAACCCGAGGCCTGCTGCAAAGTCATCTAGACCGAGTGGCACAGTAGGTTCAAAACGGGGCATATCCTCGTCATCAGGCAATTTGGAGTAGTTGTGATTCATTGGGGGAGGACATGATTTGTAACCAATACATTTTGCATCCCCCTTTTTCTTTTGAACATCAATAATGTGATCCAAAACATAGCGGGAATTGGAATAGCTTTCCAATTTCTGCTTAATTGTCTCACATTCACATCGAGCTATTGCTAACTCTACCATTTGCTTTTCAATTGTGTCGATTAGATTATTGTTAGCATGTTGTTTTATCAAAACAGCCTTTTGTAATTCAGAAACATCATGTTTTAATGACGCAATTGTTGCTTTAAACTCCTTTTCATTTCTGGTTAAAAACAAGTTAGCTTCGGTTGCTTTAGAAAGATCTACAATCAATTCTTGATTGTGTTTGTGCGTGATTTCAAACTGAATTTCCTTTTCTGCATATTCTAAACACTTTGCACATTCAACAGAAGCAGAAATAGAGTCAGAGTTAGTATCACATACCTGAGAGGTTTGACCTTCTACATGAGCCATAAAGGCTGTATGAAAAGAAAAAGATCCATCTTCAGAGAAAAACTGAGCAAGCTTCTCGGAAGTTCCAGCAGATTTCTGGCAAAGAATAGATCTCCTCTTGCATAATGCTTCAGCTTCAGCCAAAAGCTCATCAACCTCCAAGTCTAAAGCATCACTTGATAGATCACCAGCATCAAGTGATTCCCCATCCATGCTTCCACTATAACCCGAACTATCTTCATCTTCTGAAGATTCACCAGCAGACACGGGTTCCACTACCTTCTCAACCACTTTAGCATAACATGCTGTTCCACCATTTCCTCCTTCTCCAAGCTGAAGATTCCAGTTGCATATTTCATCAGCTTGAACAACTAATCCTCTGTGGGGATTAGTGTTTGTGGATCCAGATGTATTTCCTCCAACGGGAAATATTGATCTGTCAGAATTGTTGTTCTGTTGCTGTTGTGGCTGTCTTTGATTCCTGAAGGGATTCTGATTGCCTTGCTTAGGTGGCTTCTGACACTCCCGCTTGAAATGACCCTTTTCACCACAATTGAAGCAAGTGACAGCATTCTTATCAAAACCATACTTGGTGTTGTTGTTGCTTTCCAAGTTGGTTCTCCCAGTCCTTTCCATAAACTCCTTTGCTCTTCGAATTGCACTAGCAAGAGCCCATTTGATATCCATCATTTCAAACTCTTCTTTATCCACTTGCTGATAGTCTTCATTGGTTAGATTGATATTCCCAATCTGACCTGCAACTAATCCACAATAAGCACTAACCAAGGTATTCAACATCTCCATATGCTCCTTGGCTATTTCGACAGTGACTTTGGAAAAGTTGGAAGTGTCTAATCTGATTGTGTTCGGATTGGAAGTGGCTTGAAAGTTTGAAGAGTTTCCATAAAACCCTTGCTGTTGCGGTTGTTGCTGCTGAGCTCTGCTTGGGTCTAAGAAAGGCGGTGGTGTGAATTGCTGAGCTGTCTGTTGTTGTTGAGAAGAAGAATCTGGTCTTGAATACATCATCGTGTATGCTGAAGGATCAAACTGATTTGTTGTGGAAGGTCCGGTGTTTGAGATGAAAGCTGTTTGAAGCTTCGCATGTTGAGAGGCTGGTTTTTCTCCACTAATACCACCTGCAATCCCATAGTACATCTCTGGATTCTGAGGAGTTATTGTTCTTTTTGCCTTTAGCTTTTCTTCTACATCTTTGTTCTCCAATTTTTGAATTAACTCATAAACGGTGATTGTGTCCAGAACACCATTTTCCTTGAGAATTTCAAGATAACCGCTCCATTTTGCTGGTAAGCTATCAGCAAATCTCTTCACCATTTCTTGTGGAGTGGCAGTGACTCTAAAAGCAAACATTTCACTCAACAGATGATGGAACCTTGTAGACAACTCTGCCAAACCCTCGTTCTCCATACACGTGAAACCTTCAAACTCTTTCTTCAGCAATTCTTGCTTGATCTTCCTAGACTGAGCATTTCCTTCACATCGTAATGTGAGCATATCCCACAAGCTTTTAGTAGTCGTGCAGTAAACAAACTGGTGGTATATGTCTCTGTGAAGAGCTTGCGTGAAAATCATGAATGCTTTCTTTTCCAACTCAAATTTCTTCTTATCATCATCAGACATAGTGCTGTAAGTTTCTGGATTCGATCCTGCAACTTCCAACTCATTTTCAAATGGAGTGAAGAAACACATCCATAGATCTTGACCTTGCCCCTGAACATAAGTTCTCAGCCTTTCTTTCCACCATCCCCAATCATTGATGTGATTTAGCTTTGGCAGTTTTGTGCTTGTACCAGTTTCACTGTCGTTCTGCATCATTGCTTGAATGCTGCTGCTTTGATTTGTGACCAATGCCCATTGATTTGCAGTTATCATTGCAGCTTGAGGTGGGGCAATAGCCTGCATCCATGCAGTTTTGTTGAACTCTGACGCAGATTGCGTGGCTGATGATTGCGTAGCTGATGATTGTGGAGTCAAAGTTGTTGTAGTCCACGCGGATGGATCTCACTGACCGTTTGTTCCCATTTTATAAAAAAAATTAATATATTAAGTGAAAATTGATTTAAAAATTTGAAAAACAAGTTTTTCCTTTTGAAAATTCAATGTTCACAAACTATGTTAATATGTGGAAATGAACAAACAGCCGAAGGATACTGGATCGAAAGACCTGAAAATCACAACTGTTAAATTTATACAGATAAGGATCGAAAGATAACACTTGTTCGAAGGATCAACAGTGTTCGAAGGATCAGTGTTGAGTTTCGAACAATGACTTCGAAAGATTCTCCAAGACGAAGGATCCTTATCTTTCGAAGAGTAACAGTAGCTCGAACGATATATCCTTCGAAAAGATTCCTTGGCTCGAAAGATAACTCACAGACTTCGAAAGATGTTCGAAGGATGGGTATCTGTCGAACCTCCTTGATCGAACGATGATCTTTCGACTTCGAAGGATATCTTTCGAACACAACTGACACACTGACACAAAGTAGACAGGTTGGTGAAAAGGTGATGGGGTTGGTAGACAACTTTCGGCAGAAGGTATGTTCAGACCTCAACTTTCTACCAACTCAGATTTGACTTTTAAAATATTGCCCAAAAAGGAAGCTTCTTATCCAGAAACCGGTGACCGGAGTAAGCCGGAATTTTGGCTGGAAATTACCAAACCTTTTAGAACAAGATTTTAAGTTACCCAAACCGTCTTTTAACACACCCGGTTAGTTTAGAACACGTTTTTAAGGTTATAAATGCAAGAAAAACACCAAAAACGGGTGCTAAACCAAGTGAGTTTTGTCCAAACACTCCAAAGTCTTGTACAAACCCGGTTTTTAACAAGGAAAAGAGCCACGGCTCTGATACCACTTGTAGGTCCCTCGGAGGTTGAGGTTAAACCTTATCCTTGTTATGTTTAACACTCTAGCAAGTGCGGAATCCAAGCTAGAATGCAAACCGATAGTTTATATGAAAGCACAAGCAACAAAGAGAAAGAGTAGACACACAAGATATCAAAGTTTTCTCTTGTATTTCAGTGGACACGGTTACAGCCCTTGACCAAACTGAAAATGCTCTCTACAAGACTTGGTTCACTCACATACACTATCAAAGGACTCTCTGATGTCTTAAAGTGTCTAACTGTGAAATGAACCATACATGGTATATATATACCCATAACAGATTGCATGCTCGAAGGATAAGATAGTCTGGTCGAAAGATCATCTATCGACCAGAAATCTACCGAAGGATCCATACATACCTCGAAGGATGATATATCCTTCGAGGTCCATCTGTATCCATCAAAGGTTGTCTTTCGAGGTCATCGAAGGATACAAACCATCTTTCGATGACATCCTTCGAAGCAAACAAACTTACAACTAAGTGTTGACTGTTTGGCCAAGTCAAACCAGGAGGATGGTTGACTTGGTCAAACTTACATTCAAACACATATACAAATAAACAAAAGACGTAAACACGACAGACAAAAGACATCGTTTTATAACATTACAAAATACAGACAAAGTACAGACACAAGTGCACCAACAGAAAACATGAAAGGAAACAAATAAAATGGTATTGGGTAAGAATAGGATGTTAAAATCACTGACCATAATCACGGTTGATGGTCACTTGTTTGAATCATGAAGCAAACAAACAACACCAAGGCTGAATCAAAGCAAATAGATCCTCATAGTGTATCGTGAAGACATGCTCGCCTATAAGTGGACACTCACCCCAAGAGTTCCCAGGTAAGAGTGACTGGTCCGATTATGTGGATTTGTACGAACACTCTAACCTTAGACAGAAAACCCAGGGTACAGGCATTCACCCTTCCAGTTCGCACGTGTTCACACTATTTAGGACCCAAAACTTTGACGGGAGTTTTGAAAATTCAAAGGGGTTCAAAACCTTATAACAGAGGGTTCAAAACCTAGTAATCAATCATCTTAGAACAGATGATTGGTTTTCAAAGCGGTTTTGAAATTTATGTTCTTGTTGTGGTCGTCGCCTAAGGATAGGTGACGGCATTGTTTTATTACTAAACGCAAGTGAACTCGCGTTAGGGTCCTAGGAAGGTTATAGACTAGGTCAAAGCATTACTAATAACCTAATTCCCTATAACCATTGGCTCTGATACCATCTTTTCTGTCACACCCCGACCACGTAGAACATACAAAACGTGGCGGAAACGTCGGGGAGTGTTGTAAAGAATCAATTGTTTCAAATCCATGGCAAATGAAGTTTCGTTTTATAAATCAAACATGAAAGTTTACATTGTCTGAACAAGAATCAAAGTGTACATAACATAAATTAACTAGTTCTTGTCTCGTTTTAAGTCACTAAGGCACAGGTCCGCCTAAGTATGTCTTGATAAGTCCTATGCATCATCTCCTGAAAACACATGTGAAAATAGGTACGTCAGCATAAAAATGCCTGTGAGCTACATTGGTTTTGTGAAAACGGATTTCATGACTTGAGTTTGAGAAAATGTTTAGTCATGAACCTCGTATTTTGCTTTGTCTTGTAAATCATTTGAAAAACGGTAAGATCAAATGATATGTATAAATAAGAGAACAATGCATGGTTAACTGAATAACCATGTAAAAAGAGTTTGTATAAGATTTGTTGTTTGTAAATCAATGTCTTGTGAAAAGCGTGTTATTTGTGTAAAATGTTCTATGTCTCAAATTGAAATGATTCAAATAACGCTACGATATGTAATACCATACAAACACTTATATATAGGAAGTACCAGCAGCGTATCCACCATGCTTGTATCATATTACACATGCCTCGTTACTTAAATCACTTACTCAAACCAAACCATCAAGATGAAATGTTTAAAAACGGTAGAAATGTTTATGTATAGTCAAATGGTTACAATGGTTCAAAATGTAGTATAATGTGTTCATATGCTGGATGAGCATATGCAACAGAAATGCAATGTGAAACAATGTACTACGTATGCACACAATGGGCGTACGTAGCATGAAATGTATTGTAGAATACAACGGTTCAAAATGTAGTGTAATGTGTTCATATGCTGGATGAGCATATGCAACAGTAATGCAATGTGAAACAATGTACTACGTATGCACACAATGGGCGTACGTAGCATGAAATGTATTGTAGAGAACAACGGTTCAAAATGTAGTGTAATGTGTTCATATGCTGGATGAGCATATGCAACAGTAATGCAATGTGAAACAATGTACTACGTATGCACACCATGGGCGTACGTAGCATGAAATGTAAAGCAATGTACTAAGTACGCACACAATGGGCATACATAGCATAAACACAATGAAATCATGTACTATATATGTACTATCGAACATAGTAGTATATGATGTGAAAACCGGAAAGCATAAAAGTAGCAAGTAGGCACATGTGTTTCACCCCAAAACAGTTTGGAAAACAGTAAAAGAGGGGTTCAATGTACTCACCTGAGATTGCTTTGGAGTTCTTGTATAATAACCAGATAATGCTAAAGATCACGGGATATCAAATGGCACCTAATAGGTAGCTATGTTAATATACCGGACCAAATCGAAAGGATCGGATAGTACGCGGGTTCGTAAACCAAACGAGTATGGAGACTCGTGTAATATGGTTTAATAAAGCCTACATACTAAAATGAAACTTAACCTAAGTGCTTACGGTCCATCACGACCCGTTTAGGTAGCTTATGCTACCCTAACGCGTCGTTCGCGTAGAACGCGTCTGGAACGCCTAACATCGTGACTACAAGGTATAACCTCGGAAGGTTATAGCTATGGTCACCTAATGTGTTTGGTCGGATCATAATAATCGACCAAATGGGTCGGGTTCGAAAGTATAAGCGATGGTTTAGATCGCTTACCTTACGACCCTATATAAGCACTATACTAAAAGTGACGAGCTAAGCATGTTAGAACATGCTTAACTAAGTTTAGAAAACAGGTTTGGCATCAAAACAAACGGCTTTGATGCTCACGAGTAGTTTGGTTACAAAATACGCGAGAATGCGCATTTTGGCCGAAACTACGACTCGTCACTGAGCCTAGATAACGTGGTGATCAGTAGGTATAGTCACTACGGACTATAACCATCGTGATCACGCTCACGTTATGAAGTTCCATGAACTTCGCATCGACCATAAGCTGGTCAATGCAGAAGGTCAACAAAACGTTGACTTTCGGACTCGAAAAGCGAATAAAAGAGCGAAAGAAGACTTACGGAGGGTCCCCGAATGCTAATCTAGACCAAAATGGCTCAGGTATGAAACAATGGTTCCAACTTAGAGCCTTTAGATCAGATTGTGTGGGTTTTGGAACAAAGGGGGGGGGGTATTTATAGGAAAAGTGGAACCGTTAGGATCGTTTATCGAATATCGTGCCACGATCGGGTGCGTACACTTGTCAAAAATGTGGTGGTTACTGAAAATGGCCTTTGGCCTTTGATTGGGTGAAAGGGCATTGCCCCTTGATCGAACGAAAGGCCAACTGCATTGATTAGAAACATTGAATCTGGTCTGACAGTCTCACGCGGCCCGCCTCAACATTTAGGCAAAACTCACGCGGGCCGCCTGAAGCTTCTGATCTGCACATACTTTCAAAAATGGCAGTTTTGGTCCCTGTTGCGTATTTAAGCCATTTCCGACACTTCTAAGGCCCGTAAAGCCAACTTTAAGGCCCTAAAATGATGCCTAAACATTGTGGACATGAAACATGCTCAAAAATGTTCCGGATGTTGGCTCGTTTGGCCGTACGATCACGATGTTCGGTTAATTACGACGGAATGCGCATAAGCGCGGAAAACGATCCAAATGACGCAACGAATGGATTTTTCTCATGCAAAACACTAAGGCATAATATTAGGATGCTTACATAAATTTTTGGATGTCCGGATGTATTCAGAACGTAAGTTATGCGCGAAAGTGCAAACTTGTGCACTTTTTGACACTTTTAGTCCCTGAATGATCCAAAAGTTTGTTTTAGCATACCAAACACCTCAAAGCCTATTTCTAAGCTATGTAAAGGATATTTAGGGTATGTTTAACTTATGGACATGTTCCGGAATGTTCGTTACAGTTCAAATTGGCATACTTTCGCAGTTTGTCAAGTTTAGTCCCTGTAAGCGAATTAACTTGTTTTTGCTATACCAAAGCCTTCAAAACTTATTTCTAAGTTATGTAAAGGTTATTTAAGGTATGTTGAGTATATGTTGATGTTCCGGAGTATTTGTCGCATTAAACTGAGTACGTTTACGCACCAGTTTGCGTATAATGCTCTAGAAAGCAATGTAGAGTTTGAAATTGAACAATAATTGATATGTGCAAAACATACACATATTTATACAAGATCCCAAGTATGAAATACAATATTTCATCGGCTTGGTATTTGTTTGATGGTCGCGGTGACACATGTGTCACAATCCTCTTGCACGAATTCGCAAAAATTTTGTCTGAAAATATTTCATTTCTTCATTCTCGTAAGTTTACAAGTGGTGTCAGTTACTTTCTTTCAGAAAATCCAAAAAGATTTTAGTGTGTTTTAGCATAAATTTTAAAAAAATTCAAAAAGATTTTCGACAACTGGTGTTGAGAAGCTGATTTTCGAAGTTCCAAGTGCTAAACATGAAGAACAGGTTTGGGAGAGAGTATGTGAAGTTGATAAGTGTGATTGATAAGAGCCAGTAAAAGATTCTGAATGAAAAATCATTAATGTAGTTTCTTGCATAGTTTCTAGATTGATAAAAGATTTAATCTTTAAATAAAACTTATGTGTGGGAAGAGATTGTACAGGTAAATGTATGCAAGGTGACAATCTTGTGCTGGAATAGAGCTAGGTGTCGATTTTGGGATGAATCTTGAAGCTGTGAATTCCAGACTACGATCCCAGCAGATTGAGAGGGGAGTCTGAAGACACCATGTAAACATCCAAGAGAGGAGTTTGTTGATGATGAAGATAGAGATTGTGAATTCTTGCAATGTCAAATACTTCAGAGGAAGATTGAAGACTGATAAAGATTGTAGATTAACAATCGAAGACTCGACACTGAAGACTCCGTCAACATCCGAGGGGGAGTTTGTTGGTGCACTACGTCTGTCGACTACGTCTTATATCGAGTCTAGTGTTGTATAGATTAGACATGGCACGAAATCCTAGAAACATGTGATTGTATAGGTTTCGCTTATATGGAATAGCCTAGGTTTCAATTATGTGTCAGTCTAGTAGTTTCGCTTTTATGGCATTGATGTAGTTTCGCTTACTCGTCATGTCCGAATAAGCGAAACCTAGTGGACTATATATAGGTGGTCATTCAAGCGAAACCTAAGTAAGAGTTGTAGGTGTTGTCTTCCGGTGAGCCACGAAGTGCTGCCGAAGTGTTGTCAGGACTTGTAAACGCGTTTGTGATCAATACAACAACAATTAAAGTGAATGCGGCTGTAATCGCACCAAAGCATTAGTTTCCGCCTCTTGTTTTGGATAGGAATTCTTCTGATCGACTCAAACAGGGCCGAATACGATCCTACAATTATGACAAAGTTATAAGTCACTAAACACTTTAAAATAACATTATTTTAGTGTTATAATCTGATTAAAACTTATTTTTATTAATCATACTCAAATCATCCTTTTATGATCATATATCATCATGCATGTTCAAGTAAATGCATCTAATGCATCCACATCATATCATCATCAACATGCATGAACTAAATCATATTCATCATACATTTAACTCATGTTCAAACACTCAAGAACATCATCTTCTTCATATACTATCATCTAATCATTTAACATAAATGTAAGATTCACTCTATTTATGAACATATTGTTGGATCTGAGTTTGTTTTTTATTGTATTTTATGTTTGAAAATAAGATGAAGATGGATGAGTGTGCAACGGAAATTATAATGAAAACAAACTTTGCATACAATCAAACGAGAGTAATACTTATATCAAACATCTTTACACAGAGAACCGAAAGATTGAATTTATTTCAATTACTATTACAATGATTGATGTAAGAATGCAAACTCCCCCCCAGCCAGAGCTCAGTAGTTTGTTCGTGCAAAGAAGACGAATGATGCAAAGAGCTAATAGAACAGTACCAAGTACTGAACTATTTATAGGCACTTGCAAACTACTGAGCATCTTTGCTGACGTCACCATAAAAGTGACATCTAACCTCCTAACAAACTCTAACCTCTGATCTATACAGACACTGCTTGTGTTAACTACTGCTAATACATTCTATTACAAGACAGACTTTAGAACAGCTGCTGCAACCTTCTACTGCTGTGAACCCAGCAGCACTTGTCCGGATCAGCAGTGCTTGACTCAAGGCAGTAGATTGAATCAGCAGGACTTTAGTCTCCCATCAGATCTTTAGTTGAGCAACAGTTATGGGTCAGCAGTTTAGCAAGATCAGCAGATAGGAGGTCATCAGTAGTTGTAATCACTTTCAAGGGGAGAGTTTTGTATATCAGCATCTGCTTATTCAGAATCCACTGCTCTGATCCAGTTTTGGCTTTAATTATCTGTTCCTCTGATAGGGTTCAATCCCAACAATCTCCCCCTGGAACAGATAATGCCAAAACCCTTCATTATTTGTGGATATTTTATTGCCTCATTAGCAGCTCCCTTATCTGACCTTTAAATTGTAATTCAAAGTCAAGGGCATCTGTATCTTCATCATCCCTGCTAAGTGGAAGATCAAGGAGATCCTTCAAATCTTCAAGTCTCAGGCCAAGAGCTTGTTCCCTTGATATTTTCTCCACTTCTCCACCAGACCTGAGCAAAGTCAATACGCAGGTCTGTTTGTCAGTTGCCCACTTTTGTATTTTTGAGCCTGGTGGGTTTCTTGGGAGATGCTTATTTGCAGAAGTATTTGGTGAGGCTGGCCTGTTCATCACTGGCTGAGCAGTGGTAGCAGAGTTTTCCTGTTCAAGTTCTTCTTTTAACGTTCTTAACAAGCCTTCTTTTACAACAGCATTTCCAGTAAGAATTTCTTGAACAGTTTCAGCTCCTAACTGGCTTTGTTTCCTTCTTTTGTAGATGGCATTACCAGCTGGAGCAGTGGCTCTCCTGATTTGCAGCTTTGATGGTCTTTTTGAAACCGCTGCTTCAGGATAGTCAGGTTTTTGAGGAATTTTTGGATCTTTCTTTCTTAATTCCTCCAACCTTTTGTAGGTTGACCTGACCACATCTTCTTTCCATCTAGCAATTTGTCTTTTTGTACCAAAATCAGCAACAACCAGTTCTTCTTTCATTCTCTTTAGCTCCATTTGCTTATCAGGTAAATTCTTTCTGAACTTTGCCCAATCAGGAGGAGTGTGAGTGACTTTCCTTTTTATCATGTCTTGAATTCTTGCAGCTTCAACTTCAAGTTCAGGAACAGTCCACTCTTTGTACATGTGTCTCTCTCCTTTGTATCTTTTGTGAAACATAATGCTTTCAATGTAGTCTTTCTTCAAAGTTTCAGCTGCTCTTTCTGAAATTTGTTGACTGACATTCTTTGCAAAACGTTCTAGCGAACTGACTTGTGTGAGCAGATATTGGTAGTATCTTGATACTTCTTTGTCAGATTTCCCTTGTGTGTTTCTTTTCGAAATATCCTCTGCTTGCTTGGCCTTTATCTTCAAATATTCTTCAATATTTTTGGGCCAGTGATATCCTTTGATTGAAGGCAAACTCCTTTTGGCAGGGTCATCCTCAGTATAGAAAGATTTTATTTGTTCTCTAACAGCTTCTAGTTCAAGAGGAAATTGAACACCTACAGGAGGTAAGGGCTTGTGCATTGGAACAGAAGAGAGTGAAGCTGGTTTTGGTATTTTGACAAGAGCTAAAGGTTTTGAAGATGTTTGGGATGGTGCAGTGACATCATCTTTAGGAATTAGCCTTCTCCTCTTTATTTGAGGAGGGACTGATGATGTTTTGGATGGAAAGGTGGTTGTAGTGGTAGTGGTTTGTGATAGACTAACAGTTGTTGAAACAACTGGTGTTCCAACCACTGTTGTCTTTACAGCAGAAGTTATAACAACTGCTGTCTTCTGCCTTTTGGCAGGAGGTGATTTTGATTCTGGTGGTGATGGTGGTAAAGCAGTGGATGTAGTGTGTTGAGGTGGTGTGTGTTGAAGTGGGAGCAGATGTTGAAACTACTGAAGTACCAACAGCAGCTGATACACCAGTAGTTACAACAACTGTTTTAGGTGGTGGTTTTTTAGCAGACTTTGAACGTCTGACCGGAATGGATTTGGGTAGCCTTGCTTTTCTAGTAAGCTTCTTCTTTTCATCAATAAGATTTTCATCATCTCTTGACCCTGAAGTACCCTGATCCGGATAATCCACCCTGGCTTTCTTTTTGGCCTCTCTATCCCTTTTCACACATGCAAGTGCTTCTGCAAGTGCATTTGTGGTCACATCAATTTTCTTACTCCCATCTGGCAAAGGAATCTTTTTGGTCATATTTGAATTTTCTAGTGCAAGGTAGAGACCATCCGTTATTCCTTTCCTCCTCCACTCCTGAATTTTCTCCCCCTTTTTGGCATTGTCTTCGGGGAGTTGATCAATGAAGAATACTGGTGGAGGAGCAGTGCCAGAGTTGTGCAGGATCTGAGTTTTGAGAGCCTTTAGATCAGCCTGAGTGTCTTTGAACCTAGACTCCATAGCATTTCTCAGCTCTTGAACATGTTTTTCATGTTGCTGATCTGCTACTTGTGCTTGATGATGGAGAAAAGGTTGAAAAAGATTCCAGAGCTCATTTGTAGCAGGTGCCTGTTGGAGAGCAGGTGCTTGAGGTGGAACAGCAGTGGATTGTACCTTTTGTACCTGTAACAACTGTTGGAGCATATCTTTGAGCTCTGCAACAGAGTTATCAAGTTTTTCAACACGAGCTATCAATTTCTGGTACTTTAAATCATCACCCAATTTAATGGGATCATCTGATTTCCCACTAACAGTGGTTGTATCAGTGGTTGAAGTAGGGAGTTTACTCCAAACATTAACCACTGATGCCCTTTTGTCTTGGTACTGGGGTCTTCTTCCTTCAACACTTGACAACCTTTTGATGTTGCCAGTAGGATAAATAAATCAACTGGTGGTTGGCAGAGGTGCTATAAAAGGAATTGCCTCCAAGGAAGTCTTATTGATGTAACCACTGTCCAACTGTAAACCAGTGGGTTCAACAGTTGTAGTGGCTGCTTCACTTGGATTACCACAAAGAGTTACTTGTAACTCAATGGGTGTAACCTCCTCAGGTTGTGTTGGTGGGTTAACAAAGAATGATACAGCAGGCTCAGTCATTTGTTGAGGTATATTCTCATTGACAGGTGATTGAGAAGGACTGAGTAATGCCTGGTTCAAATCAATTGCATCCAATAGTAATTGTGTTTTTGGTGGAATTGAGGATGTGATGGTGGGTGTAGGAAGTGGATTTGCTCCGGGCATTGAGCTGTGGATGATGGAAACGAGTGTATCCAGAGCATCATAATGTGGTGGTCCTTTGTGTACAACTTGTTCTTTTTGTGAAGAAGCAGGAGGAGTTATGGTTATGGGTTGAGATATTTGTACCAACTGCTGTGAGAAAGAAGCAGCAGTGGTTTCTTGTGACATTTGTGTTGTCACAGGCATTAACTCTGGTATCTCATCCTCCAGAGTTGCCGTTTTGATTGGTTTGGGGGGTTTTTGATTTTTCTTTTTGTAAAGCTTTTTGGGTTTTGTAGGTGTGGGTTTCAAAACATTTGGTCTGCTGCTTTGATCACCTAGAGCAGTAGGCTCAGCAGCAGATACCTGAGGAGCAGTGGTAGCTGCTAAATTCTGCTCAGGTACCCCTGCTTGTGTTTTGCAAGGTGCTAACATTCGTGAAAAAGTTTCAGATGTTAGGCAGTTTATTACAGTTATTTCACCTTGGTTTATTAAAGCTAAATCATCCTTACTGAATTTCTTTTCAAAATAGTAACTTAAAAACCTTGGAAACAGTAAGAATGATTTGGTTTCAACATTATTAACCAAATCTTTAAAGATTTCCCGAGAATAGTTATAATTTTCTTCTTGAAGAATTGCATATCCCAGATTTTGAATCTTTATAGGGATCTCATTAAAAGAAGTGGTTTTGTTTGAAACACATAGTAGGAGGGTATGAAATAGGAATCTGGGTGCAGGAGGAAAATAACCTTTTTCTAAGGTCAGTTTCTTCATCATGGTGGCTTCATACCCTCTTTCAATGAAGTCAATGTGCAACTCGTTTTTAGTGAAGGAAGTTTTACCTGCCTGGTCATCGAGTTGAAAGACTTCGGAGATGGATTGTGGCGTGATTTGGACAGTTTTACCCTTTATAGAAGAGTGAATGGCGGTTGCAATGTCTCCTTGTTTTTCAAGGGTTGCATTCTTCCAAAACTCCCTTTGGGTCGCCAAATAGATTGGTGCATCGGCAGTGAGCAAAGTTTTGTACTTTGATTTTGCCATGATGATAATAATGGAATCGAAAACATCTGTGGTTCCTGGTTTTGTGAGAAGACCCAGGAGATTGTGAGTTTTTTTGAATGGAATTTCAGTGGAAGTTGCCTTTTGAGAGGCAGTTTTCGATGATTTTGATGTGGGTTTTGCAGAGGACTTCGATTTTGTCATTTTTGAAACGAACGATCGAAGAAATTTGTGAGAGATGAGAAGAAAAACTGCTTTGAGAAGAGAATTTTTAAGAATTCAGTTCAACAGTAAAACCCTGTTTTGGTGGTGAGTGGGGAATTTTATAGGAAAGAGAATGAATGCTGACGTGACAGCCGTTACAAAAGGTCTGACTGCTATGTACTGCCCACGTGACAACCACTGGTGAAAATGAAGGACAGTACTTTTGGTGAAAGCAACCGATGAAAGCAATGGAAAGGGGGCAATGGATGATTTTCACTATCAGTGGATAGCATATCAGTGGATAAGACACTGCTTTTGAACAACAGAGGTTATCAAGAATTGAGAGAACAGAGGTTGCCTTTCAGCAGTGGGCAGACTTTTTGAAGTAGAGCAGACTTTTGAACAATCAGTGGTTATGGCAGACTTTTAAGGATTTTAATGAAATTTTCATTTTTAAGGATGGATTTTTGATTTTCTGAAAACATTTTGTTGCTTTTATTCATAGAAAAACAAGATGTTGCTTGTTATTCCATGTTTAGCATCCCAATCCTAGAGACCAAGCTTTCAAAAGTGGCTGTATCAAGTGCTTTTGTGAGCACATCTGCCAGCTGGTCTTTAGTTGGGACATGATTCAGAGAAATCAAACCTTTTTCATAGCAATCCCTCACAAAGTGATGTCTGATGTCGATGTGCTTTGTGGTAGAGTGGGAAACTGGATTTTTTATGATATTTTCTGCTGCCTGGCTGTCCAACATGAGTGGTGTCTTTAAGGCAGTGATACCAAAATCCAGCAACTGATTTTGAAGCCACAGGAGTTGGGCTGTACAGCTTGCAGCAGCAATGTATTCAGCCTCAGCAGTGGATGTTGAAACTGCTGCTTGCTTTTTGCTTTGCCAAGAGACTAAGCAATCACCTAGAAACTGGCACCCTCCTGAAGTGGACTTCCTTGTGGTGTGACATCCAGCAAAGTCACTGTTTGAAAAACCTGAAAGCTTGATATTCCCATTAGCTGGATACCAGATACCAAGTGTGGGAGCACCTTTTATGTATCTGAGAATCCTTTTTACAGCAATGAGATTTGATTTTCTGGGAGCTGATTGACTTCTTGCACAGACACATGTTGCAAACATGATGTCTGGTCTAGATGCAGTTAGGTACAATAAGGACCCAATCATGCTTCTGTAAAGTGTTTGGTCAATCAACTCATCCTTTTCATCAGACATGACCAGCTTATTTGTGGCCATGGGTATGCTGCATGGTTTACAATCATTAATATCAAATTTGGTTAAAAGTTCTTTAGCATATTTGCTTTGATGAATGAAAGTTCCATTTTGCAATTGCTGTACTTGGAGACCAAGAAAGCATTGCAGCTCACCCATTGCACTCATTTCAAACTCAGCTGTCATGAGTTCTCTAAACTCTTCACACATTTTGGTACATGTGCTTCCAAAAATAATGTCATCCACATAAATTTGGACAATCATTAAATCTTTCCCTCTCCATTTAAGAAACAGTGTTTTATCAATGGTACCTCTTTTGAAACCATTTGAGAGTAGAAAGTTGGAAAGAGTTTCATACCAGGCTCTAGGTGCTTGTTTCAGGCCATACAAGGCTTTGTTTAGCCTGTAGGCATGATCAGGATAAAATGGATCCTCAAAGCCTGGAGGTTGACATACATACACCTCTTCTTGCAATGTACCATAGAGGAAAGCACTTTTGATATCCATCTGAAACACCTTCATGTTGTGGTTGACAGCAAAGGCCAGGAACAGTCTGATAGCTTCCAATCTTGCAACAGGGGCGAATGTTTCAGCATAATCAATCCCCTCTTCCTGTCTGTAACCTTGAACCACAAGCCTGGCTTTGTTCTTGACAACAATGCCCCTTTCATCTGTTTTGTTCTTGAAGACCCACTTTGTGCCAATGGGACTAACCTCTTTTGGCAGTGGTACAAGCTCCCATACTTGTTGTCTTTTAAACTGTTGGAGCTCCTCTTGCATGGCTTCTACCCAGCTGTTGTCTTTTAGTGCCTCTTGGTACTTGACTGGCTGATGGAGTGATAGAAATCCAGCAAAAAGACAAATGTTTTGGGTTTGGCTTCTTGTGAGCACCCCTTCATTGATGTTGCCAATGATTTGATCAGGTGGATGAGATCTCAAGAAGATTAAATCTCCTTGGTATGGTATGATGGCATTTGTTGGTGAAGGATGCAAATGTGTATCATCTGAGCTAACCACTGCTGGAGACTTTGATGACCCAGCAGTGGCTTCAAAAGGTGGTGGAATGGGTGGTAATGGAGTGGACCACTGCTGACTTTTATCCACTGTTTGAGGACTTTTGTCAGCAGTGTTTGAGGATGTGGAAACAGTGGTAGATGGGCTACTTTGATCAACAACTGTTGAGGTAGCAGTGGTTGAGCTTTGACAGCTGTTTTGAACAACTGATGCTTTTCCATTTGTGGCAGACCTTTGAGGGATGATGATTTCATACCCATAGTCTGGTGTTGTATCCTCTGTTGGACCTGCATTGTTAGTCTTGACAGCAGTATTTTCAAAAGTGAATTTTTCAAGATCAAACAGATCAGCAGGATTTGCTGGGATTTTCATTGATGAAAGTTCATTGAACTTTACATCCAAAGTCTCCTCCACTACCTTGGTCCGTGCATTGAACACTTTGTAGGCCTTGGCAGTGGTTGAGTATCCCAGAAAATAACCACAATCAATTTTGGCTGCAAATTTTGAAATGGAATCTTTTAAGTTCAAAATAAAGCATGGGCAGCCAAACAACTTGAAGTATGAGATCAGTGGTTTGATTTTATACAGAATTTCATAGGCAGTCTTTTTGTGTCTGGGGTTTATCAAGACTCTGTTCTGGACATAGCAAGCAGTGTTTACTACCTCTGCCCAGAAAGTTAGTGGCAAACCTGAATCTGCAAGCATGGTTCTGGCAGCCTCAATCAAAGTTCTGTTCTTTCTTTCAACAACCCCATTTTGCTCTGGTGTTCTAGGGATGCTGTACTGCCTTACAATCCCTTTCTTCACACATAAGGCATCCAACTCCTTATTTTTAAATTCTGTGACATTGTCACTTCTAAAGCTTTTCACTGGAAGGTCAAATTGCTTTTCAACCTGTGTCACAAAGTCTTGCAAAATGCCTGCAGTTTCATCTTTAGAGTGCAAAAAGAAAGTCCATGTAAACCTAGAAAAGTCATCAACTATAACCAAACAATATCTTTTCTTTTTAAGGCTCATGACTTGAACTGGGCCAAACAAATCCATGTGTAGCATTTGCAAACACTGGGTTGTTTTGGACTCTTCAATGGACTTGTAAGAACTTTTATGTTGTTTTCCTTTTAAACAGGAAATGCAATGTTCAGGACATGAAAACAATTTTTGTGGTAGGCCTCTCACCAAACCATTTTTTGAAATTCCTGTTATTGTCTTAAGATTTGTGTACCCCAGTCTTTTGTGCCAAAGTTCTGTCTCTTTGTTAGAGGCAGCTGAGAACAGACAGGCATCAGCTCTGGGACACTCTTTTGACATGTCAACAACATAAACATTGCCACTTCTTTGAGCAACAAGTTTAGTTTGACCATTTTTTATTATTGCTTCAATCTTTTTGACCATTTCTGGTCCAACAATCCTACAACAATCTTTTGTGAAGAATGACCCAAACCCTTTGTCACTCATTTGTGATACACTCAGAAGGTTGAATTTCAGATTGTCTATTAGATTGACATTTTCAAATTTTACATTTCCAGATTGCACTGTTCCAGACCCCAGAACTTTCCCTTTACTATTATTTGCAAAGGATATATCACCCCCTCCATGGATTTTAAAGTCTTTGAGGAGGGCTTTACATCCTGTCATGTGCCTGGAGCCTCCACTATCTACATACCACAGACTATCAAAGCATGCAGAAGCTCCCTGCACATGAAGTAAAAGGACTAGTTCATTAAGGACTCCAAAGCCAACAGGGCTTTGGATGGGGATTCAGCAGTGTCTGGTATGGATGCAGTGTGATGAGCAGTGGTTAAGTCAGGGGTTTGGACAGTTTTAGTACTGTTTCTTGCTAACCACTGTTGAGGGTCTTGCCCAATCACCTGCTGATACCCAAAAGGATGCCTATTCACTCTGGGTTTAGAGGGCTTTTTGTAGACCTCATAAACGTGTGGAATCCTTTGGTAAGACTGTTTTTCCTTGCCTTTTCTGAACTGATTGGCAGGAGGTGCATCAGTAACCTGAACATCTCTTTTGACAGATGTTTGGTTCAGATGTTTTGTGACAGCTGTTTGAACTGGCACAAACAGTGGTTGTTTCTTTGTGAATTTGACCGATGGTGATGCTGATGGACTCAAGGATGTTTTAGCAAGGTACTCATTCTTTTTTATATCAAAGTTTTTGAGATACACACATGCTTGAGTTTTGTGGTTTGTTTTACCACAGACAATGCAGCTTTCAGCTGAAACTATGACACTTGTTTTGTTTATATCATAAGCTTTTAAGTGGAAACAATCTTTTGTTAGATGGTTCCTTTTCTCACAGAATTCACAAAACAAGTTATCAATTTTTTCTTTCTTCTTCCTCTTTTCAGACTCCTTTGCAGCAGAGGTTTTAGCCACTGCTGGGATGTCCTTAAGAGGAATGACTTTAGCTTTTGGAGCTTTAACACCATCAGTTGATGTAAAGTCCATTGGCTTGAAATTTTCAAGAATATCACACTCATCAGACCATTTTGGTTTAAATTGATGATTTTCAATCTCCTCAAAAGCAGAGGGACCCATTAGTCTGTCAAGTGTGATTTTGTTACCAAGTTTGTCAGTGATTTTCACTTCTTGGCCATTCTTGTTTGTGGAGATGAACTCAGTAGTTACATCAGTGGTTGAAACAGATTTTTCAAAAGCAGTGTTTTCATCATCATGTTTTCTATAACCAACCCCAAATTTCACATTGCTTTTTATCTGTTTCTCAAGCATAACCTCATACCCTTTGCATGATTCCACCCATCTCTCACATGTGATCTGGGTGGACTCTAACTCCTTTTTGCAACCTTGGAATTTTTCTATCAAGGTTTGGAGTTGAGTTTTGGTTATGCTTTTCTCTTCTTTCATGCTGCAAATCTCTTTCTGTTTTTCAGCCAATTTGTTTTTAAGTTCTTTTAGAGACCTTTCAAATATGACTTCATCAGTTAAGATTTTATCACGAAGGTTTTCATTCACCTCTTTGATGTTAGCAAAAGCAATAATGCAATTGTCAGAACACAGTTTTTCAAGAACTTGAGGTGATACCTTTGCAGCAGCCATCATTGCACAATCACATTTAGGATTTTCATCATCTTCAGCTCTCTCTTCTACCTGTCTTTTCTTCTTCGGACCATGGATCTGTCAGTGGTTCAATCAGGGTGCGTGAACTTTCTTCCAACAGTACTTCATTTGCCACAACAGTGACCACTTCTTCAATCACCTCATCCACTGTTTCAGAGGCGAGCTGTTCCTCTTCAGATTCAACATCCTCCTGAATTGACTCTAATGCCATCAAACAAAATTCATCATGAGAAGAAACATTAGAAGCATAGAGTGCAAAATTTTCATCACTGAGGTCTTCAGGCATACTGCTCCAGTCAACAAATTCTTGAGTAAAGAAACTTTGTTGATCTGGTTGTTTTGCAACTGGAGGAGTGGTTTGTGGTGCAGGTTGCACTTGTGCCTGGGGAGCAGGGGTTTGAACATATTGGATCTTTGGAGCAGCTGTTTGGACATAATGCACTGGCACAGGAGCAACAGCATAGTGAGCAGTGTTCACATGTTCTGCTGGGGCATATTGGGCATAGTGCACAGTGTTTTGATTTTGAGGTCTAGGATTTGAACTAGGGTGAGTGATTATGGGACCAGTTGTTTGACTCCTACACTCTCTAGCAAAATGTCCTAACCTGTTACACTTATAACACTTGATTTTCGATTTATCCAACCCAACCCTTAGATTCCCATGCAACCCTGGGAATTTTCGCCCTGTTCTTTTATAAAACTTGCTAGTTCTAACACTTAGCAAGGCCAGTTGGTGCAAGATGTCCATTTCCTCTAGATCAGTGGGGTCGAAATGTTGTAGATCATTGAGTTCAAAGCTCAAATTGTCTGACATCTGGTTTTCATTAGCAGTGAATGCATAACCTGTAGAGTGAGGATCAGGGTTGTTAAAATTTGCACCAGCAGTTATGTCAATGAAGTGATCATAACCCTGATCCTTACCACTACCACCAGATTCTTCTTGACCCAGAAGAGCAGTGTTACCGAATGAATAATCATCAACGGTTTTCCCTGACTCTTGTAACTTCCTTTTCTGGTTCAACTCCCTTTCGTAGGTCAGGAGTCGACCATGGAGTTGGGTCAAGGTCAGATCCTTGAACTCAGGTGAATTTTGGGTGACAAACGCTATTGTGTCCCATTTTTCTGGCAGTGACCTAAGGAACCTGCTGTTTTGAGTTGAGTTTGTAAAAGTAGTTTTAACAAGCCTCAGTTCACTGATGAGACAATTGAAATGCTCAAATTGTTGCGTCAGTGATTCACCTTTAACATGACAAAATGTTTCATACTGTTGGTTCAGGATTTCCCTATTGTTTTCTATGACTTCTTCGGTACCTCCAAACAGTTCCTTAAGCGCGTCCCACAACTCTTTGGCATTGTCACAATGTAACAATCCAGCATATATTTCGTTGGGCAGCGCTGATGCTATGATACTAAACGCTTTAGCATCTAGTTCAAATTTTTGATAATCCGTTTCAGTATAATTTTCAACAGGTTTTGCAACTTGTTTTTTAGCATCTTCAGCGCTTGGCACTGTAGGAACATGAGGACCAAAGATGACAGACTTCCAACAACCTGTGCTTTGTTGAGCGAGGATGTGACCCATCCTCCTCTGCCAGATGTTGTACTCATTTCTTTTTAGCATAGGTGGTTTAAAGAGAGAACCAATGTTGTTTTTATCGTCCTGAGATTGTGACATCATTCTTGTTGTTTTACAGGTACTGAGAAATCAACTTTAGTGGTGATTAATCCTTACTCTGCTTTTCAACGACGAACAAACGATCAGTATCAACTGTTTTGAGCTGAACTATTTACGTCAAAATGATTGTTAAATCAAATTTGACTGTCCAAGCTCTGATACCAATTGTTGGATCTGAGTTTGTTTTTGATTGTATTTTATGTTTGAAAATAAGATGAAGATGGATGAGTGTGCAGCAGAAATAATAATGAAAACAAACTTTGCATACAATCAAACGAGAGTAATACTTTTATCAAACATCTTTACACAGAGAACCGAAAGATTGAATTTATTTCAATTACGATTACAATGATTGATGTAAGAATGCAAACTCCCCCTCAGCCAGAGCTCAGTAGTTTGTTCGTGCAAAGAAGACGAATGATGCAAAGAGCTAATAGAACAGTACCAAGTACTGAACTATTTATAGGCACTTGCAAACTACTGAGCATCTTTGCTGACGTTACCATGAAAGTGACATCTAACCTCCTAACAAACTCTAACCTCTGATCTATACAGACACTGCTTGTGTTAACTACTGCTAATACATTCTATTACAAGACAGACTTTAGAACAGCTACTGCAACCTTCTACTGCTGTGAACCCAACAGCACTTGTCTGGATCAGCAGTGCTTGACTCAAGGCAGTAGATTGAATCAGCAGGACTTTAGTCTTCCATCAGATCTTTAGTTGAGCAGCAGTTATGGGTCAGCAGTTTAGCAAGATCAGCAGATAGGAGGTCATCAGTAGTTGTAATCACTTTCAAGGGGAGAGTTTTGTATATCAGCATCTGCTTATTCAGAATCCACTGCTCTGATCCAGTTTTGGCTTTAGTTATCTGTTCCTCAGATAGGGTTCAATCCCAACACATATAACCAAAATCCATATGCATGTGTATACATATATACATACACGACACCACACACATGTGCACATAAACATCAAATATTCCACTTTTCATGACCATCTTTAAGCATAGAACTTTCATAAAAATCATTCCTTGATCATGCATGCATTAATCTCCCAATAATCACATCAATCAAGATTTAACAAAAATCAAAACACAACCTCTAACATGTATATACACACATTCACGACCACACACACATATGTGTACACTTCCATTTTTATTTTGTTTAAAACCCATTTATTATTAGTTTCAAGTTTGTGACATATTCCAAGAATCAAGAGAAACCTTTTAACATTATGAATATCACCAAGAATCAAGAATGTGTTTTAAAATAAATTTTATACCTTCAAGATTCAAGTGGGTTTTTTTGACATGATTTTGATGTTATGGAGCTTGTTTTGTCACACCCTGACTTTTGCAGAAGCGTGGTTATTTGGTGTGACTTCTTAATACCATAGCAACAATCATAACAATGCTATATGATAAAAACACAAGATGTTTATCTATTAATATAGTTTAGAAAATACCATAACATGCTTGTCTTGAAACATCAACCCAAAATAAGTTACAAACCATAATTCGTTTAAAACTTGTTCATAAGATTTAACAAAAGACTTTAAATAAAACGAGGTTTAGAGACATGTAACCCGTCCAGGAATAGGTTACACCTCTCAAACCCTACAACCCTGGATGATATCTTTATTCAAACGCAGCTTGAAACACACACATACCCTTCCAGATCCATTAGTTTCCTGAAATACATGTAGTTTGAAAAATCACAAAAGTTGAGCGAGTTCATGTGTATGTGAGTATGTATAAACCTTTAAAGTATGTCCGGCAAGTGTACCGATCGATGCAGTAGGCACTAAGACTCTCTAAACCCTAAACCACACGACCGGCAAGTGTACCGATCGATGCAGTATAGCCTAAGGAAGTCCGAGTATCGAACCCAAGAGACTCTACTGATTACGCTAATGACTCTATCTAGACTTAGACTGACACGACTTAACAAATTGTTTATTTGATTGGGGGGGGGGAGGGTTTCTAAATAACCTAAATAAAAATATTAAAATAATACTAAATAACTAGACGAACTAAACACGATCTCAAACGACGATTGAACTCAAGGATGATGAAGGAACTACCTAGGCTAGACGCAAGCTAAACTCAGAATGGGTTTCTATTCGATGATTTTGTGGTGTGGAACCGGGATCTTTAAATGCTAAACCTATTAAGACACCACTAAGCCCCTCAAACACTCTCAAGGCGATTCTTGTGGCACTACCTAGGATGTTACGCTCACCGGCTTTCTAGATTTTCCTTTCAGTCCTCTAGTTTCTTGAAAGTGCCTATGTAAGACGCTCTACCTTGCCGCGTGAACGTCTAAAGCAACTACGGGTTTTAATCTTGGTTTAATAGACAATGGAATGTTAAGGACTTATAACCAAACCGAGACCTATTAATACCCTCGAGCCTCACAGCGACGAGTTTAGCAGCACACTTGATTTTATTAGGTTACCGAATATTGTTTCTAAGGTTACTTCACGTGATTTTCACCCTAAAGGATTAGAGATTTATTATGTGATATAGACACTCACCAAAACCTAAAACCCTAGCCCGACTCTATTCCGTGATAAAGACCGTCACCAAGAATCGAACGAAGCAATAAAAAATAATCAAACAATCACAAGCACGCATATGCACCAAGTTAAATTCCCATAGCTTTTACAGTATAAGAAAGATCCACAACCACGCCAAAAACCGAATAAAAATCCAAACTTTATTATACTATTGTCATAAGCCTAGGTAGTTAAAAGGTTCTAGCCAAGAATCATAACCACCAAAAAGAAACAAGTCTTGAATAATAAACAATTCATAGTAATCAAGTTTAAAAACACAAAGTTATTAAAAATTGAACACTAGTAAATTGCAAACCCGGACGTGAATCTTGATCGCGACTTAAACCCTCGAGCCAATCACCTTCTTCTCTCTTGATCGCTTTTTTTTTTTCTTTGTCTTTTTGTGCCTTTGATGTTGCTGCCGTCACTTCCTAATTGCCCCCCTCACGTCTGATGTAATCTTCTGTTCGATTAGAATGATATGTCTGCCGTTTATGATGTGCGGCTCCTCCCCCTTTATGCGTTCAAGAAAGATTAATATATATATGTCGCTAAATTCCTTTTTGTCCAAGTATTCACGTCCAGCATGTTTCTTCCAATATTGTCTATATTATAATTTTGGTCCAATAGTTGCGGTTGATGTTGTTCGGCCCAATGTAGCCCAAGCCCTCTTTGTTTTTCGTGTGATCTAATATAGCACCTCTCTTTTTGTCTGATGCGCGTAGGATATGTATATCCTATTTGAAAAAGTGGCTCCACAGCCCTTCATTAAAAATATAATCTATAGAAGTAGGCATCTTATTTCATAGAGATAGCAGGCTCGGTCTATTCGAGAAAAATGTCGGCAATTTTAATTCGGTTACTGGCGGCCCACTCTGTCCAACTGGCTGGTTATTTCCA
Organism: Helianthus annuus; assembly: GCF_002127325.2. Lineage (NCBI taxonomy): Eukaryota > Viridiplantae > Streptophyta > Magnoliopsida > Asterales > Asteraceae > Helianthus > Helianthus annuus. The sequence goes on from NC_035436.2 coordinate 66,677,124, forward strand.
TGTTACTCGTTTTTTCTCCATTTGCACCAAGACCTGGCAAAACACAAAATAATATAATATACACTAAAAACTAAATAAAAACAAATAAAACCTATACATAAATTATACAATTTACATGGGACAAATATGTATATTTTAACCTACATCAGTCCTACAACGAGGATTGGTGGCCTTAAGTGTCGTACCCACCCTTCACATGATCTAGTAGTAAACCCTTCTTAAGCTAATCATACCATGTAATAAACGTTTGTAATAATTATAACATGTATTTCACCCCCGAAGTATAAAACTGAAAACAGTTAAAAGAAAAGGGGGACATGAACTCACAGTAGTGCGTCTCGTACCGGCAACTCAAGCTCTGTCTGCTACATGACAACCTACAACGTACTAATGTCTATTAGACGAACGAGCCGTGCCTTGGTTTAGAGTTTAATGTTTTTGAGTTGCGTTTCTTATGTCTCCGAATATTATTCCAAGTTATAATTATTTGTTAAAATAATAATTATTTTAACCTTGAATTATATTTAGTTTTGGAATAATTGCTTAATCAATATTTCGCATTAAAACTTCTCAAGTATTTTAATTTCCATATTTCTTTCCCAAGGATGGGGGTATTTATACATGTATATTATAGCTCCGAAATATTATATTTTTAAGTCTCACTTAAAATATATGTAACTTATTTGTCCAAAAATAACGTATTCCAAAATATATATATTTTCCCCAAAAATAATATATTTTCACTTCTTTAGTTTCCAAAATAATATTTACCAAAAATATATGTGTAAGAGTATTTTTCTGGAATATTATATAAGTTACGTTTTTGCGTTCGTTTTCACAATATCAAGCGTGTAACTTAAATATTTATTCCGTAAGATTTCTGGTATTATTTTGGAGTTGTAAATGTCATGGTAATTGTAAGTTATATTATTTTACCCTAATATAATATAACTATTCCACAAAATAAACAAATATCCACACAATTTTCTTGATACAAAATATATATTCTAAATATATATTTATCCATTTTACTTGTAAAAATCAATCTCCGATACTTTGTATTTTTGTAACAAAACCTATGGCGAAGTTTATTTTTAAAAACAAAGTTAAAACATATTTGTAAACACTTGTTAGAAAAATATTTTCTAAGTGTTGGAAATTTTAGAAAATTTCGTCATAGTTTCCTTTATAAATGGAGGTGTCCATGCTATTTAGCAAATCATTTTCTTTTCAAAAGTCATTCAAACCAATCAACAACCATACCCTAAACAATAGTACACTTACCATATGCAAAACTATTCTATTTATAACACAACATGAACTTGATGTTTTGTAAAAAAAACACGTAGTAACTTAGTGTGGTGTTTAGTGGGTTTAGTTGCCCTCCAAAGTGTGTTTACTTTTGTTAAAATCTCATTCTCGGGATTTTTAGATGTTCACAACTTGTGAACATATTTTACAAAAATATTTATTTACAACATTTTCATGTGTCACTAGCATCCATATACTTATTTCTTTCCAAAAATAGTGTAAAAATCATGATCTTTCAAAAACCGTCTTTTAAACTTGGTTTGTTTAGAAAAATCATTCACAAGCCTTGGGTTTACAAATTTACTAGTTCACTAGGTTTATTACTTTGTTAGAAAAATCATTTTTACTTTCAAGTTCATGTTAGTCTAGAAGATGATTATTTCATGAAAGCACATAATCATCTCTAACTTGTTAAACCATGTTTTTAATCATACTTTAACAAGTTCCATATGATGATCAACCATCATATTACTAGTAATCAACAAGTAATCATCCACATTTTCAAAATAACCACATTCTAGCAATATTTCATTATGTTTCATCTTTTGTAAGCTTATGTTTCATGATTTATGTTTATGCTCTTTTGGTGTTCTTATGATCTCATAATAATATATATATTAACCATCAAAAATGTGAAGTAACAAGAGTGTAAAGAAGTCTTACAACTAGCTTAAAGCTAGGGAAGATCACTAGTGAAAATGAAGTGGATAATAGCAAAAGAAGGTGGTCCTTCAAGTTCCGTGAGCACCGAGCCTCGTTGATGATCTTGTTACACCTTAATGTACACTTGGATTGGATGAGATTGAAACAAAAAGAATGATGATGGTGGGACTAATTTCGGCCGTAGTTTTTTTTTTTTTTTTTTTTTTTTTTTTTTTTTTTTGTGGGGGAAAGGAGTTGTGAAAATGGTGGTGATCTTGACTTCTTATAACCACACTTCTCTAATATCTATTGGTTTTAGTGTTTAAGAAAGTACATACATAATTTCCCAAATCCAAGAGAAAGATCACATGGGGATATGATGAAGATTTAACTAAATCTTGTGGTGGTGGTGGTGGGGGGGGGGGCATATGAGCCGTCATTTACATGGGGGTAGAGGGGGGTAATTTGTAAATTGGTGGTAAAAGGTAATTAGTGGGAGGTTGTTAAGTGTAAGTGTTGGGTCTAGTATGTTTCATGCTTTATGTAATATGTTAGTGTGCTTGGGAACCATGACTAGCTCAGAAAAATGAAAACAATGCTTCTAGCAATATTTTAGTGTTCCGGGTAATGTCTGGTTGTTTGGTTAGATACCGTTCCGTTAAAGTGCTAAGTTATTCCGTATAGTGTCTTTTATGTAACTTTTTGTGACACTTTTAATTCCCGGCACTTAGGAAAGCATACAGGACCATTTTGCCATATTTTTGCACACTACCAACATGTTAAAAATGCTGAATTTTGTTAATTAATGCAGAATTCTGCACTTTGAGTGGGTTTTAGGCACTTTCCGGCACCTAAACTATCACCTAGTGACGCAGTTTAATGGTCCTTACTTCCCTACACTCCATACTAGTGTAGTACCTTGTCCCTGGCTCATACTGGGCCTCAAAACATTGTCTGTCTATGTGCTGGCATTGTCAGCATGTTTCCGAATTATCCGCTCACTGTGCTAACTGTGCTTTGTGCATCAAGTTTGTCACTAAAGTTTGTGTGTAATAAATGGAGTGACAGTATGAAATGTGATGCATAAGTATGTATGATGCAAAAATCATAAAGCAGTTTAATTCGTCAGTTGTAATCAAGCACAGTCATTAAGCACAAACTTAATATTAATTAATTGTACGGATACCTGTAATTATGAGGGTTGTCACATTCTCCCCCTGTTAAGAAAATTTCGTCCCGAAATTTTAGTTCTGCTACTAGATGCAGGGGTCTTGGGGAATAAATGTGGGTATTTCTCTTTCATGCGATCTTCACGCTCCCACGTGAATTCTGGGCCATGTCGTGCATTCCATTGAACCTTGACGAGCTTGACACTACTCCGGCGTGTCTTGTTAACCTTCCAATCGGTAACCTCAACGGGTTCTTCAGTAAAGTGGAGTGTGTCGTCTATATGAACTTCGTCGGCAGGGACGACTACTGTCTCTTGAGTTGGACTCTTTTTCAAATTTGATACACGAAATGTATTATGAACGCCATTCAGTTCAGCAGGCAAATCCAACTTGTAGGCTACGAGACCAATCCTTTCCAGGATTTTGAATGGACCAATGTATCTGGGGTTCAGCTTTCCACGCTTCCCAAAGCGTGCCACACCCTTCCAGGGTGAAACTTTCAACAAAACCATGTCTCCCACCTCAAATTCCATAGGTTTCCTCCTTCGGTCCGCATAACACTTTTGTCGATCACGAGCCGCTTTGATGCGCTCTCGGATCTGAAAAATCTTGTCTGTTGTCTCTTGAACCAAATCCGGACCAACTAACTGTCTATCACCCGCGTCAGCCCAACAAACCGGTGATCGACACTTGCGTCCATAGAGAGCTTCGAACGGTGCGGCTTGGATGCTTGCATGGTAACTGTTATTGTACGAAAATTCAACCAATGGTAGGTGAGTGTCCCAACTTCCACCTAAATCGATTATGCAAGCTCGCAACATGTCTTCTAATGTTTGAATCGTTCGTTCTCTCTGTCCGTCTGTCTGCGGATGAAAAGCAGTACTCAGATTCAACTGAGAACCAAAAGCTTCTTGAAAGGATTGCCAAATCCTTGGTACGAATCTCCCATATCTATCAGAGATAATCGAGAGAGGCACTCCATGTCGTGCAACAATCTCTCTCATGTATAGCTCGGCTAGCTTGCTGGTGTTGTCTTTCTCCTTGATTGCTAAGAAGTGTGCAGATTTCGTTAAACGCTCTACAATTACCCAAATCATATCATGGCCCTTGGGCGTCCTTGGTAATTTCGTTATGAAGTCCATTGAAATCTGCTCCCATTTCCATTGGGGTACTTCAGGTTGTTGCAGAAGACCTGAAGGCTTCTGGTATTCGGCCTTTACCTTGGCGCAAGTTAAACATTTGCCAACATATATCGCAACGTTGCCTTTCATTCTCGGCCACCAATAAAAATCCTTTAGATCTTGGTACATCTTATCCGATCCTGGATGGATCGAGTACCGAGATTTGTGAGCTTCATCAAAAATAACATTTCTCAAGCCACCAAACAAAGGAACCCAAATTCGTTTCATGAAGCACAACGTTCCTTCCCTGTTTAGTACCAACTGCTTCTCCATCCCACGGAGATAATCATTCTCAATATTCCTTTCCTTAAGAGCTTCTCTCTGTGCGGCATGAATGCGTAATGAGAGGTCCGTTTGAACAATCATTTCCAAAGCCCTAACACTTATGGGCTTGATCCTTTCCTTCCGACTCAGGGCATCGGCTACTACATTCGCTTTCCCTGGGTGATACTTGATCTCACAATCATAATCATTCAATAGTTCAACCCAGCGTCTCTGTCTCATGTTAAGTTCTTTTTGATAAAAAATGTGCTGCAGGCTCTTGTGATCAGTATAGATTGTACATCGCGTGCCATATAAGTAATGTCGCCAAATCTTCAATGCGAACACCACCACGCCTAATTCCAAATCATGCGTGGTGTAATTTTTCTCATGGACCTTCAATTGGCGAGATGCATATGCTATAACCTTCTGACGCTGCATTAATACACACCCCAAACCTTGACGCGAGGCATCGCAATATACCACGAAGTCGTCAGTACCTTCAGGTAGAGATAAAATTGGTGCGTCACAAAGCTTGTTTTTCAACGACTAGAATGCTTCTTCTTGCTTGTCTCCCCAATGAAACTTCTTGTCTTTTTGTGTGAGGGAGGTCAAAGGTTGAGCGATTTTCGAGAAATCCTCAATAAACCTGCGATAATATCCTGCCAAACCTAGGAATTGTCGAATCTCGGTTGGCGTCTTAGGAGTCTCCCAATTCTTGATCGCCTCGATCTTTGTGGGATCCACATGAATTCCATTTTCGTTAACTACATAACCAAGAAACTGGACTTCCCGTAACCAGAACTCGCACTTCGAAAACTTAGCGTACAACTTCTCTTTCTTAAGCAATTCCAAAATAGCTCTTAGATGCTGTTCGTGCTCTTCTTTCGACTTCGAGTAGATCAAAATGTCATCAATAAACACAATCACAAACTTATCGAGGTACGGCTTACAAACTCTGTTCATCAAATCTATGAACACGGCTGGCGCGTTTGTCAAACCAAACGGCATAACCAGGAACTCGTAATGCCCATATCGAGTTCTGAAAGCAGTCTTGGGAATACTTTCCTCTTGTATTCTCAAATGGTGGTATCCTGATCGTAGATCGCTCTTTGAGTAGAAACTTGATCCTTGTAATTGATCGAATAGATCATCAATCCTTGGCAAAGGATATCTATTCTTGATAGTCAACTTGTTCAGCTCCCGGTAGTCGATACACATGCGAAAACTACCATTCTTCTTTTTAACGGACAAGACTGGAGCTCCCCAAGGCGAGAAGCTTGGTTTGATAAATCCCTTGTCTAACAACTCCTGAAGTTGTGTCGACAGCTCTTGCATCTCTGAAGGCGCAAGTCGATAAGGTGCCTTAGCTACAGGCGCGGCGCCTGGAACTAAGTCAGTATGAAACTCGACTTGTCTCTGGGGCGGCAATCCTAACAAGTCTTCTGGAAAGACTTCAGGATACTCCTTCACGACTTGAATGTCTTCTAACTTCGGCTCAACGGCTTCTTTATCAACGATGTGTGCCAAGAAGGCAACACATCCCTTCTTCAAACATTTCTGAGCTTTCAAGCAGCTAATGATCCTCAGAGGCGTATCGCGCTTCTCTCCGTGTACCACAATCGTTTCTCCATCCGCCATTGGGATGCGAATGGTCTTCTTGAGACAAACAATTTCGGCCTGGTTGCTGGACAACCAATCCATCCCTACTACCACGTCGAAGCTTCCCAACTCGACTGGCAGTAGATTCAATGTAAACTCGTGTTCTCCCAATTCTATTACGCATCCTCTGATGACTTCATTCGTTTTGACTAGCTTTCCATTAGCCAGTTCAATTGAGTACGGAATGTCTAACTTACTAGCAGTTAACCCGAGTATTTTCTTAAATTCTAGCGATACAAAACTATAGTCGGCACCAGTGTCAAATAGTACAGATGCAAAGCGTTGATTAATAGGGAACGTACCAGTAATGACATTTGGATCCTGGCGTGCTTCCCTCGCACCGATATTGAAAACTCTTCCCTGTGCCTGATTAAGTTTCGGGCACTCTCGCTTGAAGTGCCCTACGTCTCCACAGTTAAAACATCCTGGTCCTCGACCGTTCCCATTACCAATACCACCTTGATTAATGTTCGCTCCCCGGACACCCGCTTGATTCCCAACATTTCCACGATTTCCATTTCCGCCATTTCCTCCTTGTTGGCGGTTTCCATTACCATTCCCATAACCTCGCTGACCTCCACGCCCAGCACCAGTTCCAGCCCAACATGTATCTTTTAAGTGGCCGGTCTTCCCACATGACTCACACTTCCTTAACCTACACTGGCCGGAGTGATGATACTGACATATCTCACATTTGGGCAGAGCGCCCATGTATCCCTTCCCTTTTACTTCAGCACCAGTTTTAGTTTCAACAGGTGGGTTCACCTCCTTTTTCCTGCTAGCGCTGCTGGTACCATTTTTAAAATTGGAAAACTTCCTTTTGTTTTCTCCTGAGGACTCCACATGTGTTTCTTTCTTTTTCTGATCAGAATTTGAAAACTTGTTTAACCGGATATCTTCCTCAGTCAGAGACACGCTCAGGTCTATAGCTTCAGTAATCGTTACCGGTTTTGATGACGTAACCATGCTCACAATCTGAGGTGCCAACCCCTAGATGAAACGCTCCACGCGTTTGAATTCAGGGGTAACCATGTATGGTACCACATGTGACAGATCATGAAACCTTTGTACATACTCGGCGATGTTCGGGCCGTCCATTTTAAGGTTCCAAAATTCAGTTTCCAGCTTCTGTATCTCGGCCCTGGAGCAATACTTTTTACGCATGAGCTCTTTCAGCTCGGTCCAAGTCATAGCGTAAGCTGCTGCCTCTCCTAGGGTTTGGACTTGGAGGTTCCACAATGTAACATCCTAAATTTTTAGGATTTATACTTACATAAATTTAGAGAGGCTTTGACAACGTGTAACATCCCAAAGTAATGAAATTTACACACAACTATGTGTGTGTATGTTTTATTTGATGGTGTGTGGCTCATATAAAAAAATGTCATATATATAATTATGGTTTATTAGGGATGGAAACTTAAAGTTCATCAAGTTAAAGGTTCGTGGCTAAAACACATAAAGGGGTTTAAAAGTCAAACTCTTGAATAATTGAAGGGTCAAAGTTGTAAACTTTAATTAAGTAAAAAGAACTCAGATTATGGTCAAAGAGACCACAAATCTTCTGGAAAAAAAAGGAACGTATGTGTGTGCGAGAATGGAAACGGAAGGAAAAGGGGTCGATGGGGAGGCTAAAAAAAGATCGAAATTGTGGTGCTTAATCAAGAAATTTTAGTTCAGTAATCATCTACTAGTTATTTGGAAACAAGGTATGTGATTATTCTATCCTATAAACCCAGATTTTGGGTATTCTTGTTTGGTAATCAAAGTAGGGATAATACTTGGAGATTTATATTGCAAATGAAGTAGTTTGGAAGATTATTGTTGCTGGATTTTCTAAAGTACCTAGATGATTCCCTCATGTTGATGCATGTTAAGAATTTTTATGTGTTTGTATGAGTTTAGAATAAGATATGATAATTTTAGAAATAGATGATCATATCTGTGGCTAATATGGTGATTGATGATCACAATATGATAATGATAATGATAGTTGTATTTGGTAAATTATACTATTTAAATACATCATTAGCTTATATAAAGGAAAGACTAAAGATCATATACGAAGATTATTGAATGATCTAGAAAATATGCACATGAGTTGTTTGTTGAAATGCTTCAACCAAGTAGAATTAGTGAACTTGAAAGTATATGGACATCTATGTGCATAGAATTGGTTTATATGGAATTATGAAAGTTGTTGGAAGTATAAACCATGCTAAATACTCATGTTATTTTTAGAGTTCATAACTAATAAATAACGTGGACAATTAAGATGATAATTGGATTTTTGAAAGAGGTATTGGGTAGATTAAAAGGGCTGAATACAGATCTGGGTCGAAATTTTTATAAGCTGAACTTTCAGCTTCAATCCAGAATTTTGACCATCTTTGGAATATTATATAAAATCAATTGTTTGCCTGATTAAGGTGATTCTTTTTGGGTTGGAAACTTTATTAAGTCTAGTTTCTCCAGAATTTTAGAACAAAAGAAAATTTGATCGTTAAGCGGGTCAAAACAGTTGGTGAACACAGCTGCACGTTATATGGCTGCACAAAATTAAAGTTTATAAAATATTAATCAATGACAATGTTGGTAGACCTTTAAGTCAAGCTTGGAATATTGGTTCCCAATGGTTTATTGTACCTATTAAAGTGTGTTCGAAGTATTGAAACTATTCAAACATGATATTATTCTAAGTTTTGTACAAACGGGTCAAACGGGTAAATATATGTATGTATATAGGTTATGTTTGATTTTGCGGATACAAGAATGTACGTGATAAGTAATTAATGAATGGATTTTAATGTTGTACATTATGTATCCTAAGGTTTTAATGTTGATGCTGAACAAGCTAGGCATGTTAAAGCTTGGAAATCAATGATTCAAAGTCGAAGATAAACTAACAAGAACCCTATGGGAAAAGGTAAGTTAATTCTTAATTTAACTTGAAAATAAATAATTCACATTGATTAGTTACATCAGATTGTATTGATCAAATAATTAGACTCTTTGTTATGAATATATTGAGGTGTATTTATGTTAGGACTTATATGTCAAGAGTGATGCTAGTATTCAGATAAATTAAATGAAAGGTTTGAGCATTATGCCAATGACGGAGTTTGTTTGTTTTCATGATATTACAAAGGAAAGTTTCAAATGAGTTCTCAGGTACCATGAAATATTATACATGTTACTAAGCGAGACACTTTATTTCGGTAAATTATACTGAATCGCATATTTTCATATAATTATCAAGGTACGTATTTCAAAACTTAAGATGTAGATGTTTATGTGTCGAATGTGATGCATTGATAAGATTTATAAAGAGTATGGAATTATAATGTTGTTAAGAGACAAAAGTCTTATGGTTGTAAGGATGATCATGTAAGTGTTTATCCGAAAGACTTTTAAATATAAGCGTGTAATTAAGAAATGCATTCGCATGTTTGACTATCCAACAATGTTAATTTATTGTGAAAATTTTGGATTCAGCAAAAGAAGATTGAAGAGTGAAAATCATGATAGATCGGAAATTTCGAGATAACATGTTTAGGGAAGGTTATATATATATATATATATATATATATATATATATATATATATATATATATATATATATATATATATATATATATCCCGTACAAGTTTTAAATATGCTTGTACAAGTAAACGCATGGCAAAATGAGGTAATTGGTCAAAATCATTGTTTAAAGAATGTATGTACAGGTAAGTGCAGAACTCAACGTAAGCTACACTGAGACAACGTAGCTTACATCGGCGAAGTTGCTACACCATTAGTCTTTTGTGTTACTGCGCCACGTACACCACCTTATATGCCCGGTTCGGCGCCGATTGCGTCTATGAGTTTTTCCTCGTGATCATTTCACATTTTTTTACTTATTTTAATCTTGTGTGTTTATGTGATTTATACTAATGCTTACTCATATGATCACATGTAGGTAAAGCTCCAAAATAGTAAAGTTCGGGTTCAAAGTGGAGCCCCCATTTAGTGAAGCAGGAGCTAAATATCCCGAGTTGAAATTAATGAAGCCTTCGTTTAAGGCCTGTGAAATGCTCTCTACTTGGTTGACGATTGGTGATCGAGTCTCAAAGCGGTTCAAGAACACACATCATGATGTTGGTCGACATTTTGAAAATGCGTCAACAATTTGTTAAGTTGTTTCATGCAACTTTTTCTTTGGTTTTAAATAACTCGGTCAAACTTGACACACAGTCTACATATAATGATAGGTGTGTTTGACTCCAAACAAATTATATATATAAACAAAAAAATGGGACCTATTTTCCGCACTAGAATATACTATATGGTCGTATTTAAATTTAGGGTGTCACACACCATGAGAGTTCTCCATCAGTAAACAACCCGGAAATGTAGGTAACTTGCTGCTCTGGTGCGCATTTGCTCATTTGCAACATTGAGTCGGTCTTTCTCGTCCATCGAACATACGCCACTGCACCCCCGGGTGCCATCAAAGTTTAGCGGTTTACAGTCTAGAAATTGCTTAAAAGTACAGCCTGTACAAGCAATGTTATTCACAGGAAATATTAGCAATTGCACATGAAATGTCCAAATGTAACGTAATGTGTCTGAAGCGACTTAAACATTACCATTTGGTACGTTGTTCCTTGAGGTACCCCCGCTAGTTTCGGCGCGTGAGGCCTCGTAATCCGCTATTGCTTGGGAGATCCGTGCTTGCATCTTCTATAAGAAGATTGTATTGGTCAAGTCATAATATATAATGAGTACATAATACGCGCATGTAATAACATTCATCAACCTTATAACACATAACATCCCATGTTATAACACAAAACAAATAATTCAACGACGCATATAATGAGAATACTGCGACTGAGCTATCATATAATCAAGACCACAAATACAGTGTTTACAAGTTTCACAAATGCATCGTACATCAAAAGAGACTAAGGGTCACATCGCCCTTGTCTGAATAGTCTAACCATATACAACAACCAAAAATCAAATGTCAAAAGTCATAAGTCATCATGTGGTCTTTATAATGCTGTGCAGTCAGGCTCAATAGTTGTCTTCTCATCAAAAGTAATGCTACCTGCAACAAACCAAAAATCCTCAAGCTGATGGGGGAGGATGAGGAGGTGGAGGAATGAAAAGCAAACGGCGCAGATGCACCAAATCCTCCTTGAGTGCATGCATAAAACACATCAAACAAGCGATCTGCTGCTCCATCGTGAGGAATCAGGTGTAGAAATCCAGGTAAATAAATAATGGAGCAGGTGGAAAAGCAGGCTGTGATGGATCAACAAAAGATGGAGGACGCAGGATCCTCTCAAGCTCCGCGACTCTCCGGCTCAACATATCCTGCTGTGACTGCAAGGATAGAAGTATATCATCCGTCGTATACCCAACATGAAAAGGATGATATGGATCTGACAAAGGCATGACATTGGTCGAAGACCACATAAATGGCTCGCCTGTGGGTGCTGAAGTAGAAAAGCAGTGTGTGGAGGAGGTGCAATGTCACACCCCGAAAATATCAGAGCTGGCGTGATTGGACCGGTATCTTCATTGCACAGCGGAAGGGTTTGAGCTAAGACTTCTAGAAAATGAACGCCGCTAAGTACTCGAATTCCCATGGGTTCTCCTATTCCAACCGTTCCATAGTTTTGAAAATGCAACCTGAGAAAGAACATGCGAAAAAGTCAACATAAAGTTGAGCGAGTTCATAGTTTGTCTTGAAAAAGATTTAAAACAAATCTTTTTGATAACCGGTTTAAGTAATGTCGAGAGAATGTAATAAAACCATTTTCTTTGGCATGTCATTTGAAAATCTTGTATTTGTATAAATTGTATAACCGTCAATGCCCGTGTACGACAAAGACAACATGCTCGCATGAGCCTATAACCCACCCTGTGCTAGCAAGTGCCTCGCCAAACTGTTTACTCAAGACGGTCGACTAGCGGGTGATTATAGTTCCAATTAGTAGCGAGGACTTCACTGTACAGTTTTAGAGACCCTACGGCCCTTAGTGAGTAGTGGACCATCCAGTCCTAGTGTCATTGGGCCTTTGCCCTAGTGGACTATCCAGTCCTAGTGACATTGGGCCTTTGCCCTAGTGGATTATCCAGTCCTAGTGACATTGGGTCTTTGCCCACGTCCTTGGGCCTTTGCCCACGTCAGGAAAACTCATGCATGTTTCGAACACCTTGTATTGTTGTAAAAAACGGTAAGTTTAGCATTAACTTTTCGTAAACCATTTGAGTTCGTTGAAATCCTGTTGCGAGATGGCTTAGAAATATATATAGTTTTCGTTCATCGAAATATTGTGTACCTTTGCGAAACTTGCACGTCTTTCCACCCCCGAAAACATTTAAAAAAAATGTAAAACAGAAAAAGTGGGGGTTATGAACTCACTTGGATTTCCATGTGCAAAGCTAGCTTAAAGTGCATTCCATAGTGTCGTTTCCAAGAACGTGAAGTAGCTAGCATGCAACTAAAGCATTCCTAATCAAGAAATAACTTATCAGTTTCTAATAAGACAACGTAGTTAAACTACGTGTCCGAGCTCTACCGAATCGCTAACTAAACGATTCAATTAAGGTGTTATCTTGATTTGAAATAACCGAGAACTCTGGTTATTTGATCCCATTGAGAATCGGGATGAAACTAATTCTCGAAAACAACTTAGTTTTCGGGTGTTTTAGAAAATATATACATTTATGTATATAATCATATATATATATATATATATGGGTGTGCGTATACGAAGTCGTATTAGTAGTCGCGAATAAAAGTCGTATATGAAGTAGTGATACGACTGGTCGTAGCTTTCGTAAGGTGTAAGTATATATATATATATATATACTTGTTATCAACTAACTCGGTTAGTAAGGTGCTATAATTGTGCGACGCGTGCCGTGTTCGGTTAGATGTTTGAAACGAATAATCTTTATAAGAGTATTCGAAGTCTCGACACTCGAAATAAATATAAATAACTATATATATGTTATTTATTTTCTGAATACTAGACTTTTGAAATACGATTTCCGAATCGTTGACGTTAGAAATAAATATAAGACATTATATTTATTTTATAAAATATAATTTCCGACGTTTGAAATAAATATAACTAATTATATTTATTTTATAAAAGTGTTATAAGAGTTTCAATGTGTTTTCGTTGACTTGTAATCCACTTTTGTCGAAAGGTTATAAACGCGTTTTGGTGAGTTATTAAGTGCCATTTATACATATAAATACGCTTTATATTACGGTTTTTTAACAAAAATCGGGCAGAGTTTCCTCTGTTTTTCGAATAACCCGACAGATAAAGTCGTCGTATTTTCTTTTAAAAACTCAACCAATAAATCAAGAAACAAGATATATATAACTTTTCGCAAATTTTGCAAGAATCGTAAATAAAGCACTAAAGTATAAACTTTTAACCGGTCGAGCTCGATTCGCGTAGTATATAAAAAAATCTAGTAACTATAACAATCTATACTAATTTCGCGTCGTTTAACTTTACCGGGTCTGGTTTCGACCGCGATTGACTGCTGTTGACCGAGTTTGACTCGGATGTTGACCAAGGCGACTGAGGTTGGTCGTCGTTGACTTATGTTGATCCGAAACTGAACGAAAATACGGGTCAGAACCGATTTAAATCTGAGTTATGTTTTACCAGATTCGAAACGTAACCGAACCTGGACCGAACCAAGTCTTGAGTGAGTGAACCCGGTCGAAATGAAATGAATCTGTCTAGGCTGACTCGAGCCGTCCTGTTGACTTCCTTTGACTTGTGTTGACTGCCTTAATTGTTTGACCTGGACCTGAACCGAGTTAACTCGGTTTAACCAAGTTGACTCGAACCAAAACCCAAACCCAAACTTGAACCATAACTAAACCGAGTTGAACCGTAATCGAGTCGAAGCTGACTTGTTGGCCCGAGCTGAATCTGAAATGAATAACATGTTGAGTTGTTGACTGAACCGAGCCAGACGCATAACCTCCACCACTACCGCCGGCCGCCACCCTCCATGTCACCGCCGCCTGCGATGGTCGAACCTCCACCCCATCGTGGCTGTGTCTAACCCGAGCCCGAAACAACTAGATAAAACTCGAATCTGGTCTACATGTGTACCGAACCAGACCATGAGCCACAAACATAGCTCGAGCTCACAAACAAATCATACCTGAACCAGACCTAAACACCACCAGTGCCGTCGCTATCTCTTTTCGTCGATTGTTGTCGGACTGATGGCGGAGCGTTGCCGTCGCTTGGCCCCACCATTTATGGTGGTCGGCCTTCTTCCACCTCCGATCTCTCTCTCTCTTGTCCATAAGTGTGCGGGTGTGAGAAATCTCAAGGAACTAGAGACTGAGTTGTAGGTGTATGATGAAGTGGGTGGTTGCCGGTGACTGAGAGGATGACCGGAGTGCCTTTCGCCGGTAAACCGCATCAAAGAGAGAGGCAGGGGGTGTGGGTGTCGTGTGCGTCACGTCGGAGAATGGCAGTCGCCGACAGCCGGCTAGTAATCGGCTCCGATCGCCGATGACCAGACAAAATAGAAGAGGGGGAAGGTCTGGTGTGCGTGTTTTAGTCTTGGGGTTTCTAAAATGAGGATGTGAGTATAAGGGGCTTTTATACCTAGGTTTTTATCAAGTGGGTTGGGCCCAGGGCCCGTTAGCGCGTTTTAAACGTCCCAATAAAAATCCAAATCCTGTTTTTGGATCCGATGATCGTATAACGCCATAAAATATAATCATAGATATGAAACGCCTAAAATTGACATCGGACGTCGATATTTGACGCGTATTTCTTGTTGGTTGTTAAAATGCGTAAGGTGACTCGTTCATCGTTTCTTGTCCGGTTTTCAATGCGGTTTCAACTGCAAACATTAAAATTCGAAAACGAAACTAAATATATCGTGATACTTCAGTTTTAAAGGCACTACACGAGCCCGATGTGTCCGTTTTATTGTCGATGCGTTCCTGCTATTGCGTTTTTCGTTCACATTTGCGTCGTGTGTCGTTCGAAAGCATGAATATTTCACAAAACCAAATTCATCTAGAGAAAATTTATGTACAAGGTTCGTATTTGTTGGCGTTGTCAGTATTTTGTACGGTGCCAGTTCGTTATCGTGTATCGTTATGCAGTTTTTCTGAAAATCGCTATACGCGCACTGTAACGTCAGGTAAGCGTTCCTAGGCATTCCAATAGCCTAATTAAGTTAATTTGTGTCTTAAACACTACTTATTATCGACTTAAACGTTTGTTACTCACGTAATTAGAAGCCGTTAATTACCGGTTGTCACATTCTTCCCCTGTTACAGAAATTTCGTCCTCGAAATTTAAACTATGTAATCTACTCAGAGTTGTGTCGTTCACAGGTAAGTCCGAATAATAACAAGGTGAATGACCGCAAAATCGAATCAAGACTTATTCGAATCATGTGAATTTAAAGACATTTTGCATCAATAAGAACCCAACGGTTCAACTGAGTTTGCTCCAGAATTCAATGTCAAGCGAACGAAGCGTAGTGATACTATCACCAATGTGACCACATTTACGGGGTTCAACAAAAGAGGAATTTCGACCAATAGAATTCCAAATGAACGTTCACAATATTAAATCAATTTTTGAAATAGTAGAATTTACTACCAACGGAAACTTGCGTTGGTTGTCGTATAAATGGAACTCGAATTCAACAAACTGAAATAAATAGAATCATAAAAATGATTTATCAACTCTCGAACCATTAAATGAATAAAACCAATGTGTTGCAAGGATACACCGAAATGAAATACAACCAAACCTGGTGTATCATCGTCTTAATACATAGTTGCATTAAGATTACTTAAATGACGTGTCAAACGAAAAGCATATAGTTTCACATAAGACGGCTGATCGTGATTAGCACAAGCTACAAGTTTATACCGACACCACAAGGTGTCGTAGTGATTGAAATAATTCAATAATAGCGGTGATCAAACAAGTATCACCGTGTTTGAAATCAAATGAAGGTTCAACGAAGTAAATCTGAATGTTTGTTTCAAACAAATCTCATAGAATTTTCAATTGAAAATGAAACAAATAACTAAAAATTTTCGATCGAAAATGAAAGAGCAATAAATATCACAAAATGTTCGATCGATGCTGAAAGAATCGTTAAGAGGTACACCGAAATATGACATGAATTTGTGTACCAGTATCTTAACACACGATTGTGTTAAGATTGCTTTAATATGACCAACCAATGAAGCGGATTTAATATCAATAAACAAGTAAATATTAATTAAATCCGTACATAATGTGAGAAATGAGGTTAACGCAAGCTTCAAACTTGTGAAAAATGCCACCACAAGGTGATCATGATCAAAGAAACGATTCAACGAAGTCGAAGACCAAACAAGCCTGTTATGGTTCAAAACAAATGAAGTGCTTGTTGGGATTATTTCGAATATGATGGCCTCAATCCATCATATGGAATCTTGACTCGAATATATATTATGAGCAAGTTCAAACAATTGAACTTGGTTTAGTCACATTTCAACAATGAATGCACTTTTCGATACGAAATTTTGACATGGTTACAACGAAAAACCATGTATGTAGCTTGAAAATGGAAGGAGTTTCAACAAGTTTCGTTGACCCGATATCAAAGAGTCAATGTTTTGCAATAATACGTTTATCCAAATCACCATGTAGAATTCGACATAGCGAAACAATATTGAACGTTGATAAAGCAACAATTTCGAGCGAAGCCACATGCGTAACGAACAACACATGTGTAACATATGAATTTGTCAAGAATGAAGCAATTAAGTGTTCGTTATCATGAAAGAAAATCTTTGTGGTGCAACGATCATTAGAGGGGAGTAGAAATGCAAAAATCTACTCATTATATGCAAGAAGTCAAAATTTCAACAAAAGAGACTTAAGGACTTTACCTGGAAGTCCACGTGATGATTGGTTGTTATGTGACATCACCATAGAATGTTGTACGTAGCATGATCACCAATAATGAAATAGGGGGAACGCGAAGATATATGACTTCTTTTCCAGCGCCACTAATTGTGAGTCTCTTTAGACTATGCATCGATCATTATAAAATCTTGTTTAAGCGTACCTCAGCGTGATTCGTGTCATTTGCAGGATCACTTGCCAATTTTGCCGCTTTCGACCAGTAATTCTCTCGCGGACAGAATTAGCATCGTTGTTGTCGTGCCCAAGCGTTTTTTCCAAAGGCATTACCTCGAAAGTCATGTGTGATGTACTACGACATCCGCTGACGTGTAGTTTAAGTTTCACGTACATTCGCGCACTAGAGTTTCGTTCTGCGTAGAATGTGATGTGCTCCGACATCCGTTGACGCATAATTTGAGTTTCATGTATTCTTGTGCACTAGTGTTTCATTCCGAGTAGGTTACCTGCTCGGGTAAGTAAGATAGCATAGACGACATAATATAATGGCGCTTGCCCGAGTTGTTAGTCACGGTTTCTAAGTGAGGACCTTTAATGAGTTTCGACATAAGCTTTACAAAGGTCCTAAATGCATGTTATCCAAAACTCTCAAAGTTTGGCTTAATGTATGAATCTGTTTCGTGAACCGTGTATCAACACAACACTTGTGTTTGTTTAAAACCAAAATTGTTGACTCATTGTTCTTGGCAACGGTTGGAACCCATATTCGAGTCTTAGGCGTTCTGTATGTGTTCAATTCTTGATATCTAAGTCCCTAGAAGATAGTGAGGTTAAAGCCTAGGTATCTCTACAGAAACCAAATTCGCTGAAACCTATAGCTCTGATACCAATCTGTCACACCCCGAAAATAACAGAGCTGGCGTGACTGGACCGGTATCTTCATTGCACAGTGGGAGGGTTTGAGCTAAGACTTCTAGAAAATGAACGCCGCTAAGTACTCGAATTCCCATGGGTTCTCCTATTCCAACCGTTCCATAGTTTTGAAAATGCAACCTGAGAAAGAACATGCGAAAAAGTCAACATAAAGTTGAGCGAGTTCATAGTTTGTCTTGAAAAAGATTTAAAACAAATCTTTTTGATAACCGGTTTAAGTAATGTCGAGAGAATGTAATAAAACCATTTTCTTTGGCATGTCATTTGAAAATCTTGTATTTGTATAAATTGTATAACCGTCAATGCCCGTGTACGACAAAGACAACATGCTCGCATGAGCCTATAACCCACCCTGTGCTAGCAAGTGCCTCGCCAAACTGTTTACTCAAGACGGTCGACTAGCGGGTGATTATAGTTCCAATTAGTAGCGAGGACTTCACTGTACAGTTTTAGAGACCCTACGGCCCTTAGTGAGTAGTGGACCATCCAGTCCTAGTGTCATTGGGCCTTTGCCCTAGTGGACTATCCAGTCCTAGTGACATTGGGCCTTTGCCCTAGTGGATTATCCAGTCCTAGTGACATTGGGTCTTTGCCCACGTCCTTGGGCCTTTGCCCACGTCAGGAAAACTCATGCATGTTTCGAACACCTTGTATTGTTGTAAAAAACGGTAAGTTTAGCATTAACTTTTCGTAAACCATTTGAGTTCGTTGAAATCCTGTTGCGAGATGGCTTAGAAATATATATAGTTTTCGTTCATCGAAATATTGTGTACCTTTGCGAAACTTGCACGTCTTTCCACCCCCGAAAACATTTAAAAAAAATGTAAAACAGAAAAAGTGGGGGTTATGAACTCACTTGGATTTCCATGTGCAAAGCTAGCTTAAAGTGCATTCCATAGTGTCGTTTCCAAGAACGTGAAGTAGCTAGCGTGCAACTAAAGCATTCCTAATCAAGAAATAACTTATCAGTTTCTAATAAGACAACGTAGTTAAACTATGTGTCCGAGCTCTACCGAATCGCTAACTAAACGATTCAATTAAGGTGTTATCTTGATTTGAAATAACTGAACTATGGTTATTTGATCCCATTGATAATCGGGATGAAACTAATTCTCGAAAACAACTTAGTTTTTAGGTGTTTTAGAAAATATATACATTTATGTATATAGTCATATATATATATATATATATATATATATATATATATATATATATATATATGGGTGTGCGTATACGAAGTCGTATTAGTAGTCGCGAATAAAAGTCGTATATGAAGTAGTGATACGACTGGTCGTAGCTTTCGTAAGGTGTAAGTATATACAATATATATATATACTTGTTATCAACTAACTCGGTATTAAGGTGCTATAATTGTGCGACGCGTGCCGTGTTCGGTTAGATGTTTGAAACGAATAATCTTTTTAAGAGTATTCGAAGTCTCGACACTCGAAATAAATATAAATAATTATATATATGTTATTTATTTTCCAAATACTAGACTTTTGAAATACGATTTCCGAATCGTTGACGTTAGGAATAAATATAAGACATTATATTTATTTTATAAAATATAATTTCCGACGTTTGAAATAAATATAACTAATTATATTTAGTTTATAAAAGTGTTATAAGAGTTTCAATGTGTTTTCGTTGACTTGTAATCCACTTTTGTCGAAAGGTTATAAACGCGTTTTGGTGAGTTATTAAGTGCCGTTTATACATATAAATACGCTTTATATTACGGGTTTTTAACAAAAATCGGGCAGAGTTTCCTCTGTTTTTCGAATAACCCGACATATAAAGTCGTCGTATTTTCTTTTAAAAACTCAACCAATAAATCAAGAAACAAGATATATATAACTTTTCGCAAATTTTGCAAGAATCGTAAATAAACCACTAATGTATAAACTTTTAACCGGTCGAGCTCGATTCGCATAGTATATAAAAAAAATCTAGTAACTATAACAATCTATACTAATTTCGCGTCGTTTAACTTTACTGGGTCTGGTTTCGACCGCGATTGACTGCTGTTGACCGAGTTTGACTCGGATGTTGACCAAGGCGACTGAGGTTGGTCGTCGTTGACTTATGTTGACCCGAACCTGAACGAAAATACGGGTCAGAACCGATTTAAATCTGAGTTATGTTTTACCATATTCGAAACGTAACCGAACCTGGACCGAACCAAGTCTTGAGTGAGTGAACCGGGTCGAAATGAAATGAATCTGTCTAGGCTGACTCGAGCCGTCCCGTTGACTTCCTTTGACTTGTGTTGACTGCCTTAATTGTTTGACCTGGACCCAAACCGAGTTAACTCGGTTCAACCAAGTTGACTCGAACCAAAACCCAAACCCAAACTTGAACCATAACTAAACTGAGTTGAACCGTAATCGAGTCGAAGCTGACTTGTTGGCCCGAGCTGAATCTGAAATGAATAACATGTTGAGTTGTTGACTGAACCGAGCCAGACGCATAACCTCCACCACTACCGCCGGCCGCCACCCACCATGTCACCGCCGCCTGCGGTGGTCGAACCTCCACCCCGTCGTGGCTGTGTCTAACCCGAGCCCGAAACAACTAGATAAAACTCGAATCTGGTCTACATGTGTACCGAACCAGACCATGAGCCACAATATAGCCCGAGCTCACAAACAAATCATACCTGCACCAGACCTTAACACCACCAGTGCCGTCGCTATCTCTTTCCGTCGATTGTCATCGGACTGACAACTCCGCCGTCAGTCACCGTTGTCGTCGCGTGGCCCCATCATTTATGGTGGTCGGCCTTCTTCCACCTCCGATCTCTCTCTCTCTCTTGTCCATAACTGTGCGGGTGTGAGAAATCTCAAGGAACTAGAGACTGAGTTGTAGGTGTATGATGAAGTGGGTGGTTGCCGGTGACTGAGAGGATGACCGGAGTGCCTTTCGCCGGTAAACCGCATCAAAGAGAGAGGCAGGGGGTGTGGGTGTCGTGTGCGTCACGTCGGAGAATGGCAGTCGCCGACAGCCGGCTAGTAATCGGCTCCGATCGCCGATGACCAGACAAGTTAGAAGAGGGGGAAGGTCTGGTGTGCGTGTTTTAGTCTTAGGGTTTCTAAAATGAGGATGTGAGTATAAGGGGCTTTTATACCTAGGTTTTTATCAAGTGGGTTGGGCCCAGGGCCCGTTAGCGCGTTTTAAGCGGCCCAATAAAAATCCAAATCCTGTTTTTGGACCCGATGATCGTATAATGCCATAAAATATAATCATAGATACGAAACGCCTAAAATTGACATCCGACGTCGATATTTGACGCGTATTTCTTGTTGGTTGTTAAAATGCGTAAGGTGACTCGTTCGTCATTTCTTGTCCGGTTTTCAATGCGGTTTCAACTGCAAACATTAAAATTCGAAAACGAAACTAAATATATCGTGATACTTCAGTTTTAAAGGCACTACACGAGCCCGATGTGTCTGTTTTATTGTCGATGCGTTCCTGCTATTGCGCTTTTCGTTCTCATTTGCGTCGTGTGTCGTTCGAAAGCATGAATATTTCACAAAACCAAATTCATCTAGATAAAATTTATGTACAAGGTTCGTATTTGTTGGCGTTGTCAGTATTTTGTACGGTGCCAGTTCGTTATCGTGTATCGTTATGCAGTTTTTCTGAAAATCGCCATACGCGCACTGTAACGTCAGGTAAGCGTTCCTAGGCATTCCAATAGCCTAATTAAGTTAATTTGTGTCTTAAACACTACTTATTATCGACTTAAAAGTTTGTTACTCGCGTAATTAGAAGCCGTTAATTACCGGTTGTCACATGCAAAAGGGGGCATAAACGGAAGGGCTGCTGACATAGGTGGCATGTGATCGTGCTGCTGTGTAGAAGGTCCTTCCCCTGGACGGGGAGGAGGAATGTCCTGTAGAAAAGTGATGGGTAAATCCATGCGGTGGACGTCAAATACGTGCGGGTGAAATTGTGGAACATCAAGAGGTGCAAAAACAGGTGCAGCAGGGGGAGTGACTGGTATAACAAAAGGAGGATAATCGTCGTCCTCAATCCACCCGTTACGGGTGTCAGCATATCTAGGATCCACATGGGTGGCAAAAGGTGCACGGTCAACAAACACAGGGGCCGGATCGGGCAGTGGTGCAACAACAACGGGGATATCAACGACTGGAGGTGCAATAACTGGTGCATCAACAACTGGTGGTGCAACGACTGGTATATCAACAACTGGTGGTGCAACGACTGAAGCATCAACAGGAATAGGGTCGTGCACAGGTAAAGGGTCATGAGCCAGAACGGGCTCTGGTGCAACCAAAGGCTCTAGGTTGGCTAAAGTAGGCTCATGATCAGCGAGCATGTCAAAAAGCTGATCATCAGGATGAACAGGGGCCTCAACAGGTGGCTCATCAGGAATAAACTCAACCTCTTGGTCTGAATCGAAATCGTGCGCGAAGTCAAGGATGAACCCAAAACCCAGCTACGGAACGGGCGCCTCAGACATAGCAGTATCAGAATCAGTGTCTGTGGGGTATCGCTGTAACCCCAGCGCATGGAGAGTAGAAGATGACACTGACTCAAAAGAGTCTGGACCAGAAGAATCAGAAGGAACCTCTATAACAGGAACCTCAACAACAGGGACAACAAGATCGTCAACCGGAATATCAGCAAGTGGAATATCGTCATCCATTGGGGCCCCGCCATCCTGGTCACCCTCTGGGGGACCCTCGATGAATAGATCGATGTTGTCATCAGATAACGCGTCAAGTGGCAGATCCTCAACAGGAACTATAGCGAGAGGGAGAGGAGCAGGGATCTATGTAAGAAGTAGATCCCCAGCAAGAATACCATCAGCTAAAGGCATGTCGTCTCCAAAGTCCGGTAGAGCGAAAGGCTGAAAATCATCCTCGTCGGTACTCGTGGTGTCTGATGTATAAACCTCCGGGTCCGTGGCTATCTCATCATCCGAGGTAACAACCATAGGGTCTATCGTGTCGGATACTCCACTATCAGAAGAAGATGGCATGGTGTCTGTAACACAACCACACGTTTGCACATATATCAACATGTAATCAAATAAGCATGCAAGTCACAACAATGTAAGCAAGTAATCATCCTAGTCTTCCTCAGACCATCCCACCCAGTCTCTCAGACTAAATTCCCTAGTCTCTCAGACTAACTCCCTGGTCCCTTAGACCAACTCCCTGGTCTCTAAGACCAAATCCCTGGTCTCTAAGACCAAATCCGTGGTCTCTAAGACCAAATCCCCGGTCTCTAAGACCAACTCCCTGGCCTCTAAGACCAACTTCCCCAGTCTCTAAGACTAAATTTCCCTCAGTCTCTAAGACTGATCCCCCCTCAGCCTCAAAGACTGATCCCTCTCAGTCTCTAAGACTGATCCTCCCTCAGTCTCTAAGACTAAACTCCCTCAGTCTCTAAGACTGAAATATAAATATAAATTTTGAAATGTTTGTTTGTGCCTTTTATTTGTAAAAATGTTTGTTCCCTGGATCTGGACATTTAGTGTATGCAATGTAAAATGTTTGAAAATGTTTTCGTGAGAGCCCTGATGATCATAGTCTAGACTCGAGAAAGAATCCTAGTTCGCTATGATCGAGGCTCTGATACCAAGCTGTCACACCCTGACTTTTGCGGAAGCGTGCTTATTTGGTGTGACTTCTTAATACCATAGCAACAATCATAACAATGCTGTATGATAAAAACACAAGATGTTCCTCCATTAATATAGTTTAGAAAATACCATAACATGCTTGTCTTGAAACATCAACCCAAAATAAGTTACAAACCATAACTTGTTTAAAACTTGTTCATAAGATTTAACAAAAGACTTTAAATAAAACAAGGTTTAGAGACATGTAACCCGTCCAGGAATAGGTTACACCTCTCAAACCCTACAACCCTGGATGACATCTTTATTCAAACGCAACTTGAAACACACGCATATCCTTCCAGATCCATTAGTGTCCTGAAATACATGTAGTTTGAAAAATCAACAAAAGTTGAGCGAGTTCATGTGTATGTGAGTATGTATAAACCTTTAAAGTATGTCCGTATGTATGAAAGTCCCTGGTATGTAGCAATTAAGGAAAAAGAGATCACCAATGGATTGCAAAGCCACTGGTATGTGTGAAAAGGTGCAGGAAGACTCAAACCTAGCAAATTTGTACCGGGCCTCCGGCTGGAAGATATAGTCACCACTATGGGCCACCCTGGTCCCCATGGGTGTGGGCTCGCTACACCCAAATAGACCTATGACTCATGTCCCTCGTTCCTACAACGAGGATTGATGGCCTTAGGTGTCGTACCCACCCTTCACATGATCTAGTAGTAAACCCTTCTTAAGCTAATCATACCATGTAATAAACGTTTGTAATAATTGTAACATGTATTTCACCCCCGAAGTATAAAACTGAAAACAGTTAAAAGAAAAGGGGGACATGAACTCACAGTAGTGCGTCTCGTACCGGCAACTCAAGCTCTGTCTGCTACACGACAACCTACAACGTACTAATGTCTATTAGAGGAACGGGCCGTGCCTTGGTTTAGAGTTTAATGTTTTTGGGTTGCGTTTCTTATGTCTCCGAATATTATTCCAAGTTATAATTATTTGTTAAAATAATAATTATTTTAACTTTAAATTATATTTAGTTTTGGAATAATTGCCTAATCAATATTTCGCATTAATACTTCTCAAGTATTTTAATTTCCATATTTCTTTCACAAGGATGGGGGTATTTATACATGTATATTGTAGCTCCGAAATATTATATTTTTAAGTCTCACTTAAAATATAAGTAACTTATTTGTCCAAAAATAACGTATTCCAAAATATATATGTATTTCCCCCAAAATAATATATTTTCACTTCTTTAGTTTCCAAAATAATATTTTCCAAAAATATATGTGTAAGAGTATTTTTCTGGAATATTTTATAAGTTACGTTATTGCGTTCGGTTTCACAATATCAAGCGTGTAACTTAAATATTTATTCCGTAAGATTTCTGGTATTATTTTGGAGTTGTAAATGTCATGGTAATTGTAAGTTATATTATTTTACCCTAAAATAATATAACTATTCCACAAAATAAACAAATATTCACACAATCGTCTTGATATAAAATATATATATTCTAAATATATATTTATCCATTTTACTTGTAAAAATCAACCTCCGATACTTTGTATTTTTGTAACAAAACCTATGGCGAAGTTTATTTTGAAAAACAAAGTTAAAACATATTTGTAAACACTTGTTAGAAAAATATTTTCTAAGTGTTCGAATTTTTTGAAAATTTCGCCATAGTTTCCTTTGTAAATGGAGGTGTCCATGCTATTTAGCATTTCGTTTTCTTTTCAAAAGTCATTCAAATCAATCAACAACCATACCCTAAACAATATTACACTTACCATATGCAAAACTATTCTATTTATAACACAACATGAACTTGATGTTTTGTAAAAAAAAACGCGTAGTAACTTTGTGTGGTATTTAGTGGGTTTAGTTACCCTCCAAAGTGTGTACTTTTGTTAAAATCTCATTCTCGGGATTTTTAGATGTTCAAACTTGTGAACATATTTTACAAAAATATTTATTTACAACATTTTCATGTGTCACTAGCATCCATATACTTATTTCTTTCCAAAAATAGTGTAAGAATCATGATCTTTCAAAAACCGTCTTTTAAACTTGGTTTGTTTAGAAAAATCATTCACAAGCCTTGGGTTTACAAATTTACTAGTTCACTAGGTTTATTACTTTGTAAGAAAAATCATTTTTACTTTCAAATTCATGTTAGTCTAGAAGATGATTATTCCATGAAAGCACATAATCATCTCTAACTTGTTAAACCATGTTTTTAATCATACTTTAACAAGTTTCATATGATGATCCCATCATATTACTAGTAATCAACAAGTAATCATCCACATATTCAAAATAACCACATTCTTGCAATATTTCATTATGTTTCATCTTTTGTAAGCTTATGTTTCATGATTTATGTTTATGCTCTTTTGGTGTTCTTATGATCTCGTCATAATATATCTATTAACCATAAAAAATGTGAAGTAACAAGAGTGTAAAGATGTAACGCCTCACTTTTTTTAAACTTACCTTAATTAGAAAGAACGTGTACATTCCTATTTTTTTTTTGAAAACTGAAACCTGTAGTATCGTATTCGTAATTCGAGCCCGCTATCTCTATAGAATAACATGTTGGTGCTATATATTATAAAAAAAAGAAACTACATAATATAATATTTAGGGAATGAATTCTATAAAAGATGATGGCTAGTTAAGATTTTTGAAAACTTATCTAGAGCTAAAAATGACAAATCCAAAGGAACTTACAACTTCCACTACAAAAGGGTACAAAACATACCAACGTTCTTGTTTTAGCTAGTCATTTTTAATATGTTGTACAAATTATAATATGTCTTATTTACATAAAAAAAAGAGGGAATGTAAAGACCAAAGTGGACATCAAATGAAACCGTGTAGTTGGTCACGGCCAGCAAAGTGGCGCACCAAACAGGCTGCTCCACAGCCATTGGACCATTTTTTTTGTGTTTCTATCTCCCAACCAACCTCATAATAACTACACTTTAAACTTAACCCTAACTCCTTTTATTATCAGCCGCTATCTTTATCATCCCCTTCTAAACTCTTGTCTACACATTATACACAATTACAAAACACAGAGAAGTCTCATTCCCTTCAAAAATCATTCAAGCTACAACTCATTCTTCTACCTTAGAAACCTTAACCATAATTCACTGAACCTTCAACCTCACTCTCCCTCTCTTTCGATTAAATACAACCAAACACACCTCTCGATCTCGACCTCTCCCTCGTCGATGTCCGACGGCCGGCGAACCAGTGGTGCCGGCGCCGTTACGGTGGTGCCGGCGCCGTTACGGTGGTGTCGGCTACCACTCTCGGCCATAATCACAACCACGCTGGAGAAGAACAGCAATCGCCGGAAGACGCCGGAAAAAAAAACCGAAGTTACCGGAGCCGTACGAGGATCGACGGGAACTATTTCTTTTTCGTTTCGGTATATTTCTCACATTCCTGTTACTCACTGTTGGGATGTTTTATCTTCTCGATGATTTGTAGCGTTTAAATAAACTTATTATATATGTAACCAACTAAACTGATATATGTTTTTTTTTCTAGAAGATGACGATGACGTTTTTTTTTTTATTATTCAAATAAAACTGTAACCAAACATCCCAAATCAAGGCGCATATCAGGTGGCTAGTGGTTATGTGAAACAAGCAAAGGGTCACGGGTTCGTTCCCGGATCCCTACACCATCAGTGTCATTGTTGCCTTATTTGGGTCTCTTCTCGTTCTTTTTTTGAGTAGTATAGAGATTCTGTTTATTGTTCTTTTGACATCAAACATGTAGTGATCATAGTTTTTATTATTATTATTATTATTATTATTATTATTATTATTACTATTATTATTATTTTCTACTATATTCTAAATGCTTAGTTTATTTAAAATCCTTATAAACCATAAAGTTGATCTGTTGTTGTTTTCAAAACAAATTGACGAATGCAGTTTAGGGATGAGTTACTTCATATATGTACATACTTTTCTTACTATTAAAAGTTATTGACTCAAGTCATTTTGCCTTAATTATCTAATTTAATTTATTTAAAGCATATTTTTAATTTTTAAACAAATATTAAACTTTAACTTAATTATTAACAATGATTAATGCGTGGTATTTTAAACGTCTAGGTTAACCGTTTCATCCATTTGGAATCCTTTTCCAAATATTTCTTCGCGCATTATTTTCAAGGAATCTCTAAACGCGACCACTCGTAATCTCGAGACTTCGGTTTTCCTTCATCCTAATCTCGTACACTCGTCAACACTTGGATAATCGGAAGACTTAGCAATTATGTGAGTATACTCGTATTTCCCCCTTTTACTTTTATCACTTTTGGGGTGCAACATGTTTTATCTATCAACAAACTTACACATGAACATTTTGCTTAAACACATGAACATTCCTATAACATGCTTGTATACGTGATGGCTTGATAATTTAAACTTGGGTGAAACTTATGTGTTGAATTTATCATTAACTTCGTACGAGCCAAACCGTGACATATGTAGCGCTATAGGATTAACGACCCGCCCTTTATCATCGGTAATGTCATGAGCATATTGCGTTTCCTTGGTTTGATATGTTAGACACATGCCATATTTAAATGTTTATCTTGAATCACATGCTTGCTTTGAGGAATTGTTTAAAACTTATCTTTTGTTATGTACGTACCAAACTTGTATACTCGCCTTTGCTTTTGCATTGAATTGTATTTTAAACATGTTACAGGTTGATGATGACGATGCTATGAAAAGAAGTAGCGTTGATGCCTAGATACACATATAGACGTTTAGGTTTAATATGTCGTATCAATTTTGCTTATGTTATCATGTATTTCTTTTGAAGTTGTTGTTACTTGAGTTTATTTAATGTTGACAGTTGAAAGTTATGAAATGAAATAGGAATTATTTAATTATCGTCACAAATAGTGTTATGATGTCTCGAGCAATCTTCACACTTCGTCTCATCCCGATGTTTCCGCCATTGGTTGGGGTGTGACAGATTGGTATCAGAGCCATAACTATAGGGAATTAGGAAAAGTAGGAATGCTTTAACCTAGTCTATAGTTTTAGAGATTTATTTGTACGTCTTGCTTGAAACTACTTGCATGCTACTCTATTTGCTTTTATTTATTCGCTTTGACGTTTTAAACATATATGTCGCTTGTGTGTTAATACCTGACATGCTATTCTTATGTGACAATACTTGTCTTATTATGTGTCGATACTTGATCTATTGACCTATTCTTTGTGTGTTATTCTCGACATGCCTTTTATGTGCTTATACTTGTTCGTTATTTCCTTTAACATACGCCTTTTTCCAAGGCATTTTACTCGATTTTGTTAAACACGAAAACACTCGTATTACGCAAACGAGACGAGTTTACCAAAATAGGCATGAAACCCACAATTTGGTAAACGACTCTCATCCCGCCTGATTCAATTTTCGCACGAAATTCACCATTTAGTTAGGAGTGAAATCCACATCTTAATGGAAATTTCAAATTTAAATTCTAGTGGACGCTGGTCAACGTGTCAAAATTTAATTGACCCAACGAGTGCCAACTATACTTAGGGTACGAAGTCGTCAAGTTAGGGGTGAAACCCGCACCTTGTTGACTAGTCCCACTCCTTGATTTTTATAAATTCCGCCAAGTCTCGAATTGTCGATTGAATTGGAACATGTAATAACCGGAAGGGTAAATATCGTTAACCGATGTGTCGGCGAGAGTATTTCACCTATTAGGCCAAAGCATGCTCTCAAATTCAAAAGACTCTTCGACCACTTTGGTTAGTCAACGTTCCGTTTTGGAACCATCCAAATTTTAATCGAACTTACGCTTTATTATTTACGATATTTTATGATGAAATTCTCTCTTGACAATTTTGAACCATTTTGAGATTTCACTTTTGCGCATACATCATACTATTACTTTTCATACGGTTATACATCATTAGCATTCATAATTTCTCGTAATTTTATTTACATTTTTTTTTGTTACTACAAGTGGATATATATCAACAAGATAGGAGTGATTTCCTTACCTTGACGATTAACTTTACTTCTTTTTCTTATCTTACAACGACCTCGCCAATGGGTTAGGGGTGATTCCCTTACCTAAGTGATCGTTACCGAAACTTTCTTTTAATAGATTATATTATGTAAACACGATCATGTTTATATCTAAATCGTTTATCATTAGTCAAACCTCTAATTATTTCAAAATGCATTCTTTATATAAACGAATTTCTTATCCTACAATCTAATTTCATATCACTCACACACACAAAATTCTTAACTTTTACCATAAACGCTCACTCATCGATTTTCCAAATTTCACGAAGTGCTACTTATCAACCTAGTCGGTCTAATAAATCCATGGCCCACAAAATTTCATATTTAACGTAATTATTGAAACACGCTCATCTCACTTCATTAAACTAGAGATTTTTATTTTCAATTTGGAATCAAACCAATGTTTTCGCACACACCTATAAAATATTACAACTACAATTCAACATTTACTAAAACTTCTCTCAAAAGCAATAAAACATTTTATTAAAAGATGCTTTTCAACAATCACTAAGTTCATATACCAAATGCCTTTTCTATGGATCAACTTTTTCACAAGAATCTGTAAGTTTCAAAATTTCTAATACAAAGTTACTTAAAACGATGCAAACTTATTAATCTCTAGAACTTTTCAAAACCTCACTCGATACGTCAATTAAATTCAAAACACGTTGGTAAGGAAACTTCATAAGGACTGACAAATTTTCAACTTGTGTAAAGTCCTTTAAAACCGTAATAGCATTTCCATTCGTTTACAAGGTACAACTTGTGACAACCGGTAATTTCCGAGTTTTAATTACGCGCATAACGAACATTAATACAATCATAAGTAGCGTAATTAGACGTAAATTAACTTAAATAGGCCCTTGGAAAGCCTAGGAGCGTCTACTTGATTCACGTTACGCGAACGGCTTAAACTAAATAAATATCTAAAGCGTGAAAACAATGAAATTATTATTATTTAGGTGGGCGGCATCAGACAACTCGCGTATGAGGTATACACTCGCACATATCAAATACCCAACTAGTTTATGCAGTTATTTGCGAGACCTCAAAAATTAATTATCATATATAACTCCTACATAGAAAACCCGAACGTACACTATACATCTTAAATATGTGTGTATATAAATGAACTTGTAACCTATACATATACACTTAGATTAATATATACACACTTAAATTGCCTACATTCATATAAAAAATGGAGATGTAGGTGAATTAATTAGATAAATGGAAGTAAAAAAAGGAGATATATAAAAAAAATACCAACTCTTATGGCAGTGCACATCACGTGGCTTTGTCTCAAAATCATGTTTTCTTTTCTTGTTGGAATTGTCCAAGCATTTATGAGGTATGGTCAGTTATATGAAAAAAAATCTCTAAAACCTACTTTGACCATAAAAACTCCAACAACTCAAGAACTGGCATTTCAAAATTTCCAAAACTCAAAACTCAGACCCCTTCTTTCTCTGCTTACCTCCATCACCGGTGACCGAAGAGTTCCAGCTGGGCATCGACGTCTTTACCGGCAAACACCCCTCACCCCTTTCATCTTATACCGTGCCCTCTTTCTCTGTGTGTGTTCATGAACGGCCGGCCACCGGTGAAGCCGGTGGCGGTGCGGTGCGGTGACAACGACAGAAAACCGGCAGAGCCGGGGGTACCAATGCAACGCTCACGGCGGCGACGGTAGTGAAATTTCGCGCCGGCGACGACCGGAAAGCCGGAAACGGACGGCGGTGGTGGCACTTCTGCTCTGATAAAATTCCGGTGAGTTGTTTCATCTCATTATTTTCTTTATGTATTCTTTTCTGTTCCTCCTTTCCTCGGTCGATTGTTAATATTTCAGGCGGGGTGGAGCTTTCCGGTGACAATCGAAGAAGGACATGATGGTGTTAATGATGATGAAGTGGTGGTGTTGGCCGACGGCGGCGCTCACCGCCGGAGCCATGCCGTCTACGGCAGTGGCGGTAATGGTGGTGGTTTTGTTCACGTTTCAAGTTTGTGGGTTGGTTCAAGTTCAGTTAAGTGTCGGTTCGGGTGACATCTCGGGTCTCGGTTCGGTTCGGTTCAACAAGACAGGCTACGGGTCAAACTTAGTCCACCTCGGGTCACGATACGGTTCGGGTCAGTCGCGGTCAACAGGTGAAAGCGGTCAACCCGGGTCAGACCCGGTCAACTCAGTTTCGGCTCAGTCAAGATTGGTCAAAATAGGTCAACAAAAGTCAACGGTCAAACTTGGTAAACGACAGTCAAAACAGTCAACTCAAAGGCCCGGTAACAAGATTTTAACGTCGCGAGATCATTATATTTCGTTATTTTTAGATTTTAGATTACGCGAACCGAGCTCGAACCCCCGTAACATAGTTTATACATTAGTGATTATTTACGCTTTTACATTTAACGAAAATTTTAGATATATATTGTTTGTTGAATACATTGTTGAATTTTGACAAAATAACGACAACTTTTTATTGTCGGGTTATTCCAAAAACAGAGGAAACTCTGCCCGATTTTCGTTAAAAAAAATAAAACTTGGTTTACGAAACGTATATTGTCATAAAAACGACACTTGTTGAAAAATCCGAGTTTTTATTATAAAATACATATACGGATATATTTATTGTGGGTGACTTATTACTTAACGAAACTTGAGGATTTCTATAAAATAAATATGATCAATTATATTTACTTCCAACGTTTAGAAACATCGAAACCCAATTACCTATACAAAATGAATATGATTATTTATATTTCAAAACATTGATAATTCAAATACTTTCGAATATCTTTACAAAATAAATATAACGGTTTATATTTATCTTAAACGTCGACTTTAAACTTCTAAAGAACTAAATATAATTTTTATATTTATTTCGAACGTTTAGTATTCGGAAATCTTATGAAGTAAACATAGTTATTTATATTACTTTCAATTATTTAGAGTCTGAATATTCTTATAAGACGACCAACACGACATCGCAGGTATATATTTATATTTGGATACATATAAATATATATCTTAATCACTCAAAAACTAAGTCGATCTCGAGACTTAGTTTTATCCTGATTATAAACGGGATCAACTAACAATAATTTGGTTATTTTAAACCAAAATAATGACACCTTTATAGAATCGTTTAGTTAACGATTCGGTAGAGCTCGGACACGTAGTTTAACTACGTTGTTTAATTAGAAACTTATAATTATTCCTTGATTAGGAATGCTCTAGTTGCACGCTAGCGAGTTCACATTCTTGGAATGACACTACGGAATCACGCTAGGCTAGCTTTGCACAGGAATGTCAAGGTGAGTTCATAACCCCCACTTTTTACTGTTTTACATTTTTATAAATGTTTTCGGGGGTGGAAAGACATGCAAGTTTTGCAAAAATAAACAACTTTTCGTTGAACGAAAACTCATATTTCTAAACCATATTGCGAATGGATTTCAAGGAACTCAAATGGTTTACGAACGGTTTATACTAAACATACCGGTCTTACAAAACAAACGCGTATTTCACAAACGTGCATGATTTTCATGACTAGTGACAGGAATGTCCTAGTTACTACAACGGGACTGGGTTGTTCTGCGTACGAACAACGAGACAACCCAATGGGTTTATGTCCCCCTTTTTCTTTTGAAATACATATTAACTAGGGTATGATTAAGCTATGGAATGAACTCTTGGATCACGTGCGAATAGGCGCTAACTTTGGCACCATTAATCCTTTTAAGGACCACGGAACAGGGGGTAGATCTATCGGGTACGGGCGAGCCCCACTCACGATCCTTGTGCGGCCACTTAGAGTGCTTTTGTGTCCCTGTCGAAGTGAATCGACACTTAAATCGTCTACCGGGTTGAGTGCTTCCTATGTCGGCACACATATTAATGTCTTAGCTACACATTAATGATCAACATGTTCATAGACGCATTACATACCTACTTATAAACTGAACTTTCAAATGTTTTTAAGATTCATTTGATGTAAACTCACAAATACATGGATTTACAAACTTTGATAATGTTTTCAACTTATGTACAAGTAAGAGGACGAGTTGGTCCTGCTTACAAAGACTCTCGTGGGCAAGACTCACAACTTTCATATATCATGCCGAGAAAATGATTTTACTATGCTTTCTCCACAACTTTTAAACCGGTTATCAAAAAGATTTATTTCAAATCTTTTCAAAACAAACTATGAACTCGCTCAACTTTATGTTGACTTTTTCACATGTTTCTTTCTCAGGTTACATTTTCAAAACTGTGGAACGGTTGGAATAGGAGAACCCATGGAAATTCGAGTACTTAGCAGGCGTTCAATTTCTAGAAGTCGTAGCTTTTCGCTTCCGCTGTGCAATGAAGATACCGGTCCAGTCACGCCATGCTCTGATATTTCGGGGTGTGACAGGTTGGTATCAGAGCTATAGGTTTCAGCGAATTAGGTTTCTGTGTAGAGATACCTAGGCTTTAACCTCACTTTCCCTCTGGGGACTTAGATTTTTAAGACATTGAATACGTATTGAACGCATAGGATTCGAATATGGGTTCCAACCGTTGCCAAGAACAATGAGTCAACTGTTTTGATTTTAAACATATACAAATGTTGTGTCGATACACAGTACATGAAACAATTACACACATAAAGCAAGACAGTGAGAGTTGTGGTAACACACATTTAGGACCTCTGGAAAACTTATGTCGAAATTCATTAAAGGTCCTCACGTAGGAACTATGACTATTAACTCGGGCAAACGCCATCATATTATGTAGTCTATGCTATTTCACTTACCCGAGCAGGTAACCTACGCGGAACAAAACGCTAGTGCACAAGGATACATGAAACTCAAATTATACGTCAATGGATGTCGGAGCACATCACATTCTACGCAGAACGAAACGCCAGTGCACAAGTATACATGAAACTTAAACTACACGTCAGCGGACGTCAAAGTATATCACACACGACTTTCGAGACAAGGCCTTGGGAAAACATGATTGGGCACGATAGCAACGATGCTAATCCCGACAGCGGGAGAACTTCCAACTACAATGCAGCACTTTGCCACGTGATCATGCAAACGACACGATTCTCGCTGAGGTACGTTAGAACAAGATTTCACAACGGCCGGTACTTAGTCTAAAAGAGACTCACAGTTGTTGGCGCTGCAAAAGAAGTCACAGTTCTTCACGTCCCCCTATTTCATTTATGGCAATTACGCAATGTTCGACATTCCATGGTAATGTCACTTAACAAAAGTTATCACACGAAATTCCAGGTAAAGTCCTCAAAATTCTTTTGTTGAAATTCCGACATTTGCATATAGTGAGTAGGTTTTGGTATTTCTACTCCCCCTAATGATCCTTGCATCCCGAAAATTTTCTTTCATAATAGCGAATACTCATTTGCTTCATTCTTGACGAATTCATATGTTACACATGCGTTATTTGTTAAGCATGTGGCTTCACTTGAAATTGTTGCTTTATCAAGTTCAAATATTATTTCGGTATCTTCACTCCTTGCATTGTGATCTAGCTAAACCACATTATTGCATAATGTTGACTCCTTGATATCGAGTCAACGAAACTTGTTGAAACTCCTTTCCTTTTCAAGCTACATACATGGTTTTTCGTTGTAACCATGTCAAAAATTTTCGTGTTGATACATGCATTCCTTGTTGTAATGTGACTAAATCAAGTTCAATTGTTTGAACTTGCTCACAATATATATTCGATTCAAGATTCCATATGATGGATTGAGGCCATCATATTTGAAATAATCCTAACAAGCACTTCATTTGCTTTGAACCATAACAGGCTTGTTTGGTCTTTGACTTCATTGAATCGTTTCTTTGATCACGATCACCTTGTGGTGGCGTTTTTTCACAAGTTTGAAGCTTGCGCTAATCTCGTTGCTCACCTCATGTACAGATTTAATTATTTATTTATTTGTTTATTGATATTAAATCCGCTTTGTTGATTTATCATATTAAAACAATCTTAACACACTCGTGTGTTAAGATAATGGTACACAAATTTATGTCATATTTCGGTGTACCTCTTTAACGGTTCTTTCAGTATCGATCGAACATCTTGTGATATTCATTGCTTTCCATCTTCGATCGAAAACATTATTTATTTGCTTCATTTTCAATTGAAAATCCTATGAGATTTGTTTGAAACAAACATTCGGATTTACTTCATTGAACCTTTCATCTGATTTCAAAGACGGTGAACTTGTTCGGTCACCGCTATTGTTGAATTATTTTATTCACTACGACACCTTGTGGCGTCAGTATAAACTTGTAGCTTGTGCTAATCATGAACAAGCATTTCATGCGAAACTATGTATGCCTCTTGTTTAACAAATCATTTAAATAGTCTTAATACAACTATGTATTAAGACGATGATACACCAGGTTCGGTTGTATTTCAGTTTGGTGTATCCTTGCAATTCGATAATGTCAACACATTGATTTTATTCATTTAACGGTTCGATTGATGAACATTTTCATGTCTCTATGTCAAACGAATTTGTTGAATTCGAGTTTCATTCATACAACAACCAACGCAAGTTTCCGTTGGTAGTGAATTCTATTGTTTCAAAAATTGATTTGAAGTTTGTGAGCGTTCATTTGGAACTCTATTGGCCGAAATTCCTCTTTTGTTGAACCCCGTATACTTGGTTGCATGGGTGATAGTATCACTACGCTTTGTTCATTTGACCTCGATTTCTGGAACA
The DNA here is from genome assembly GCF_002127325.2 of Helianthus annuus. Lineage (NCBI taxonomy): Eukaryota > Viridiplantae > Streptophyta > Magnoliopsida > Asterales > Asteraceae > Helianthus > Helianthus annuus. The sequence goes on from NC_035436.2 coordinate 66,713,662, forward strand.
AACTCAGTTGAACCGTTGGGTTCTTATTGATGCAAAATGTCCTTACATTCACGTAATCTGAATGAGTTTTGATTCGATTATGCCTTTATTCACTTTGGTATTATTCGGACTTACCTAGGAACTACACAACTCTGAGGAGATAACATGGACTAAATTTCGAGGACGAAATTTCCGCAACAGGGGGAGAATGTGACAACCGGTAATTTCCGAGTTTTAATTACGCGCATAACGAACATTAATACAATCATAAGTAGTGTAATTAGACGTAAATTAACTTAAATAGGCCCTTGGAAAGCCTAGGAGCGTCTACTTGATTCACGTTACGCGAACGTCTTAAACTAAATAAATATCTAAAGCGTGAAAACAATGAAATTATTATTATTTAGGTGGGCGGCATCAGACAACTCGCGTATGAGGTATACACTCGCACATATCAAATACCCAACTAGTTTATGCAGTTATTTGCGAGACCTCAAAAATTAATTATCATATATAACTCCTACATAGAAAACCCGAACGTACACTATACATCTTAAATATGTGTGTATATAAATGAACTTGTAACCTGTACATATACACTTAGATTAATATATACACACTTAAATTGCCTACATTCATATAAAAAAAATGGAGATGTAGGTGAATTAATTAGATAAATGGAAGTAAAAAAAAAGGAGATATATAAAAAAAAATACCAACTCTTATGGCAGTGCACATCACGTGGCTTTGTCTCAAAATCATGTTTTCTTTTCTTGTTGGAATTGTCCAAGCATTTATGAGGTATGGTCAGCTATATGAAAAAAAAATCTCTAAAACCTACTTTGACCATAAAAACTCCAACAACTCAAGAACTGGCATTTCAAAATTTCCAAAACTCAAAACTCAGACCCCTTCTTTCTCTGCTTACCTCCATCACCGGTGACCGAAGAGTTCCAGCTGGGCATCGACGTCTTTACCGGCAAACACCCCTCACCCCTTTCATCTTATACCGTGCCCTCTTTCTCTCTGTGTGTTCATGAACGGCCGACCACCGGTGAAGCCGGTGGCGGTGCGGTGCGGTGACAACGACAGAAAACCGGCAGAGCCGGGGGTACCAATGCAACGCTCACGGCGGCGACGGTAGTGAAATTTCACGCCGGCGACGACCGGAAAGCCGGAAACGGACAGCGGTGGTGGCACTTCTGCTCTGATAAAATTCCGGTGAGTCGTTTCATCTCATTATTTTCTTTATGTATTCTTTTCTGTTCCTCCTTTCCTCGGTTGATTGTTAATATTTCAGGCGGGGTGGAGCTTTCCGGTGACAATCGAAGAAGGACATGATGGTGTTAATGATGATGAAGTGGTGGTGTTGGCCAACGGCGGCGCTCACCGCCGGAGCCATGCCGTCTACGGCAGTGGCGGTAATGGTGGTGGTTTTGTTCACGTTTCAAGTTTGTGGGTTGGTTCAAGTTCAGTTAAGTGTCGGTTCGGGTGACATCTCGGGTCTCGGTTCGGTTTGGTTCAACAAGACAGGCTACGGGTCAAACTTAGTCCACCTCGGGTCACGATTTGGTTCGGTCAGATTTCAGTTCAGATTACGGTTCAGGTCAGTCGCGGTCAACAGGTCAAAGCGGTCAACCCGGGTCAGACCCGGTCAACTCAGTTTCGGCTCAGTCAAGATTGGTCAAAATAGGTCAACAAAAGTCAACGGTCAAACTTGGTCAACGACAGTCAAAACAGTCAATTCAAAGGCCCGGTAACAAGATTTTAACGTCGCGAGATCATTATATTTCATTATTTTTAGATTTTAGATTACGCGAACCGAGCTCCAACCCCCGTAACATAGTTTATACATTAGTGATTATTTACGCTTTTACATTTAACGAAAATTTTAGATATATATTGTTTGTTGAATACATTGTTGAATTTTGACAAAATAACGACAACTTTTTATTGTCGGGTTATTCCAAAAATAGAGGAAACTCTGCCCGATTTTCGTTAAAAAAAAAAATAACACTTGGTTTACGAAACGTATATTGTCATAAAAACGACACTTGTTGAAAAATCCGAGTTTTTATTATAAAATACATATACGGATATATTTATTGTGGGTGACTTATTACTTAACGAAACTTGAGGATTTCTATAAAATAAATATGATCAATTATATTTACTTCCAACGTTTAGAAACATCGAAACCCAATTACCTATACAAAATGAATATGATTATTTATATTTCAAAACATTGATAATTCGAATACTTTCGAATATCTTTACAAAATAAATATAACGGTTTATATTTATCTTAAACGTCGACTTTAAACTTCTAAAGAACTAAATATAATTTTTATATTTATTTCGAACGTTTAGTATTCGGAAATCTTATGAAGTAAATATAGTTATTAATATTACTTTCAATTATTTAGAGTCTGAATATTCTTATAAGTCGACCAACACGACATCGCAGGTATATATTTATATTTGGATACATATAAATATATATCTTAATCACTCGAAAACTAAGTCGATCTCGAGACTTAGTTTTATCCTGATTATAAACGGGATCAACTAACAATAATTTGGTTATTTTAAACCAAAATAATGACACCTTTATAGAATCGTTTAGTTAACGATTCGGTAGAGCTCGGACACGTAGTTTAACTACGTTATTTAATTAGAAACTTATAATTATTCCTTGATTAGGAATGCTCTAGTTGCACGCTAGCGAGTTCACATTCTTGGAATGACACTACGGAATCACGCTAGGCTAGCTTTGCACAGGAATGTCAAGGTGAGTTCATAACCCCCACTTTTTACTGTTTTACATTTTTATAAATGTTTTCGGGGGTGGAAAGACATGCAAGTTTTGCAAAAATAAACAACTTTTCGTTGAACGAAAACTCATATGTCTAAACCATATTGCGAATGGATTTCAAGGAACTCAAATGGTTTACGAACGGTTTATACTAAACATACCGGTCTTACAAAACAAACGCGTATTTCACAAACGTGCATGATTTTCATGACTAGTGACAGGAATGTCCTAGTTACTACAACGGGACTGGGTTGTTCTGCGTACGAACAACGAGACAACCCAATGGGTTTATGTCCCCCTTTTTCTTTTGAAATACGTATTAACTAGGGTATGATTAAGCTATGGAATGAACTCTTGGATCACGTGCGAATAGGCGCTAACTTAGGCACCATTAATCCTTTTAAGGACCACGGAACAGGGGGTAGATCTATCGGGTACGGGCGAGCCCCATTCACGGTCCTTGTGCGGCCACTTAGAGTGCTTTTGTGTCCCTGTCGAAGTGAATCGACACTTAAATCGTCTACTGGGTTGAGTGCTTCCTATGTCGGCACACATATTAATGACTTAGCTACACATTAATGATCAACATGTTCATAGACGCATTACATACCTACTTATAAACTGAACTTTCAAATGTTTTTAAGATTCATTTGATGTAAACTCACAAATACATGGATTTACAAACTTTGATAATGTTTTCAACTTATGTACAAGTAAGAGGACGAGTTGGTCCTGCTTACAAAGACTCTCGTGGGCAAGACTCACAACTTTCATATATCATGCCGAGAAAATGATTTTACTATGCTTTCTCCACAACTTTTAAACCGGTTATCAAAAAGATTTATTTCAAATCTTTTCAAAACAAACTACGAACTCGCTCAACTTTATGTTGACTTTTTCGCATGTTTCTTTCTCAGGTTACATTTTCAAAACTATGGAACGGTTGGAATAGGAGAGCCCATGGAAATTCGAGTACTTAGCAGGCGTTCAATTTCTAAAAATCGTAGCTTTTCGCTTCCGCTGTGCAATGAAGATACCGGTCCAGTCACGCCATGCTCTGATATTTCGGGGTGTGACACAACTAACATAATCAATAGATGCTCTATACTCCCTTACATTCACAAATTAGAGTCTATATTTCGTGACAACTTAATCTATGTTAACTTCATATTTTGCTCAACCAACTATATATGTATATCATTTTACGTGTTTTAGTTTATATCTCATGACAATTTCACCTATACACTCATTTTTTACCTTCATACTCAAAACTTCTTGGCTTTTTACATGTTTAAATTCGTATATTACGATTCATACCATAAACAAAATCATTACGTATTACACTCATATCCATATTCGTATTTCTACATCTTATGTCTACACTTATATTATATTCACACATTTATGTTAATTTTCATAATCATATCCATATTCATACGTTTTATATTATAATCATGTTTCCGAATTATACATTTACACTACACTTATATCCAAGTTTATGTTCATACTAATACTATCACACCCTGGCTTTGCGGAAGCGTGGTTAATTTGGTGTGACTTCTTAATACCATAGCTTAATCATAACAAGCTATATGAATTAAAAATATGCAAGATCATCCATTGATAATAAAAATATGAAACATTGTCTTAACAGGTTAACACCCAACAACCATAACCTTGTCTAAACATTACAAATGCAAACGTAAAGTAAACATGGTTCAGGGACTGTGACTTGTCCAGGAAAGAGTCACAAGCCTCGAACCCTGGATGACCTCGGGCCTAATGCAGTGGAAAACAAGCCATACCGCGCCAGATCGTTAGTTTCCTGAAATACATGTAAGTTGAAAAATCAACAATAATGTTGAGCGAGTTCATGCGAAAGTGCGTAAACAAACCTTTATCTTTATCAAAAACCTGGTATGTAGCAAATAAGGAAAAAAAGAGATCACCAATGGTTTGCAAGGCCATTGATATGTGTGAAGTGCAAGTAGGGAGACTCAAACCTAGCGGATTTATGCGTCAGGCACTAAGTCACCCCGAGGTCCGTGTAGCTGGACCTGGGGCTGGGCTCGCTACACCCAGATAGATCTACCGCTCCTGTCCCTCGGTCCTACTATGAGGATTAATGGCCTCAAGTTTCCGCCTACCCACTCACATGATCTAAGTAACAAACCTCCTTACGCTAACCATACCATGTATACACATATTCATAATCATTGTAACATGTATTTCACCCCCGCAGTTTAGAAAACTGAAAACAGTTAAGAGAAAAGGGGGACGTGAATTCACAGTCAGTGCGTAGCTAAATCAAGCACTCCAAATGTCCGAAAGCTGTGCAACGACCTACATGTGCTAATTCTATTAGACGGACGGCCGTGCTTTAGCTTTATAGTTTAATTTTCGGGAAGCAGTTAGACAACTGTTCCTTGTATATATTTGGTAGTAAATCCCCTTCCCAAGGATGGGGGAATTAATACATGTGCGTTTATAATATTAAGTCTCACTTAATATATTTTACTTCTCATTCCAAAATATAATTATTTTTCTCAAAAATAATATATTTTCTTTTTACATAATACTTTCCAAAATAATACGTTGACAATATCCGCATTTATGAATATTTCCGGATAAGGCGTAAGTTACGTTTTGGCGATTAAGTGGTAATAGTAATTACCGTTGTAACTTATATGTTTGTCGTGTAGGCGTTGGTATTATTTTGGGTTCGACAAAGTTTGTAAATATTATTTTTACTCTAAAAATAATATTTATATATTTTCACAAAATAATCATAAACAGTGTGGTGAAAAATATATTTATCGAATAAATATTTATCAAGTTTAGTTTTTGTGAAAATCCCACCTCCGATTATTTAATAAATAAAGTCATGGCGAAATGTATTTTGAAAACATCTCAAAATAGTTTAACACTTGCAAATAATTCTAAGTGTTAGATTTTAGAAAAATTTCGCCAGAGTTTCCCCTGTAACTGGAGGTGGCCACACTTTCAAGCGTATCATTTTCTTTTACAAAATCACTTCAACAATTTCTTTAATCAACCAATCAAGTTCCGATACTTCAAACCAGTTTCAATACATTAAACTTGTAGACTAGTATGTAAAATCGCATTATTACATGAACTTGTAGTTTTTCCGAAAATCATAGTGTAGATCACCTTATATTTAGTGGATCTATGTATAAAATAGTTTAGTCTTGCAAAAACCCCGTTTTTGGAACAAATCATTCTTTACAACTTCCCGACAACTTTTGTAAAAATTGTTATTTTGTCGGATCTTTCGTTTCACAAGTGTTTATACACTTGTAGTTTGTAAAAATCATATTTGTTAACATATCATCCAACTTTTATAAAACATGATTTTCTCGACACTTGGTTCTACGAATATACCACTGGTACATACGTAGATCGGCTCGTTTTAAATACTATTTTACAAGTCAAAATACTTTTACACAAGTTCATGTTTCTCGTGTGGTGGAGTTTCACCTTTTAACCCTTGTACCGACAAAAACAAGCTTATGTCAAGATTTGTGATCTTAACAAAGTCGGGTTAAACGATGATAAGAGCCACCACAACGTAGATCGGGCCTCAATAATCAACATATTCGAATACTACGACTTTTACACGCGTTATAAGCTTTTAACCAAAAATATTCGAGTTTTAGTAGCCTTTAAAGATTCAAAACGCATGATTCCGACTTTTAACCGTTAAAAATCATATTAACCACTTTAGATACGATCAAGAGTGAGTTTTAAATGTTATACCTCTAGCTCGGGGCTAGGGAAGAATCTAGTCGAAAATGGCGTGGATAAAAGCAAATGAACGAGGTCCTTCAACTTCCGCTTGCTTCAAGCTTCCTTGTACGTGATCCCCGACACTTGTATAAGCTTGGAATGGATGAATCAAAAGCCGACAATGGATGTGTGTGTGTGTGTAGTCACGGCCGAGAGAGAGAGAGCAAGAGGGAGAGAGTGATGTTGGTTTAAGTGTGTGTGTTAATCTCTTGTGCTTAAGGTTGATTTTATAGACAAAAATTTAATCATCGTCCAACGGTTATTCAAGCTCTCTAGATATCCACGAAATCAATTAAAATAATCATCATGTGTACTTCTAGTTCCATGAGGATGGAACCGGCCCAAAAGGGGGGGGGGTATCCGGTTGGATCTCGATTGTTCAGTTAATGTTCAGCTATGTTAAGTAGGTTACTTTTAGAGATTAACCCCGTTAGTTGCGTGACGCGTTATAAAGCGGGTGTTAGGGTAATCAGGGACCCTAACTGGCTCAGAAAAAGGCTAACAATATTTCTGGCAATATTTTTATGTTCCGGGTATAGTCCGGTTGTTCGGTTGGATAGTAATCCGTTAAAGCGCTTAAGTAATCCTTTAAGCGTCGTAATTAATATTTTTAGCGACACAATTTATTCTGCAAAGTGTCAGGAATATTTCCTCATATTTTGGCACTTTATTAATTAGCTAGAAGGTAGTATGTTGATAAAAGTGCTGTGTTTTGTGCTTAGAGTACGTTTTAGGCACATCCAATCTCTGTATCTTATTCCTAGAGACGCAATTTAACAACCCTTGTATCCCTACACACACTATGGGTGTAGTAAAATATTTCTGGCTCATTCAGGCCTTTAGAGGCAGTGTCTGCCTCATGCTGGCTATATCAGCATGTTCAATAGGTTATCCGTCCAAATGCTACTGTGCTTTTGTGCATCATGTTTGTCACTAGCGTTCAGTAAGTAAATAATGTAGTGACGGAAAAATCAAAGTATGATGCAGATATGTACAAGTATCAACAATCAAGTAGCAGTTTATCAGTAATCTCAGTTAAGCACAGTAATTAGGCAACAATTAATAGTTAATTAAGTCGTACGGATATCTGGTTTTATGAGGGTTGTCACATTCTCCCCCCGTTAAATAAATTTCGTCCCGAAATTTTAAATTCTGATTGTAGAAGCAGGGTTCTCAGGAAATAAGTGGGGGTATTTCTCTTTCATTCGGTCTTCACGCTCCCAGGTGAACTCAGGACCATGTCTAGCATTCCAGCGAACTTTGACGAGCTTGACACTGCTCCGGCGGGTTTTGTTCACTTTCCAATCCGTGACCTCGACAGGTTCTTCAACGAAGTGGAGTGTGTCATCAATATGAATTTCGTCGGTAGGAATGGCAACGTTAACTTGAGTTGGACTTCTCTTCAGATTGGATACATGAAATGTATCGTGAACATTATTCAGTTCGGCAGGTAGATCCAACTTGTATGCTACGGTCCCAATTCTTTCCAAAACCTTGAAAGGACCAATGTAGCGCAGATTCAACTTCCCACGCTTCCCAAAGCGTGCCACACCCTTCCAGGGTGATACCTTCAACAAAACCATATCCCCAACCTCAAACTCCTGAGGTTTCCTTTTCAGATCTGCGTAGGTCTTCTGACGGTCACGGGCCGCACTAATGCGATCTCGAATTTGCGCGATCTTATCTGTAGTTTCCTGAACTACATCGGGACCTACCAATTGTCTATCACCTGCGTCAGACCAACAGAGCGACGACCTGCACTTGCGCCCATATAACGCTTCGAATGGCGCGGCACCAATACTGGTGTGGTAGCTGTTGTTGTATGAAAATTCAACCAGGGGTAAATGCTTATCCCAGCTACCGCCTAAATCCATAACACATGCTCTCAGCATGTCCTCCAACGTCCGAATCGTCCGCTTGCTTTGATCGTCGGTCTGCGGGTGAAAAGCTGTGCTCATATTCAGCTTTGAGCCAAAAGCTTCCTGGAAGGATTGCCATATCCTCGATACGAACCTCCCGTCTCTATCAGAAATAATCGAGAGAGGTACTCCATGGCGTGTAACAATCTCTCTCATGTAGATTTCAGCCAATTTGCTTGTATGATCCTTCTCGCGGATAGGCAAGAAGTGTGCTGACTTCGTTAAGCGATCCACTATCACCCAGATAGTGTCATGGCCTTTTGGCGTTCTTGGCAACTTTGTAATAAAATCCATAGAGATTTCTTCCCACTTCCACTGGGGAATTTTTGGTTGCTGCAGAAGTCCCGAAGGCTTCTGGTATTCCGCCTTAACTTTGGCGCAAGTTAAACATTTACTCACGTAAATAGCAACATCGCCTTTCATCCTAGGCCACCAGTAATAATCTTTAAGATCCTGGTACATCTTATCCGCTCCAGGGTGGATAGAGTACCGCGACTTGTGAGCTTCATCAAAGATAACCTCTCTTAAACCACCAAACAAAGGAACCCAAATCCTTTTCTCAAAACATAACGTTCCTTCCCTGTTTGGCACCAATATCTTCTCCATCCCACGGAGATATTCTTCCTCAAGGTTTCCCTCCTTGAGAGCTTCCTTCTGTGCTGCACGAACGCGTGAGGAAAGATCGGTCTGAATGATCATTTCCATAGCCCTAACCCTTATGGGCTTGATTCTCTCTTTACGACTTAGGGCATCAGCGACCACATTCGCCTTCCCTGGATGATACTTGATCTCGCAGTCGTAATCATTCAACAACTCGACCCATCGCCTTTGCCTCATGTTCAACTCCTTCTGGTTGAATATATGCTGGAGGCTCTTGTGATCTGTGAAGATGGTGCACTTTGTACCGTAAAGGTAGTGTCTCCAGATCTTCAAAGCAAAAACCAATGCGCCTAGCTCCAAATCATGAGTGGTATAGTTCTTTTCGTGCACCTTCAGTTGGCGTGATGCGTAGGCGATAACCTTTTGACGTTGCATCAACACACAACCCAATCCTTGACGCGATGCGTCGCAGTATACCACGAAATCGACAGTGCCTTCTGGTAGAGCTAAGATTGGCGCATTGCAAAGCTTATCTTTCAATATCTGAAAGGCTTCATCCTGTTTGATTCCCCAATCAAACTTCTTATCCTTTTGCGTGAGGAGTGTCAACGGTTGAGCGATCTTTGAAAAGTTCTCGATGAACCTTCGATAATAGCCAGCCAAACCCAAGAATTGCCGAATCTCGGTTGGCGTCTTTGGCGTTTCCCAATCTTTGATCGCCTCGATCTTGGTCGGGTCCACATGAATTCCATCTCCATTCACCATGTGTCCAAGGAATTGCACTTCTCTTAGCCAAAACTCACACTTAGAGAATTTGGCGTACAACTGTTCTTTCTTTAGCAGCTCTAGAATGGCTCTAAGATGCTGCTCGTGCTCAGCCCTTATCTTTGAATGAATCAAGATGTCGTCGATGAATACAATCACGAACTTATCCAGGTACGGCTTACAAACTCGGTTCATCAAATCCATGAACACTGCTGGTGCGTTTGTTAATCCAAACGGCATAACGAGGAACTCGTAGTGTCCATATCGAGTTCTGAAGGCTGTCTTCGGGATACACTCCTCCTGTATCCGTAGCTGATGGTATCCAGATCGAAGATCGATCTTTGAATAGAAGCTTGGACCTTGTAGCTGGTCGAACAGATCGTCGATTCTTGGCAGGGGATACCTATTCTTGATCGTCAGCTTGTTCAACTCTCTGTAGTCAATGCACATACGGAAACTACCGTCCTTCTTCTTCACAAACAAAACTGGAGCTCCCCAAGGCGAGAAACTTGGTCGGATAAATCCCTTGTCTAACAACTCTTGAAGTTGTGTCGACAGTTCTTGCATCTCAGACGGAGCAAGTCTGTAGGGTGCCTTAGCCACAGGCGCGGCGCCTCGAACTAAGTCGATGCGAAACTCCACTTGCCTTTGAGGTGGCAAGCCAGGCAAGTCTTCTGAAAAGACTTCTGGGTATTCCCTCACGACAGGGATGTCTTCGATCTTCGGCTCAGCAGCCTTTTTATCCACAATGTGTGCCAGAAAAGCAGCACATCCTTTCTGCAAACACTTCCTTGCTTTCAGGCAGCTAATCATCCTTAACGGCGTCTCACGCTTCTCCCCATGAACAACAATGGTCTCACCATCATTGGTCGGAATACGAATAATCTTCTCGTGACAAACTCTCTCCGCTTTATTACTCGATAACCAATCCATCCCTACTACCACGTCGAGGCTTCCCAACTGGACTGGTAGTAGATCGAGAGCAAACTCACGCTCTCCCAGTTCGATTACGCAACCTCGAATCACCTCGTTAGCTTCTACTAACTTCCCATTCGCTAATTCGATCGAGTATGGAATATGTAACTTACTAGCAGCTAAACCAAGCATGTTCTTAAATTCTAACGATACAAAGCTGTAATCGGCACCAGTATCAAACAAAACGGATGCATAGCGTTGGTTTACAGGGAACGTACCAGTGACAACATGGGGATCCTGGCGCGCTTCCCTGGCTTCCATGTTAAAAACTCTTCCGCGTGCCTGGTTTAATTCTGGGCAATTCCTCTTGTAATGCCCCTGATCTCCACAGTTGAAACATCCGGGCCTCTGCCCGTTCCCACCATTATTTCCAGCTTGATGGTTTCCCTGGTTCCGATTCATGGCGCCCGCTTGGTTAGCATTATTGGCACGGTTCCCATCACCTCCCTGGTTTCCTTGTGGGCGTTCCCATTACCACCACGGTTATTCCAATTCCCAGATCCTCCCTGGCCTCCCCGGCCAACACTAGCCCAACAAAAATCCTTCATATGACCAGTCTTCCCACATGATTCACAAACTCTTAGGCTGCAACGACCAGAGTGATGTCGTTGGCATGAGTTGCACTTGGGTTGTGCACCCATGTATCCCTTCCCTTTCCTTTTACTACCAGCTGTATCTTGAGCTGGCGCATTCGATTCCCCTTTCTTAACCACCATCCCGGTGCCCTGCTTGAAATTCGAAAATTTTCGCTTGTTTCCACCTGACGACTCCACATGAGTCTCTTTCTTCTTCGGCTCGACTTCATCAAACTTGTTCAACCGAATTGCCTCTTCGGTGAGAGCCACACTCAAATCAATGGCTTCAGTGATAGTTGCAGGTTTGGAAGAAGTCACCATGCTGATTATTTGAGGGGCCAATCCCCAAATGAAGCGTTCAATCCTTTTGAACTCAGGTGTAACCATGTAGGGTACCACGTGCGACAAATCGTGGAACCTCTGAACATACTCAGCTATCTTGGGACCTTCCATCTTCAGGTGCCAGAATTCGGTCTCTAACCTCTGGATTTCAGCGCGAGAACAGTACTTTTTGCGCATGAGTTCTTTCAACTCAGTCCACGTCAGTGCGTAAGCCGCAGCTTCGCCAAGGGTCTGGACCTGTAGATTCCACCAGGATAGGGCTCCATCCACAAATAGCCCTGAGATGTAAGTGACTTGTTGATCCAGCGCGCATTTGCTCATGCGAAGTACGGACTCGGTTTTCTCAGCCCAGCGGACGAAAGCAACAGCACCACCTGTGCCATCGAAGTTTATGGGCTTGCAGTCCAAGAATTGTTTGTAAGTACACCCATGCGGTGGATTGTTGTTGTTGCCCGTGTTGCCGGAGTTGCTTCCACTCATTCCTCCCTGAGAGGCAGCATATTGAGCAATAGCAGCAGCAATGACTTGCTGTAGTTCGTCCTGAGTAGTAGGCATCGGCTGTGGCTGACGTCTTGGCGCCATCTTCTAAAGATGTGTACGTTGGTCAGGCCATAGTAAGCATACGATTATATTAATAGTAATAGCACATAACATCCCATGTTATCAATATATCACACACACAACATCCCATGTTATAATCATTATACACACAACATCCCATGTCCCAACATCCCATGTCACAAGTATTATATACACAACATCCATGTCCCAACATCCCATGTCACAAGTATTATATACACAACATCCCAAGTCCCAACATCCCATGTCACAAAAATATATACACAACATCCCATGTCCCAACATCCCATGTCACAAAAATATAAATAAGAAACCAAGTGCATCAGGTATGGTGAGAATACCGCGATTGCTACATATATCGAGACCATAAAGTGTAGTAAGTGTGTCATACAACCATCAACCAAATAGGGGCTACATCACCCCTGTACAAAACTATATCATATCAGTATCACATACATCAGGTACATCAAATAAATATCAACAAAAGTCAGAAAGCATCAGATGGTCTCCAAAAGGCTGTGCAGTCACAATCGCTGTCGTCTCACCATCGTCTACCACTATGGCACCGATGAGCTCTATGCGGATGGGGGTGGAGGAGGGGGAAAGTGAGTGTAGAGTAAGCGGCGTAGATGAAGCCAGTCCTCCTCCATCGCCTGCTGAGTGTGAATAACAGAAGCGATCTGCTGCTCTAAAGTCGAAAGTCGGGCAGCAAAGTCCGGGGGTAATGATCGAAAAGGCTGAAAAGATGAAGATGTCTGACCATGATATGGACCTAGTGATAGCTGAGCTCTCTCGAGCTCCTGGAGTCGCTGTGTATGGGACTCATGCTGATGGACAAAGGACATCAAGACGTCCTCTACGGTATGTCCCATATGGAATGGATGATATGGATCAGTGGGTGGCATCGGAGAGGAAGATGACCAAAGCAGTGGCATGCTGGTGGGATCGAATGGTGCTACATGAACAGGTGAAACAGAAGATGGAACAGATGTCATCTGGGGCATGAAAGGCATAGGCATCGGTATGTGCCCAAAAGGGTGGGCTGAAGAGCCCTCTCCAGGCCCCGCTGGAGGTACAAACGGTGGGATCTGAAATGAGAAATCAGCATGATGTGCATCAGTGTGATGTGGGGGAAACGGTGGAACATCCTCGTCAGCAGGTATCCAACCGTGCTGAGCCTCCTCATCGGGTGGATCCATATGCTCAGCAAACAGAGCGTGCTCAGGCTCGAGGGGTACAGGATCAAACGGAGCAATGACAGGATCTACGGGTGCAACATGCTCAACTGGGTGATCAACAGGGATATCAGCAATCAAAGGGGGATCAACAAAAGGTGGATCAATAACAGGATCATCAGCTATCAAAGGAACATCACCAACAGGTGGGTCAGCCAAAACGGGCTCAACAGGAACGTCAGCATGTACCAAGTCATGCTCATGCACAGGATCGAGAGCAGCTGCCTGCTCTGGGGCCAAGGCAGGCTCTGGGTCATCAAAAGCCATATCAAAATCAAACTCTGGATCAAAGGGATCAACAGGATCAACGGGATCAACAGGGTCCTCCATATGCTGGTCCATAGGAATATACTCAATATCGCGGCCAGGATCAAATCCTGGAGGGAAAACGGGATCAGAATCCTCAATGTCGTCGTGCTCGAACACAAAGCTCGGGATGGGTGCGGCAGAAGATGCCTGATCGGGGTCCGAGTCATGTACAAAATGCTGCGTGCTCACCTCGTGAGACGGTACAGATGCCACAGACTCAAAGGAGTCTGGGACTGGCGAATGGGCGGGCGAGTCCTCAACTGGAGCACCAGCGATCATCAAAAGATCGCCAACGGGAAGAGGGGCTGCATCAGGAATCTCATCCTCGTAAGGCTCGTCCTCAAAGAGATCAATGTCGCCGTCAGCCTCGGCGTCGGGTAGCAAGTCGTATGCTGGATAAGAAGCAAGAGGAATAGGAGCTGGAATCACAACCAGGGGAAGATACTCAGCAGGATCGCCATCAATAGGCTCATAAGCACCCTCGGGTAGAGCGAAGGGTAAGGAGTCATCATCATCGGTGCTGGTGAAGTCGGAGGTATGCACCTCGTGCTCTGAAGACACAATGTCGTCCGATACTACGGGTAATGGTCCGGTGGTATCTGAATCACCCGTGGCTGGTGAGTCCATGGGTCTGTAACATAAACACAAGCATACACAAAAATCAGTAAATCAGGTAATCACACAAGTTACCAAGTAATAATCACATAATCCTCCTAGTCCCACTAGCCTCCCAGCCTCCCAGACTGTCCTTCCTAGTCCCACTAGCCAACTTTCCCAGCCTCCCAGACTGACTCCCTAGTCCCACTAGCAAACTTTCCCAGCCTCCCAGACTGACTCCCTAGTCCCACTAGCAAATTCTCCCAGCCTCCCAGACTGACTCCCTAGTCCCACTAGACAACTACCTCGATCCATTAGATCGAGCCTCGGCCTCCCAGACCGAGCCTCAGTCTCCCAGACCGAGCCTCAGCCTCCCAGACTATGCCTAAAAATAATAAATAAAATATGCTCAACATTTGTTTATAAAAACGTTTTGGATCTGGACTTAAGTGGTATGCAGTAAAAATGTTTTCGTGAGAGCCCTAGTGATCATAGTCTAGACTCGAGAAGGAATCCTAGTTCGCTATGATCAGAGCTCTGATACCAAGCTGTCACACCCTGGCTTTGCGGAAGCGTGGTTAATTTGGTGTGACTTCTTAATACCATAGCTTAATCATAACAAGCTATATGAATTAAAAATATGCAAGATCATCCATTGATAATAAAAATATGAAACATTGTCTTAACGGGTTAACACCCAACAACCATAACCTTGTCTAAACATTACAAATGCAAACGTAAAGTAAACATGGTTCAGGGACTGTGACTTGTCCAGGAAAGAGTCACAAGCCTCGAACCCTGGATGACCTCGGGCCTAATGCAGCGGAAAACAAGCCATACCGCGCCAGATCGTTAGTTTCCTGAAATACATGTAAGTTGAAAAATCAACAATAATGTTGAGCGAGTTCATGCGAAAGTGCGTAAACAAACCTTTATCTTTATCAAAAACCTGGTATGTAGCAAATAAGGAAAAAAAGAGATCACCAATGGTTTGCAAGGCCATTGATATGTGTGAAGTGCAAGTAGGGAGACTCAAACCTAGCGGATTTATGCGTCGGGCACTAAGTCACCCCGAGGTCCGTGTAGCTGGACCTGGGGCTGGGCTCGCTACACCCAGATAGATCTACCGCTCCTGTCCCTCGGTCCTACTATGAGGATTAATGGCCTCAAGTTTCCGCCTACCCACTCACATGATCTAAGTAACAAACCTCCTTACGCTAACCATACCATGTATACACATATTCATAATCATTGTAACATGTATTTCATCCCCGCAGTTTAGAAAACTGAAAACAGTTAAGAGAAAAGGGGGACATGAACTCACAGTCAGTGCGTAGCTAAATCAAGCACTCCAAATGTCCGAAAGCTGTGCAACGACCTACATGTGCTAATTCTATTAGACGGACGGCCGTGCTTTAGCTTTATAGTTTAATTTTCGGGAAGCAGTTAGACAACTGTTCCATGTATATATTTGGTAGTAAATCTCCTTCCCAAGGATGGGGGAATTAATACATGTGCGTTTATAATATTAAGTCTCACTTAATATATTTTACTTCTCATTCCAAAATATAATTATTTTTCTCAAAAATAATATATTTCCTTTTTACATAATACTTTCCAAAATAATACGTTGACAATATCCGCATTTATGAATATTTCCGGATAAGGCGTAAGTTACGTTTTGGCGATTAAGTGGTAATAGTAATTACCGTTGTAACTTATATGTTTGTCGTGTAGGCGTTGGTATTATTTTGGGTTCGACAAAGTTTGTAAATATTATTTTTACTCTAAAAATAATATTTATATATTTTCACAAAATAATCATAAACAGTGTGGTGAAAAATATATTTATCGAATAAATATTTATCACGTTTAGTTTTTGTGAAAATCCCACCTCCGATTATTTAATAAATAAAGTCATGGCGAAATGTATTTTGAAAACATCTCAAAATAGTTTAACACTTGCAAATAATTCTAAGTGTTAGATTTTAGAAAAATTTCGCCAGAGTTTCCCCTGTAACTGGAGGTGGCCACACTTTCAAGCGTATCATTTTCTTTTACAAAATCACTTCAACAATTTCTTTAATCAACCAATCAAGTTCCGATACTTCAAACCAGTTTCAATACATTAAACTTGTAGACTAGTATGTAAAATCGCATTATTACATGAACTTGTAGTTTTTCCGAAAATCATAGTGTAGATCACCTTATATTTAGTGGATCTATGTATAAAATAGTTTAGTCTTGCAATAACCCCGTTTTTGGAACAAATCATTCTTTACAACTTCCCGACAACTTTTGTAAAAATTGTTATTTTGTCGGATCTTTCGTTTCACAAGTGTTTATACACTTGTAGTTTGTAAAAATCATATTTGTTAACATATCATCCAACTTTTATAAAACATGATTTTCTCGACACTTGGTTCTACGAATATACCACTGGTACATACGTAGATCGGCTCGTTTTAAATACTATTTTACAAGTCAAAATACTTTTACACAAGTTCATGTTTCTCGTGTGGTGGAGTTTCACCTTTTAACCCTTGTACCGACAAAAACAAGCTTATGTCAAGATTTGTGATCTTAACAAAGTCGGGTTAAACGATGATAAGAGCCACCACAACGTAGATCGGGCCTCAATAATCAACATATTCGAATACTACGACTTTTACACGCGTTATAAGCTTTTAACCAAAAATATTCGAGTTTTAGTAGCCTTTAAAGATTCAAAACGCATGATTCCGACTTTTAACCGTTAAAAATCATATTAACCACTTTAGATACGATCAAGAGTGAGTTTTAAATGTTATACCTCTAGCTCGGGGCTAGGGAAGAATCTAGTAAAAAATGGCGTGGATAAAAGCAAATGAACGAGGTCCTTCAACTTCCGCTTGCTTCAAGCTTCCTTGTACGTGATCCCCGACACTTGTATAAGCTTGGAATGGATGAATCAAAAGCCGACAATGGATGTGTGTGTGTGTGTAGTCACGGCCGAGAGAGAGAGAGCAAGAGGGAGAGAGTGATGTTGGTTTAAGTGTGTGTGTTAATCTCTTGTGCTTAAGGTTGATTTTATAGACAAAAATTTAATCATCGTCCAACGGTTATTCAAGCTCTCTAGATATCCACGAAATCAATTAAAATAATCATCATGTGTACTTCTAGTTCCATGAGGATGGAACCGGCCCAAAAAGGGGGGGGGGGTATCCGGTTGGATCTCGATTGTTCAGTTAATGTTCAGTTATGTTAAGTAGGTTACTTTTAGAGATTAACCCCGTTAGTTGCGTGACGCGTTATAAAGCGGGTGTTAGGGTAATCAGGGACCCTAACTGGCTCAGAAAAAGGCTAACAATATTTCTGGCAATATTTTTATGTTCCGGGTATAGTCCGGTTGTTCGGTTGGATAGTAATCCGTTAAAGCGCTTAAGTAATCCTTTAAGCGTCGTAATTAATATTTTTAGCGACACAATTTATTCTGCAAAGTGTCAGGAATATTTCCTCATATTTTGGCACTTTATTAATTAGCTAGAAGCTAGTATGTTGATAAAAGTGCTGTGTTTTGTGCTTAGAGTACGTTTTAGGCACATCCAATCTCTGTATCTTATTCCTAGAGACGCAATTTAACAACCCTTGTATCCCTACACACACTATGGGTGTAGTAAAATATTTCTGGCTCATTCAGGCCTTTAGAGGCAGTGTCTGCCTGATGCTGGCTATATCAGCATGTTCAATAGGTTATCCGTCCAAATGCTACTGTGCTTTTGTGCATCATGTTTGTCACTAGCGTTCAGTAAGTAAATAATGTAGTGACGGAAAAATCAAAGTATGATGCAGATATGTACAAGTATCAACAATCAAGTAGCAGTTTATCAGTAATCTCAGTTAAGCACAGTAATTAGGCAACAATTAATAGTTAATTAAGTCGTACGGATACCTGGTTTTATGAGGGTTGTCACAAATACAATTATACTTACACTCACATTTGTGCAATTACATTTACACTAATATTCATATTCATGCTTATACTTATACTTACACATCCTACTTATACTCATACTTATTCAACTATGCTTAAACTTATATTCACACCCGTGCATTTTATTCATGCAAATACAATTATGTTTACACTTATATTCATGGTTATACTCGCGTTTATACGACTTATGTTATACACATACTCATATATATGCCCTCATTTATACGATTAATGTTCATACTAACATTCATTCGTTCATGCTCAAATTTGTACTCACATTTATACTCGCTTTTCATACACGTCATACTTGTGCTCATACTCTTGACATGCGTTTTGTGTTTATGCTCATATGCGTGTTCATATCTAAACTCACACTATGTTCATGCTTTTTACTCAAAGTTTATACACACGCACCTGTACGCGAGCGAAAACCGAGGGACTCGCTTACGTAGGTTTTATACCAATTGGAACGCAAACATGCTTATATGCTACATTCCTATACACACGCAATCCTATTGATTTCAAAATTTATGTATACCTTGATTCATACGCAACTAGTACAAACTATGCGGATCATGCGACGATCGGTATAATCGCGGGTGCACACGGGATTATAGTGATAGGCGTATGAGAACCATAGAGTGTACTACTGTGTATGGTAAGACACGAAACGTGTAATGACACCGAACACAAAACGGACGTAATATGGTTAAAACATGGTGGATACGCCGCTGTTACTTCCAAGTCTCGATTCCTTTAGCCGAAATGCCTTTTAGAGCCTTCATCTTAATAAATTTCGGGACGAAATTTCCTAAAGGAGGGGAGACTGTAACGCCTCACTTTTTTTAAACTTACCTTAATTAGAAAGAACGTGTACATTCCTATTATTATTTTTTTTTTGAAAACTGAAACCTGTAGTATCGTATTCGTAATTCGAGCCCGCTATCTCTATAGAATAACATGTTGGTGCTATATATTATAAAAAAAAGAAACTACATAATATAATATTTAGGGAATGAATTCTATAAAAGATGATGGCTAGTTAAGAATTTTGAAAACTTATCTAGAGCTAAAAATGACAAATCCAAAGGAACTTACAACTTCCACTACAAAAGGGTACAAAACATCCCAACGTTCTTGTTTTAGCTAGTCATTTTTAATATGTTGTACAAATTATAATATGTCTTATTTACATAAAAAAAAGAGGGAATGTAAAGACCAAAGTGGACATCAAATGAAACCGTGTAGTTGGTCACGACCAGCAAAGTGGCGCACCAAACAGGCTGCTCCACAGCCATTGGACCATTTTTTTTTGTGTTTCTATCTCCCAACCAACCTCATAATAACTACACTTTAAACTTAACCCTAACTCCTTTTATTATCAGCCGCTATCTTTATCATCCCCTTCTAAACTCTTGTCTACACATTATACACAATTACAAAACACAGAGAAGTCTCATTCCCTTTAAAAATCATTCAAGCTACAACTCCTTCTTCTACCTTAGAAACCCTAACCATAATTCACTGAACCTTCAACCTCACTCTCCCTCTCTTTCGATTAAATACAACCAAACACACCTCTCGATCTCGACCTCTCCCTCGTCGATGTCCGGCGGCCGGCGAACCAGTGGTGCCGGCGCCGTTACGGTGGTGTCGGCCACCACTCTCGGCCATAATCACAACCACGCCGGAGAAGAACAGCAATCGCCGGAAGACGCTGGAAAAAAAAACCGAAGTTACCGGAGCCGTACGAGGATCGACGGGAACTATTTCTTTTTCGTTTCGGTATATTTCTCACATTCCTGTTACTCACTGTTGGGATGTTTTATCTTCTCGACGATTTGTAGCGTTTAAATAAACTTATTATATATGTAACCAACTAAACTGATATATGTTTTTTTTCTAGAAGATGACGATGACGTTTTTTTTATTATTCAAATAAAACTGTAACCAAACATCCCAAATCAAGGCGCATATCAGGTGGCTAGTGGTTATGTGAAACAAGCAAAGGGTCACGGGTTCGTTCCCGGATCCCTACACCATCAGTGTCATTGTTGCCTTATTTGGGTCTCTTCTCGTTCTTTTTTTTGAGTAGTATAGAGATTCTGTTTATTGTTCTTTTGACATCAAACATGTAGTGATCATAGTTTTTATTATTATTATTATTATTATTATTATTATTATTATTATTATTACTATTATTATTATTATTATTATTATTATTTTCTACTATAATCTAAATGCTTAGTTTATTTAAAAGCCTTATAAACCATAAAGTTGATCTGTTGTTGTTTTCAAAACAAATTGACGAATGCAATTTAGGGATGAGTTACTTCATATATGTACATACTTTTCTTACTATTAAAAGTTATTGACTCAAGTCATTTTGCCTTAATTATCTAATTTAATTTATTTAAAGCATATTTTTAATTTTTAAACAAATATTAAACTTTAACTTAATTATTAACAATGATTAATGCGTGGTATTTTAAACATCTAGGTTAACCGTTTCATCCATTTGGAATCCTTTTCCAAATATTTCTTCGCGCATTGTTTTCAAGGAATCTCTAAACGCGACCACTCGTAATCTCGAGACTTCAGTTTTCCTTCATCCTAATCTTGTACACTCGTCAACACTTGGATAATCGGAAGACTTAGCAATTATGTGAGTATACTCGTATTTCCCCCTTTTACTTTTATCACTTTTGGGGTGTAACATGTTTTATCTATCAACAAACTTACACATGAACATTTTGCTTAAACACATGAACATTCCTATAACATGCTTGTACACGTGATGGCTTGATACTTTAAACTTGGGTGAAACTTATGTGTTGAATTTATCATTAACTTCGTACGAGCCAAACCGTGACATATGTAGCGCTATAGGATTAATGACCCGCCCTTTATCATCGGTAATGTCATGAGCATATTGCGTTTCCTTGGTTTGATATGTTAGACACATGCCATATTTAAATGTTTATCTTGAATCACATACTTGCTATGAGGAATTGTTTAAAACTTATCTTTTGTTATGTACGTACCAAACTTGTATACTCGCCTTTCCTTTTGCATTGAATTGTATTTTAAACATGTTACAGGTTGATGATGACGATGCTATGAAAAGAAGTAGCGTTGATGCCTAGATACACATATAGACGTTTAGGTTTAATATGTCGTATCAATTTTGCTTATGTTATCATGTATTCCTTTTGAAGTTGTTGTTACTTGAGTTTATGTAATGTTGACAATTGAAAGTTATGAAATGACATAGGAATTATTTAATTATCGTCACAAATAGTGTTATGATGTCTCGAGCAATCTTCACACTTCGTCTCATCCCGATGTTTCCGCCATTGGTTGGGGTGTGACAAAAGAAGTCTTACAACTAGCTTAAAGCTAGGGAAGATCACTAGTGAAAATGGAGGGGATAATAGTAAACGAAGGTGGTCCTTCAAGTTTTGTGAGCACCGAGCCTCGTTGATGATCTTGTTACACCTTAATGTACACTTAGATTGGATGAGATTGAAACAAAAAGAATGATGATGGTGGGACTAGTTTCGGTCGTAGCTTTTTTTTTCTTTGTGGGGGAAAGGAGTTGTGAAAATGGTGGTGATCTTGACTTCTTATAACCACACTTCTCTAATATCCATTGGTTTTAGTGTTTAAGAAAGTACATACATAATTTCCCAAATCCAAGAGAAAGATCACATGGGGATATGATGAAGATTTAAATAAATCTTGTGGTGGTGGGGGGGGGGTCATATGAGCCTTCATTTACATGGGGGTAGAGGGGGGTAATTTGTAAATTGGTGGTAAAAGGTAATTAGTGGGAGGTTGTTAAGTGTAAGGGTTGGGTACAATATGTTTCATGCATTATGTAATATGTTTGTGTGCTCGGGAACCATGACTAGCTCAGAAAAATGAACACAATGCTTCTAGCAATATTTTAGTGTTCCAGGTAATGTCTGGTTGTTTGGTTAGATACCGTTCCGTTAAAGTGCTAAGTTATTCCGTATAGTGTCTTTTATGTAACTTTTTGTGACACTTTTAATTCCCGGCACTTAGGAAAGCATACAGGACCATTTTGCCATATTTTTGCACACTAATAGCATGTTAAAAATGCTGAATTTTGTTAATTAATGCAGAATTCTGCACTTTGAGTGGGTTTTAGGCACTTTCCGGCACCTAAACTATCACCTAGTGACGCAGTTTTATGGTCCTTACTTCCCTACACTCCATACTAGTGTAGTACCTAGTCCCTGGCTCATACTGGGCCTCAAAACATTGTCTGTCTATGTGCTGGCATTGTCAGCATGTTTCTGAATTATCCGCTCACTGTGCTAACTATGCTTTGTGCATCAAGTTTGTCACTAAAGTTTGTGTGTAATAAATGGAGTGACATGTCACACCCCGACCACGTAAAACAACAAAACGTGGCGAAATCGTCGGGGAGTGTTGTAACAGAATCATTGTTTCATAACACATGGGAAATTGAAATGCTGTTTTATTGATTAAAAGAATTACAATGTCTTAACAAACAAATAAGCATAACATAATCAACTAGTCTTGCATCTTTTAATGTCACTAAGGCCCAAGTCCGCCTATGTGTATCTTGATCAATCCTATGCATCATCTCCTGAAACACATGTGAAAATAGGTACGTCAGCATAAAAATGCCGGCGAGTACATAGGTTTTATGAAAAATAGGATTCATGACTTAGGTTTAAGAAAATGTTTAAACAAAAACTTGTCATAAATCCAGTTTAAGTGTTTGCTTTTGTAAAACGTTTGAAAATCGATGATAGATATGTATATTTAAATGAATAATGTAAGGTTAAATGAATAACCCAGTAAAATGAATTTGTATAAATCAAACTGTTTGTAAAACAATGTCTTGTGAAAAATATGTTATTTGTATAAAATGTATAAGTCCAAATTGAATGATTTAAATAACGCTACGACATGTAATATAATACAAGCACTTATATATAGGAACTACCAGCGGCGTATCCACCATGCTTGTATCACATTACACACGTCTCGTTACTCAAATCACTTACCCAAACAAACCACCAATGTAAATTGCCCATGTCTAAACCATTTGTCAAATGTCATAGTAAAAACCATGTCAAAAATGTCTATGTCAAATGTTATCATGAAATGTGTAAACAAAAAGTCATGTATGGCAAGTGAAAAATGTATCAACTAAACCATAGGTGAAAATGCACAAAACAAAGTATTGAAGTAAAACTCAGTTTAAATCAATTTTATGTTTTGTGGATGTGCATGCTATACTGATATAAACACTTATGCGGTATGTTAAACGCAATACATTCAAGCCTTGAGACAGCAGGATAACCTTAGAGTAAAGGTTATCAAAGTGAAAATGTTCACGGATTCAGTCATTCCTTACACCCAAACAAACCTAGGATGTCAGGAACGGGATTTGTCAAGTCCTATGGTACCATTACTTACTACCGAGCGGCGTAGCTAATGTTAATGAATGTAGTAAAAGAACCGTTTAAACAAACCAAATGTTTTACCGAACGTAAGCATGTGATGTGATGTGATGTGAATGTACTAAGTATGGACTAAACGAACATACATAGCATGAAATAGGTAAATGTAAATCAAATGTACTAAGTATGCTAAGTAAACATACAAAGTAGAAAATTCATGTAAATCAATGTGTTAGCATGCTCAGTAAACATACATAGCAGAAAAAGTAGTGAAAACAATATGCTAGCATGTTAAGTAAACATACATAGCAAAAGAAATGTGATGTAAAACAATGTGCTAGCATGTAAAGTAAACATACATAGCAAAAGAAATGTGATGTAAAACAATGTGCTAGCATGTTAAGTAAACATACATAGCAAAACATAGTGAAATCGTGTACTAATAGTGTACTAATGAAAATAGCAAGTATATGATATGAAAACATGAAAAACATGAAAGTAACAAGTAGGCACATGTGTTTCACCCTAAAATGTTTGAAAAACAGTAAAAGAGGGGACTATGTACTCACTTGAGGGTGCTTAGAAGTCTTGAACAACAACCAAGCAAAGCTAGAGGGATCACGGAATCAAACGGCACCCTATATAGATAACTACATAAATAACCGGACCTAAATCGGGGGATTAGATAGTATGAGGTTTCGTAAACCAAATGAGTATTGGAACTCATATGATATGGTTAAACAAAACCCACATACTAAAATGAAACCTAACCTAAGTGCTTACGACCCATTACGACCCGTTTAGGTAGCTTATGTTACTTTAACGCGTCGTTTGGGTAAAACGCGTTTGGACCGCTTAACTAGTCCTATGACAAGTAAAATATGCCTTAGCATGTCTAATATAGTTACCTAATTAGTTTAGATGTCAAAATTTAGGTTACATATGCTTTAAATAAATTTTGGAGCAAAAAGGGCATTTTGGTAATTTACCTAAGGCATAAGAACTACTTATCATACAACTACTTAAACGACGTGACCATAAGGTATAACCTCGGAAGGTTATTCCCTATACAACTATGGTCACCTAATGTATATGGTCGGATCCTAAAGATCGACCAAATGGGTCGGGTTCGAAAGTATAAGCGATTGATTAGATCGCTTACCTTTACGACCCTAAACAAGCACAAATCTAAAAGCGACGAGCTAAACATGCTAGAACATGTTTAGTAAAGTTATAAAATAGGTTTGGTATTAAAACAAACGGTTTTAATACCCTAGAGTAGTTTGGTTACAAAATACGCGAGAAAACGTATTTTGGCCGAAACTATGACTCGTCACTGAGCCTAGATAACGTGGTAATCAGTAGGTATAGTCACTAGGGACTATAACCATCGTGATTACGCTCACGTTAGGAAGTTCAAACGAACTTCGCGTTGACCAAAAACTGGTTAAAGCAGAAAGTCAAACGCAGTGTGACTTTAACGCTAAAACGAACGAAAAACGCGAAAGAATACTTACAGAAGGTCCCCGCAACATTGAATTCCAAGTATTTCTCAGGTATGAAGTGATAACCATTCCAACTTAGAGAAAATCTCAGAATTCAAGTGAGTTGGGGGTGAGAAGGGTGGGGTATTTATAGGATTTCTAGCACCGTTAGGATCGTTTCTTGATTCCCGTGCTTTAATCTTGAGCGTACAAGTGGGCACAAGGTTTTGTGATTCTAGGGGCATCCAAAACCAGTCCATAGAATCAAAGAAACTAAGTGCAAAACCATGGGAGCAGCTGGGTTTTAATTAAATGAAGTATTCTGACCTGGGAGAGGCTTACGGACCGTAAGCAACTCCATACAGTCCGTAAGGACCTTATTTGCTGGCAGTAACTTTCAGCAATTGGCAGAACAGGCCCCTGCACCTCCAAACTTGGTTTTTGATGCGTTTTGACACGTTTAAGCCCCGTTAACCCCATTTTAAGGCTCTAAAATGAAGTTAAAGTATAGGGAACTTAAAACATGCTCAAAAATATGTCGGATGTCGGTTCGTTTGGCCGTACGGTTGCGTTGTTCGGTTAATTACGACGGAAGTCGTAACGGACGCAAAAACGATCCAAATTGCGCGACGAATGGATTTTTGACAAGCCAATCACTAAAACATAATATTTTAATGAGTACCTAAATTTTTGGATGTCCAAAAGTATTCAGAACGTAAAATATACGCGAAAATGCAAACTTATGCACTTTTTGACGCTTTTAGTCCCTGAATGACCAAAAAGTTTATTTTAGCACACCGAACACCTCAAAGCCTATTTCTAAGCTATGTAAAGGATATCTTGGGTATGTTTAACTTATGGCCAAGTTCCGGAATGTTCGTTACAGTTCAAATAGGCATACTTTCGCAGTTTGTCGAATTTAGTCCCTGTAGGCGAATAAACTTGATTTCGGCACACCAAACCTTCCAAAACTTATTTCTAAGTTATGTAAAGGTTATTTAAGGTATGTTAAGCCTATGTCATTGTTCCGGAGTGTTTGTTGCATTAAACTGGTTATATTTACGCATCAGTGCGCGTATAACCTTCTAGAAAGCAATTTAAAGCCCGAAATCGAACAAGAGCTGATATGTGCAAATGATACACATGTTTATACAAATCCCAAGTATGAAATACAATATTTCATTGGTTTGGTATTTTTTTGATGGTTGAAGTGACACAGGTGTCACAGTCTCCCCTACTTCAGGAAATTTCGTCCCGAAATTTATTTAGAGGAAACTTGTGAGAGCTTGAAAGATGAAGTTGAAAAGATCGAACAATACTGGCTAGAGTCCTGAACTTCTAGTAACCTTAAATAACATCATGCTTGCAACGTGAGAGGGTCACTTATATACAAGTATATAAAGCGTTATTGGTGCGTCCACCGTACCTCTATTACATTGTTCACATTTTGTTATGATTGCCACTATTGGTTCTTACACATAATAAGTCTTACCGTGGTTTTCGTGCACTAAACTTCATAATTATGTATGCATCCATAATTACGTAATTCCTTGCATAGTCACGTAGTGCATCTTATAATGTGTAGGGGAAGGAAACAATGGATGAGCCGGTGATGATTGTGCCTAGACCACCATAGGGTCTTTTAATTAAATCAACGAATGATTTAAATAGACTACCAAGGAGTCTGTTCAGCTATATCACCATATGTCATTCTTAACCAGATTCTGAATCAATCTTTTTGACTAGACCACTAAAAGGGGTCTCTTTGAATTATGGAATGGTACTATATAATCCAAGGGTCTTAACGATTACGTAGAAGCCCATTAAGGATTTAAGGTAGTACCTTATGAATATCCTACTACGAATCCCTCATATGAAGATATGAAAGGTTCTACGAGGATTTGGATAACGAATATCCAGAGTATAAAACACAAAACATGCATAAAAGAAAACGCAAAATGCATAAACACATAGTCACATAACCACAAAATTGTTTATCTTGATTTTTTAAACTTGTCATGATTTTGTTAATTTGTTCTGCTAACAGAGCACATGTATTTAAAGCACACCAGGTATCCAATCAGTGGATTTTGATTGGTGCTTTAAACATTATCAAGAATCTAACTATTAAGTTAGAAAAGATCTTAAATAGAAAATTCGATTTCGATTATAAGGAACCGAAATGTTCGAATTAAGGTACACAAAGAATCCGATTAAGGACTCTGATTTGAATGACAATTTTCCACAAGGATCTAATTGTGAAGATAAAAGATCCATATGGATTTTGGGAATTGAAGATGTTTTGAAATCTTGCACTGGGTGTGCTTAAGTCAAAACATGAAGTAAAAAAATGCTTATGAAGTTGAGATGCTAGATATGCCAAGGCGACACATGAAGCAGAATTTTGAAGGTTAAGTCAATGTATGAGGAAAATATTTTGAAAACTATGCATGGGGTTCTAAAATGTGTTTAATGTTGTTGGAAACCTTATATATAATACTTTTTGAAATCATAAAGTAGGTGTATTAGGTAGGTATATTTATAAAAATGTTTTAAAATCATGCAAGATGAATTTTAAAATTATGTATAAGGTTTTTGAAAACATGAATGGTGCTTTTGAAATCATGCACTTGATATAAGTAATTATACTGTACTAATAACATTTTGAAATCATGAAGGTTGTTTTGAAAACTTATGTTATGCATGTTGAAAAAAATCAGAACGTAATGGGTATGAAATTTAAAAATACCCTTAGTTATCTAACCAAGGATTCAAAGGCACAGATGTGCAAAAAGCACGATTACTCAAAATTTTGCTTTATTTCTTGTACTTCGTCTCCTAGAATGAAACGAGTACTTAAAATTTTCGAGGAAATCATGAGCGATCACTTGAAAGGGAGAATCACAAGAGTAGTTTGTAAAGAACATAGTTCCTTAATGTAGGTACCATAGGGAAATGCCATACACACATGTAACTACACTTGTACATCAGAATTGATAACAACGACTTTTATTTATGAACAAAACATATTGTTTCACAATACAAGGAAACAAAAGAAACAAAGGCATAAGACAGCAATATCTTTTGCTCGGCCAAATGGTCATCCAAGGGTTGGATTTGCATCGACAACCTTCGGGCAATTCCTTCGGAAGTGGCCCATCTCGCCACAGTTGTAGCAAGAACGAGCTTGTGTAGGATTGTTGCCAGCTTGATTTGGTGCTGCTGCAGCTGAGCAAACTCTTGCTGTATGGCCAATAAGTCCACAATTAGGCATTTGCGGCACTTTACACCGGCATGATGATGAAGGGTACATCGGTTGCACAAGGTGCAGTTCCGTTGTAGGGCTTCTTAGCTAGTGGCGTTGCCACTTGGCTAGGTCCTGCTTGATTTGATGTGACAGCAGCGGGTTTCCTTGAAGCTTTACGCTTCTTTGATTTTGGTGCAAGCTCGACTTCTGCTTTCCGCGGTGACTCTTGAGTGGCTCTATTTTTGAGACGAGACATGGCAATGCCTAGATCCACAGACTTCAAAATCACTTCGCCTATTTGCTGGGCAAATTTGGCTGTTTGCTCGGACATTTGACCGTTGCTGAGGTAAAGAGACATTCTAGGAGAAAATGAAGGACATAGGAAGCAACAAATGAAATGTTATCGGATAAACAAAACAGAAAGGCAATGCATACGAATTGCGATCATTTGTTTGTTACCTAAGGCGAACAAATGAGACGGTGACAAATCAAAGCAAACGGGTCATAATAATGCATCGCTGAAGACATGCTCGCCTATAAGTGACACTCTAGCCTTAGACAGAAAACTCAGAGTACAGGCATTCACTCTTCCAGTTTGCACATGTTCACATCATTTAGACCCAATCTTTGACGAGTTTGAAAACTCAAAAGGCACTAAGCCAAATATGAGTCAAACTGGAAGGGTTCAAAACCTTATAATAAATCATCCTAGAACAGATGATTAGTTTTCAAGGCAGAGCAAAATTTATGTTCTTATTGTGGTTGTCACTTAAGGATAAGTGACGGTATTGTTTTTATGACTAAACGCAAGTAAATTCGCGTTAGGGTCCTAGGAAGGTTATAGACTAGGTCAAAATATTACTAATAACCTAATTCCCTATAACCATGAGCTCTGATACCAACTTTTCTGTCACACCCCGACCACGTAAAACAACAAAACGTGGCGGAATCGTCGGGGAGTGTTGTAACAGAAACATTGTTTCATAACACATGGGAAATTGAAATGCTGTTTTATTGATTAAAAGAATTACAATGTCTTAACAAACAAATAAGCATAACATAATCAACTAGTCTTGCATCTTTTAATGTCACTAAGGCCCAAGTCTGCCTATGTGTATCTTGATCAATCCTATGCATCATCTCCTGAAACACATGTGAAAATAGGTACGTCAGCATAAAAATGCCGGCGAGTACATAGGTTTTATGAAAAATAGGATTCATGACTTAGGTTTAAGAAAATGTTTAAACAAAAACTTGTCATAAATCCAGTTTAAGTGTTTGCTTTTGTAAAACGTTTGAAAATCGATGATAGATATGTATATTTAAATGAATAATGTAAGGTTAAATGAATAACCCAGTAAAATGAATTTGTATAAATCAAACTGTTTTGTAAAACAATGTCTTGTGAAAAATATGTTATTTGTATAAAATGTATAAGTCCAAATTGAATGATTTAAATAACGCTACGACATGTAATATAATACAAGCACTTATATATAGGAAGTACCAGCGGCGTATCCACCATGCTTGTATCACATTACACACGTCTCGTTACTCAAATCACTTACCCAAACAAACCACCAATGTAAATTGCCCATGTCTAAACCATTTGTCAAATGTCATAGTAAAAACCATGTCAAAAATGTCTATGTCAAATGTTATCATGAAATGTGTAAACAAAAAGTCATGTATGGCAAGTGAAAAATGTATCAACTAAACCATAGGTGAAAATGCACAAAACAAAGTATTGAAGTAAAACTCAGTTTAAATCAATGTTATGTTTTGTGGATGTGCATGCTATACTGATATAAACACTTATGCGGTATGTTAAACACAATACATTCAAGCCTTGAGACAGCAGGATAACCTTAGAGTAAAGGTTATCAAAGTGAAAATGTTCACGGATTCAGTCATTCCTTACACCCAAACAAACCTAGGATGTCAGGAACGGGATTTGTCAAGTCCTATGGTACCATTACTTACTACCGAGCGGCGTAGCTAATGTTAATGAATGTAGTAAAAGAACCGTTTAAACAAACCAAATGTTTTACCGAATGTAAGCATGTGATGTGATGTGAATGTACTAAGTATGGACTAAATGAACATACATAGCATGAAATAGGTAAATGTAAATCAAATGTACTAAGTATGCTAAGTAAACATACAAAGTAGAAAAGTCATGTAAATCAATGTGCTAGCATGCTCAGTAAACATACATAGCAGAAAAAGTAGTGAAAACAATATGCTAGCATGTTAAGTAAACATACATAGCAAAAGAAATGTGATGTAAAACAACGTGCAAGCATGTTAAGTAAACATACATAGCGAAAGAAATGTGATGTAAAACAATGTGCTAGCATGTTAAGTAAACATACATAGCAAAACATAATGAAATCGTGTACTAATAGTGTACTAATGAAAATAGCAAGTATAGGATATGAAAACATGAAAAACATGAAAGTAACAAGTAGGCACATGTGTTTCACCCCAAAATGTTTGAAAAACAGTAAAAGAGGGGACTATGTACTCACTTGAGGGTGCTTAGAAGTCTTGAACAACAACCAAGCAAAGCTAGAGGGATCACGGAATCAAACGGCACCCTATATAGATAACTACATAAATAATCGGACCTAAATCGGGGGATTAGATAGTATGAGGTTTCGTAAACCAAATGAGTATTGGAACTCATATGATATGGTTAAACAAAACCCACATACTAAAATGAAACCTAACCTAAGTGCTTACGACCCATTACGACCCGTTTAGGTAGCTTGTGTTACTTTAACGCGTCGTTTGCGTAAAACGCGTTTGGACCGCTTAACTAGTCCTATGACAAGTAAAATATGCCTTAACATGTCTAATATAGTTACCTAATTAGTTTAGATGTCAAAATTTAGGTTACATATGCTTTAAATAAATTTTGGTGCAAAAAGGGCATTTTGGTAATTTACCTAAGGCATAAGAACTACTTATCATACAACTACTTAAACGACGTGACCATAAGGTATAACCTCGGAAGGTTATTCCCTATACAACTATGGTCACCTAATGTATATGGTCGGATCCTAAAGATCGACCAAATGGGTCGGGTTCGAAAGTATAAGCGATTGATTAGATCGCTTACCTTTACGACCCTAAACAAGCACAAATCTAAAAGCGACGAGCTAAACATGCTAGAACATGTTTAGTAAAGTTATAAAATAGGTTTGGTATTAAAACAAACGGTTTTAATACCCTAGAGTAGTTTGGTTACAAAATACGCGAGAAAACGTATTTTGGCCGAAAGTACGACTCGTCACTGAGCCTAGATAATGTGGTAATCAGTAGGTATAGTCACTAGGGACTATAACCATCGTGATTACGCTCACGTTAGGAAGTTCAAACGAACTTCGCGTTGACCAAAAAATGGTCAAAGTAGAAAGTCAAACGCAATGTGACTTTAACGCTAAAACGAACGAAAAACGCGAAAGAATACTTACAGAAGGTCCCCGCAAGATTGAATTCCAAGTATTTCTCAGGTATGAAGTGTTAACCACTCCAACTTAGAGAAAATCTCAGAATTCAAGTGAGTTGGGGGTGAGAAGGGTGGGGGTATTTATAGGATTTCTAGCACCGTTAGGATCGTTTCTTGATTCCCGTGCTTTAATCTTGAGCGTACAAGTGGGCACAAGGTTTTGTGATACTAGGGGCATCCAAAACCAGTCCATAGAATCAAAGAAACTATGTGCAAAACCATGGGAGCAGCTGGGTTTTAGTTAAATGAAGTATTCTGACCTGGGAGAGGCTTACGGACCGTAAGCAACTCCATACGGTCCGTAAGGACCTTATTTGCTGGCAGTAACTTTCAGCAATTGGCAGAACAGGCCCCTGCACCTCCAAACTTGGTTTTTGATGCGTTTTGACACGTTTAAGCCCCGTTAACCCCATTTTAAGGCTCTAAAATGAAGTTAAAGTATAGGGAACTTAAAACATGCTCAAAAATATGTCGGATGTCGGTTCGTTTGGCCGTACGGTTGCGTTGTTCGGTTAATTACGACGGAAGTCGTAACGGACGCAAAAACGATCCAAATTGCGCGACGAATGGATTTTTGACAAGCCAATCACTAAAACATAATATTTTAATGATTACCTAAATTTTTGGATGTCCGGAAGTATTCAGAACGTAAAATATGCGCGAAAATGCAAACTTATGCACTTTTTGACGCTTTTAGTCCCTAAATGACCAAAAAGTTTATTTTAGCACACCGAACACCTCAAAGCCTATTTCTAAGCTATGTAAAGGATATCTTGGGTATGTTTAACTTATGGCCAAGTTCCGGAATGTTCGTTATAGTTCAAATAGGCATACTTTCGCAGTTTGTCGAATTTAGTCCCTGTAGGCGAATAAACTTGATTTCGGCACACCAAACCTTCCAAAACATATTTCTATGTTATGTAAAGGTTATTTAAGGTATGTTAAGCCTATGTCATGTTTCCGGAGTGTTTGTTGCATTAAACTGGTTATATTTACGCATCAGTGCGCGTATAACCTTCCAGAAAGCAATTTAAAGCCCGAAATCGAACAAGAGCTGATATGTGCAAATGATACACATGTTTATACAAATCCCAAGTATGAAATACAATATTTCATTGGTTTGGTATTTGTTTGATGGTTGAAGTGACACAGGTGTCACATGACAGTATGAAATGTGATGCATAAGTTGTGACAACTCGTATTCCAGAACCTATCTTTGTGCTTATTGAAACTTGTATGAGCATTACGTGACTAGTTGATGTGTATGATTTCATTGAATGTATGGGTTTTATTATGTTACGTGTTATCATGTATGGGCCGCACACTTTATTTCCGGCCACACATCTTTCTCTCGGCCCAACTCCACTCGCAAACCACTTGGCCAACTCGAGACCAAGGGCAGCCCGTTGAGGGGTTCGGCCCACTTCTCTTGTGCACGTTCATTAACCCATTTCGGGGTTTTGATTTTCATAATTTACAAAAACACCAACACACACACAAACCCTAAGCTCTCTTCCTCTCTCTCTCTTGTTCGACGGCATCACCTCTCACCCGAAGCCCTTCCTCTTGATCAAGCTTGTCACATCACACGATTCAGACGTGGTTGACCACAATATAACTTGATTGACCCTTCTGTGTATCTGCCAAGCAAACCAAGATGAGTTCACACTCTTACCAAGGCATGGGATTCCCGGTGGGTAGGGAATGGGATTAAAGGAATGGGATTGGACAATTACTTGGACTTACACTGTTACTAGACTATCTACCATCGTCCTCGGATGCGAAGGGCCCATACGTAAAACCTACGTATACTTGTACTTATCACTGTCCTCAGGTTGCGAAGGACACTTACGTAAAACCTACGTAAACTAATACTCACTACTGCTTCGGGTTGTGAAGAGCACTTACGTAAAACCTACGTAAACCCCCGCGTACCACTGTCCTCGGGTTAAGAAGGACACTTACGTAAAACCTACGTAAACCTCGTACGTACTCCTATTCTCGGGTTAAGAAGAACAATCATGGTTACAACTAGTCTAGTGCATACAACATGGGAAGCCCCCACTAACTGAACATACAGCATGGGAAGCCCCCACTAAATGAACATACAATTGATTTAGTTAATGACGCATGATGATGCAACGAACTTACTATTACGTACTTGCTTTCTGTGAACTCGCTCAACTAGTTGTTGACTTTCTGTTACATGCCTTGCAGGGCAATAGGTACTCATGGAGCTTGCACGGGAGGCACGATCATTGTGGGATCATGGACTGTTGAGTTCCATGTTAAACATTTACACTATGAACTTATGCTCATGTTTGGGTTTTCACAATTATGCTTCCGCTATACTTTAACTATGTTTGGTTTTTGTTAGGATCTGTGGCTGACATGATTGTGCTTGTTTGTATGAATTGAACATTCAGAGTATATGAAATGATGTAAGTGCTGCGGAAATTAGTAGCAAACTTTGTAAACACAATCAAGGAAGAAAATAGTTTGATAAACAAGTGCTTTTCATTGAGTTGAATGATTGAAAATACAAAGTTAATGATTACAGCATGTTTACAGAAACTAAGCTCCCCCTCAGCCAGATACCCCAAGGTTGGTTGCACAAGATGAAAGGATTGGACTGGAGAAGAAGAATCAACTCAGTCAATCAAATGTAACAGTACAGGGTACTGCTACATTTATAGGCAGTCCAAACCGCTGAAGCATCTTGGCTGACGTCACCATGATAGTGACATCTAACGACCTAACAACCAATAAACACTGTTCTATACAAACGACTGAAATACAACATCTGATAATCAGTATTATGCAAACTAGAGATAACTACTGCTTCACGTTCCACTATTGTAGCCTGAGCACTGATGTTGAACTTCAGTGCTTTCTTCAAAGGTGATAAGTCTTTGAGTGGGCAGTGCTTGAGTCTTCAGCAGTACTTAGAAAACAGCAGTAGATAGAGCAACAGTGTTTGTCTTCAGTAGTCTTTTGGAGTATCATCAGTGTTTAGTTCATCAGTTGTTGTAGTGAGCAGCACTTAAGATTCATCAGCTATTAGAATACCACTATCAAGGGGAAAGCAAAGAGTAAACTGCTGCTTATTGATAGTCCACTGATGTGACCCGGTTTTGGCTTTACATTATCTGTTCCTCTGTTAGGGTTCAATCCCAACAATCTCCCCCTGGAACAGATAATGCCAAAACCCTTCATTATTCAGGACCTTTATTACTCATCAAGAGTGCCTTTGCATGATTCTTAAATTCAGCTTCAAATTCCTTTGCACTCTGGTCATCCTCATCCCTACACAGTGAAAGTTCAAGGAGATCTTGTAAATCTTCAACACTTAGGCCTAGTGCTTCTTTCCTTGATATGTACTTCACTTCGTCATTGGCTCTGACCAGGGTCAATACATGGGTCTTTTGATCAGATATCCACTTTAGTATTTTTAAGCCAAATGGGTTTCTTGGGAGAGTATTATTCTTTGATGAGTTGAGGGAAGATGGCCTTGAAAACACATGCAGACTTTCAGACATTCTTTTGAAAGCTTCTTCAATGACTTTGTCAGCTGCAGCTATGTCTTTTGCAGTTTCTTGTTCAATAAGTTCTTGTCTTTCAATTTCTGTCTTGTCTTCTACATTGTTTGGAGATGCAGGTTTGTTTAGTACCTTCTTAAGAAGGTTTTGAAGCTTTAATGAGCTGTCTTCTTTCAGACCCAATTTTAAGATGGTGTCCTTGAGATACTCTGCTTCTTTTTCTTTGACCTCTTCTTCAGTCAGCTGTTTACCTTTATCTTGGGTTGACACAAGAGTAGGATTGTCTGCTGATTTTAACATTGTTTTGAGGTTTTCAATTTTCTGTTCAAGCTTCATCATTTGTTCTTTTTTCTTTGAAGCATCTGAAACAGTTTTCTTCCTTTTCTTTAGCCTCTCATAGGCTTCATCAGTCTGCTGCCTAGACCATTTTGATATGGCTTCAGCAGTGTCCATCTTAGCATCCACGAGCTCCTTTTTCTTTCCTTTGTATTCAACAGTGAGGTCAGCAATGAGCTTTTTGTATTTGCTCCAGTTTGGAGCATTCTTCCTTTTTGAAGGATCATATTTGATTCTTTGAATCCTTTCTGCCTCATGCTTTAAAGCTACTAATGGCCATTCTTTAAACTGTTGTTCTTCAGCAGGATAGAATTTCTCATTCATGATGAAGGCTAGAAGTTGTTCTCTTAACTTCTTCTTTTGATCAGCCTCTTCTTTGTTTAACTCTTGTGCAAATTCTTCTATCTGCTATACCTTTGAAAGATAGAACTCCAGTCTTTTAGCAATGCCTTCTTCGCTTAGACTTTCATTTTCACTTTCAACCTTAGCTTTTACTTTAGCTTACCTTGCCTTTATTTTGAGATAATCATCCATATCCTCTGGTGGCATGTAGCATATGAGTGAGGAGAATCTTCTTTTTGAAGGATCTTCTTCTGTATTGAATTGCCTCATCTCATTTTTGAGAGCTTCAATTTCCAGGGGATACTTTACAGCATTAGGATCATGTATTTCCTCATTGGCAGGGATTGGCTTTCTTTTTCTACTGAGAAGCTTTGGTTGTGATATAGGAAAGGTGATAGCAGTGGTGGATGATTGACTAACAGCTGCTGAAACAACTGGTGTCTCAACTGCTGTTGTCATTACAACTACTGATGTATCAGTAGATGTCTTCTGCTTTTGAGCAGGGGTTATGATGGCAATTGTTTGAGCAGTGATCAGTGGTTGACTAACAGTAGTTGAAACAACTGGTGTTTCAACCACTGTTGCCATTACAACAGATGTTGTAACATCTGTTGTCTTCTGCTTTTTGGCAGGGGGTGAAAGTGGTTTGGTTGTTTGTGATGGTAATGGTAGTGGAACAGTGGTTGTGATGGTATGTGATGGAGTGGTGTGTGTTGGAGGTGTGTGTGTTGATGATATGGCAGCTGTTTGGCTACTGACAGCAGTTTTTGTAACTACTGATGTATCAGCTGTTTGATTTGAAGATTTTGTATCAGCTGTTTTTGTAACTACTGATGTATCTTCTGGTTCAATATACAGCCCATCTTCAATTCCTTTCTTTCTCAGCTTGATTTTCTCCCCCTTTTTGACATTATCTGCAAGGGGTGTATCCATGAAGAAGATGGTAGATGGAACTTTTTCACCATGGGCAGTCTTTTGTATACTGGCCTTTATAGCCTTGATATCTGCTTGAGTGTCTTTAAATCTTGATTCCACCATGTTGGTCAGCATTTATACTTGAATAGCATGCTTTTGATCAGCCATGTGTTGCTGTTTTTCAAGCATGGGTTGGAAAATATTCCAAAGCTCATTTGCAGCAAATGCATGTTGTGCAGGTGCTTGAGCAGGAACAGCAGTAGCTCGTGCTTTCTGAGCTTTTAAAATCTCTTGCACCATGTCTTTAATTTCAGCAACTGAATCTTCAAGATTTTCAACTCTTTTCGTCAATTCCTGATACTTTGAATCATCACCTACATTTGTAGGATCATCTGAATCCCCACCAGTGGTGGTTGTACCAATGTGTGACTTAGGGACTGAGTCCCAAAAATCATCCATTGATGCCCCTTATTCTTGGTACTGGGGACTTCTTTCTTCAGCACTCGATAAACCTTTGATGGTACCAGTAGTTAGAATCAACTCATTGGTGGTTACCGATGTTGCCATGGAAGAAATTGCCTTCAAGGGAGTCTTATTATTGTAACAACTGTCCAACTGAAGATCTGTT
This sequence comes from Helianthus annuus, assembly GCF_002127325.2. NCBI lineage: Eukaryota > Viridiplantae > Streptophyta > Magnoliopsida > Asterales > Asteraceae > Helianthus > Helianthus annuus. The sequence continues at coordinate 66,751,599 of NC_035436.2, forward strand.
GATCCATCAGTTGTAGTTGCTGCTCCACATGAACTACCACCGAGAGTTACTTGTAACTCAGGGGGCGTAACCTCCTCAGCTGTTGCTGGGATAGCAGAGGTATAAGCATCAGACCCAGTCACTTGTGGAGGTATACTCTCAGTAATGGGTGATAGAGAGGAACTGGTTTGTGTCTGTGCAATATCAACTGCATGCAACATGGGTATTATTGATTGTGGCATTATGATTGGTGAGGGTATGGGTGTTGAAAGAGACATGTCCTTGGGATCAGGACTGTGGAAGATGGATCCGAGTGGATCCAGAGCTTCATAATTTGGTGTCCCTGTGGTTACAACCTGATCCTTTTGTGAGGATGCAGGAGGAGTTCGAGGCTGGGGTTGAGATCTTTCTTCCACCTGCTGTGAGGAAGTAGCAGCAGTGGTTATTGGTGACCTTTGTGCTGTCACTGGCATTGTCTCTGGGACCTCATCTTCCAGAGATGCCTTTGATTTGGGTTTGGTGGGTTTTCTGGATATTTTCTTTTTGGTCTTTTTAATGGTGGCAGGTGTGGGTTTCAAAACAGTGGGTGTGCTGCTTTGATCACCTGGAGCAGTGGGCTCAGCAGAGGTTGCCTGAGGATCAGTGGCAGTTTCTAAAACCTGCTCAGGCACCTTTGTTTTTAATTTTATTGGTGCCATCAGTCTTGAAAATGTTTCAATTGTTAAACAGTTTATTTTGAAAGAGACACCTTGTTTGGGCAAATCTGCATCTTTCTCAACTAATTTTTGTTCAAAATAGTAGCTTACAAATCTTGGAAAGAGCAGAAATGCCTTATTATCAACGTTTTTTTACCAAATCATCAAATATTTCCTGGGAGTAGTTATAGTTTTTATCGTTTACAATTGCATACCTCAGGCATTGGATTTTTGTTGGTATTTCATTAAAAGACGTTGTTTTATTAGAAACACACATTAGTAGTGTGTGAAATAAAAATCTGGGTGCAGAAGGGAAATAACCCTTTTGTAGGGTATCCCTATTCGGTTGTTCTGCATAGCCCCTGTTCATGAAATCCTTTTTCAACTCGTCTTTAGTAAATGAGGTTTTTCCTTTCAAATCATCGAGTTTAAAGATTTCAGAGATGGATTTTGGAGAGATTTGTACCTTCTTACCCTGTATCGAGGAGTTGATGGCTGTGATGATGTCTCCTTGTTTTTCAAGGGTGGCATTTTTCCAGAACTCTCTCTGGGTATCAAGGTAAATGGGAGCGTCTGCTGTTATCAAAGTTTTGTACTTTGACGCCGATAGGATGTCAATGATGGAGTCGAAGGTGTGGTTATCGGTAGGTTTTGTGAGTATACCCACATAGTTGTGTGGAGCTTTGTAGCGAATCTCCGTGGTTTCAACGGCCATTTGAGTGGCATCTGATGTTGTGGAGGAAGATGATGGTTTTGATTTTGTTTTCAATTTTGGTTTCGTCATTTTTGATGAAGAAGAACGAAGAAGGTTTTTGGAGTTATGAGAGGGAAACTGCTATGAGAAGAGAACTCTGGAATTCAATTCGACAGTAAAACCCTGTTTTGGTGTTAAGACAGGGTTTTATTTAGGAAAAAGGTGAATGCTGATGTGGGAGCGGTTATAATGATCTGACGGCTAAAAACTGACCATGTGCCAACCCCTGATGTTATGGTAACTAATGGAGGACAGTTGTTTTGACAACTACTGATGGAACAATCATCAGTAGTTACAACGATAATGAAATGAAACAGTGGATGTATTAGTGGATGAAACAATGATTTTAAACATCAGTGTTTTTGAAGAGCAGAGGTTGACTATCAGCAGTGGACAGACTTTAGAGAGCAGATGTTGAGACACAACAGCATTTTAGGTACAACAGTGGTAGAAAATAGAATGCAACAACTGATAGTGCAGCAGTGTTTTAACCTTTGACAAAATAATGTTAGCATCTGCTTGATCAGATGTAGAATATGATTTTGTCTTATCTAACATCTGTTGAGCACCAGAGATGCTATTCTTAACAAAATACATTTTAGATGTACATTATCAAGATTAAATTGTCAGCAGTTGTCTACAGAAATTTTGTTCAAGGTTTTGCCAAATGTCCATTATTCCAGACAGTGGTTTAGCATCCCAGATGATGAAAACATTTCTACTAGAGCTGCTCATTTTGTGTCTAATTACTTGAACTAAAACATGAGTATCTTAGTAGTTCGAAATTAATTTGCAATCAATTTATGATCTGTGATAAACAAACTTGAGCTTACCATGACCTTGATATCTGTGCCATTTCCTTCTGACCAGAATTAGGATAGTAATTTACACAAAAACAAGTAAATTACATCCTGACCAGAGATGAACTTTTACTATCAAAAAAAAAAATGAGTAAAAGTACAGAATATATTATAAAAAGTAATATATATATGGTTTTATTAAGAAGAAAAACACCTTAGAAAAATTAAAGGAAGTTTTGAAAATCAACAAAAGGATCTGACAACTTTACAAATGTGTTCATGATCATATCATTCTCAAGTTATTTTGACCATTGTTTGGGGCCAGTTTCTTGTCAATTGATTGTAAATTCTTCTTTTAAGGACAATCACTGGAGATGCCGTAGTTACCTGAACAATTCCTGGATTGATGAAAGCACTCAGTTGCATGATGACCACTGTTTACCCCAATTTTGACCTCAGAAGTGTTTTGTGCTTATACTCTTTTTCCTTTTGGATTCAAAGGTTTTGAGATAACCACACTTTGAGATTTATTTATTTTCCCTTTTTGCCCTTCCCATTCACAAGTATAGAAATACTCACTGAGAGGAAACTTAATCCAGAATCATTTTGAAGTAATGTTTTGAGAAATCTGGCCACATTTGTCCATGTTTTATTACCAGATCTCACATCACATATGATTAGGACAGTTTTGACACCTTATTTTCTTAATGTGTTTTAACAAAGTTGTTTTGGTCCTTTTGAGGATTCTCATCCTGCCTTTGAACACATAAGAATTTTGACTAAAGTTTTAATTCCCTCTTTCTTTGTTAGCAGAACACTAGTGTTTAGATGAACATAGGTTTAGCTGAACAGAGGTGCATACTTTAGTGTAAAATGTAAAAACATCACAAATTTCGTAACAACAGTTGAAATCAATTTTGAAAATATCAAACGATCCCATAATTTAATAGATATTTTTCAGATCTGAAAACTATGAGTGACTTGTGCATGATATCACTTGTTGCGTGAAATTTGTGTGTCATATGACAACTTGGTTGTTTTACAGAGTTTCTGAATAACCATTTTGATCATGATTCACTTGTTACTCTGTTTTTCAACTGAATACAACCAACCTCAGTATCAATGAATTGTGAGCTGAACTGTTATGTCAAATTGATTGTTAGATCGAATTTGACTGTCCAGGCTCTGATACCAAATGTTAGGATCTGTGGCTGACATGATTGTGCTTGTTTGTATGAATTGAACATTCAGAGTATATGAAATGATGTAAGTGCAGCGGAAATTAGTAGCAAACTTTGTAAACACAATCAAGGAAGAAAATAGTTTGATAAACAAGTGCTTTTCATTGAGTTGAATGATTGAAAATACAAAGCTAATGATTACAGCATGTTTACAGAAACTAAGCTCCCCCTCAGCCAGATACCCCAAGGTTGGTTGCACAAGATGAAAGGATTGGACTGGAGAAGAAGAATCTACTCAGTCAATCAAATGTAATAGTACAGGGTACTGTTACATTTATAGGCAGTCCAAACCGCTAAAGCATCTTGGCTAACGTCACCATGATAGTGACATCTAACGACCTAACAACCAATAAACACTGTTCTATACAAACTACTGATATACAACATCTGATAATCAGTATTATGCAAACTAGAGATAACTACTGCTTCACGTTCCACTATTGTAGCCTGAGCACTGATGTTGAACTTCAGTGCTTCCTTCAAAGGTGATCAGTCTTTGAGTGGGCAGTGCTTGAGTCTGCAGCAGTACTTAGAAAACAGCAGTAGATAGAGCAACAGTGTTTGTCTTCAGCAGTCTTTTGGAGTATCATCAGTGTTTAGTTCATCAGTTGTTGTAGTGAGCAGCACTTAAGATTCATCAGCTGTTAGAATACCACTGTTAAGGGGAAAGCAAAGAGTAAACTGCTGCTTATTGATAGTCCACTGATGTGACCCGGTTTTGGCTTTACATTATCTGTTTCTCTATTAGGGTTCAATCCCAACAGTTTTGACCACCTTTTATATTGATGGGTTGAATTTTATTTAATACTGGCAATGTTCAATATGATTGGTGGCTTGATCCTGGTCATGTCACGCCTCCATGCGGTGGTACTCCTCGTGTGGATTTTGGGGGTGTGACAGATTGGTATCAGAGCCATTGGTTATAGAGAACTTGGTTTTAATATGGTGAAAACGTTTTTATTAAAACCAGACTATAACCAGTACAGTGCTCAACGATCCACAACGACGCCTCGCTCCACGTGCAAGACTCAACATTCTAGGTAATATGGTATATGTTTTATTGCCTACTTGCTAGATTACATAGAACTTTGCTCATGGTATGCTTAGATACACATAACTACTATTGCCTGAGAACACTTGTGTGCTTACTCTCTTCTGTCAATGCACTTTTCGCGAACCTCCCTCACTTATGTTCCCTTTGATATGAAGATCATGAGTGGACGCGTTAACATGACTCAAGCCCAGTTGACGGCTCTGATTAACGAACAAGTTGTTGCGGCACTTGCAGCCGCACAAGCAGGAGGTCAACACGTTCAGCCACCTGTTTGCACTTTCAAGAATTTCATGGACTGTCGTCCTCGCACGTTCAGTGGCACTGAAGGAGCAGTTGGACTCCTCCATTGGTTTGAAAAGCTCGAGTCCGTGTTTGAGATGTGTGAATGCCCTGAGGCTCGCAGGGTGAAGTATGCCACTGGTACTCTAGAAGGAATTGCGTTGACTTGGTGGAATGCGCAAGTTCAGATATTAGGGTTGGCAGCTGCTAACGCCACCCCTCAGAACGATTTGAAGGAACTCATCAAACGAGAATACTACACACGTGATGACATCCACAAGCTGGAAGTGGAGCTTTTTCATCTGAAAATGACAGGGTCGGAAATAGAAGCTTATACGAAACTGTCAAATGAGCTGGCCATCTTGTGTCCAACTATGGTGGACCCTCCAATCAAGCGCATTGAGTTGTATCTCAAGGGACTAGCGCCAGAAATTCAGAGCCATGTGACATCGGCTAACTTTGATAATATCCAGGATATTCAGCGTCTTGCTCATCGCCTCACGGATCAGGCAGTGGAACAGAACAAGCTGCCTAAACGTATCAGCGCTACTGCTATCGCTACCACTTCAGCGACTCCTACTACTCCCAGTGACAACAAGCGAAAATGGGAGGGGGATTCCAGCAAGGGTTCAGCTTCAGTTCAGTCTCAGGTTTAGCAGCGAAAGACTGACAACTATCAGAGCCCTGGTCAGCAATCTTCGGGCAGTCATGGACGGGGTGTGTATCGAGGAAATCACCCAAGGTGCAACAATTGTAACAGACACCACAGTGTCCAGTGCAACAAGGGTCGTTGTCAAAGGTGTCTCAAGATGGGTCATGAGGCCAAGGATTGTAGGAGCCCACGGCCTGTAACTCAGAATCAGCAACAGCAGCAAACACCGCAGAATCAGCAACAGGGTAACAAGGGATGTTTTCATTGTGGCGCTGAAGGTCACTTCAAGAGACACTGCCCCCAGTTAAACCGAAACTAGAACAACAACAACAACAATAACCAAGGCAATGGGAACAACAACGGGGAAACAACAATGATGGGAACAACGGCGCTAGGGGTCGTGCATTTGTGCTGGGGCAGGGCGATGCCAGGAATGATCCCAACGTAGTGATGGGTAAGTTTCTTCTCGACGACTTTTATGTTACTGGATTATTTGATTTGGGTGCGGATACCAGTTATATGTCTTTAAAAGTTAGTCAAATGCTCAAGCGCACACCCACACTTTTGAACACTAAACATGTCGTAGAGTTAGCTAATGGTAAAAGTCTAGAGGCCACACACATAGTTCAGGGTTGTAATCTTATCCTCGCTGGTCAGACCTTCTCCATCGATCTTATCCCTATAGTTTGGGTAGTTTCGACATCGTTATTGGAATGGATTGGTTATCCCAACAGCAAGCAGAGATCTTATGCAAGGAGAAGATTGTTCGTATTCCTCGTTCTGGTCAAGAACCTCTTGAAGTTCAAGGCGACAAGAGTGGTGCAGTGGTTGGCATCATCTCCTTCCTGAAGGCCCAGAAGTGTTTACGAAAGGGTCACATTGCCATTCTGGCACTTGTTACAGACGCAACAACGAAAGAAAAGAGATTAGAGGATATCCCAGTTTTACGTGATTTTCCTCAAGTGTTTCCTGAAGACTTACCTGGTCTACCGCCTCATCGCCAGGTCGAATTCCAGATTGAACTAGCTCCAGGAGCAGCACCCATAGCTCGTGCACCATATCGCTTAGCTCCAACTAAGCTGGAAGAACTGTCTAAGCAACTGCAAGAACTCTTGGATAAGGGTTTTATTCGTCCTAGCTCTTCGCCTTGGGGAGCTCCAGTATTATTCGTGAAGAAGAAGGACGGTACCTTCAGGATGTGCATTGATTATCGCGAGCTCAACAAGCTGACAGTGAAGAATCGTTATCCTCTTCCACGTATTGATGACTTGTTCGACCAGCTGCAAGGGTCGAGCTATTACTCAAAGATTGACCTGAGGTCAGGTTACCATCAGCTAAGAGTCCGGGATGAGGACGTCTCCAAAACAGCTTTCAGAATTCGATACGGCCACTACGAGTTTCTTGTTATGCCATTCGGGCTAACGAACGCACCGGCAGTTTTCATGGATCTTATGAACAGAGTGTGCAAGCCTTATTTAGACAAGTTTGTGATTGTCTTCATCGACGACATCCTGATCTACTCCAAGAGTCAGGGGGAACACGAGCAGCATTTGCGACTTATTTTGAAGCTCCTCCGAACAGAACAGTTGTACGCCAAGTTTTCAAAATGCGACTTCTGGCTTCGCGAAGTCCACTTTCTAGGCCACGTGGTAAACAAGGACGAGATTCATGTGGATCCATCCAAGGTAGACTCGATCAGGAACTGGCTTGCACCACGTACACCAACGGAAATACACCAAATCTTGGGTTTGGCGGGTTATTACAGACGGTTCATCAAAGACTTCTCAAAGGTTGCACAGCCGCTTACACTACTGACACAGAAGGCTGTCACCTACCGTTGGGGTAGTACACAGGAAACAGCTTTTTAGCACTTAAAAGATAGGCTCTGCAGTGCGCCTATTCTCTCATTGCCAGAGGGCACGGACGATTTCGTGGTTTATTGCGACGCATCCATTCAGGGTCTTGGATGTGTGTTAATGCAGCGTGACAAGGTCATTGCTTATGCTTCGCGCCAACTCAAGGTTCATGAACGGAACTATACTACATACAATTTAGAGATGGGAGCTGTTGTTTTTGCACTTAAGATATGGCGACACGACCTGTACGGTACCAAGTGCACTATCTACACCGATCACAGGAGTCTCGAGCATATCTTCAAGCAGAAGGAATTGAACATGCGTCAACGTCGATGGGTTGAGCTACTTAATGATTACGAATGTGCCATCAAGTACCATCCGGGCAAAGCCAATGTTGTGGCTGACGCCCTCAGTCGAAAAGATACTACACCTAGGCGTGTACGAGCACTACAACTTACTATTCAGTCTGGTCTTCCTGCTCAGATACGAGATGCTCAGGTAGAAGCATTGAAACCAGAAAACGTCAGGGCTGAAGCCTTACGTGGCTCATGGCAACGATTAGAACAAAAGGAAGACGACGCCTATTATGTAACGGGGCGTATTTGGGTCCCACTTTATGGAAACTTACGCGAGCTTGTAATGGACGAAGCACATAAGTCTCGCTACTCGGTACATCTAGGTTCGGATAAAATGTACCACGGTCTCAGAACTACGTATTGGTGGCCTAGCATGAAAGCTCACATAGCAACATACGTTAGCAAGTGCTTGACTTGTGTGAGAGTCAAGTCAGGATACCAGAAACCATCAGGCCTACTTTAGCAACCCAAGATACCACAATGGAAATGGGAGAAAATTTCCATGGATTTTGTTACTGGCCTACCTAGATCTCAACGTGGGAACGATACCATTTGGGTGATCGTGGATCGGCTCACAAAGTCTGCACATTTCCTAGCTATTAAGGAAACAGATAAGTTCTCTACCTTAGCAGACGTCTACTTGAAAGAGGTTGTTTCGAGGCATGGAGTGCCAACTTCTATCATTTTGGATCGTGATGCACGATTTACTTCAGAACTGTGGCAAGCAATGCACAAATCTTTTGGCTCTCGATTAGACATGAGCACATCTTACCACCCTCAGACGGATGGGCAGTCTGAGCGCACTATCCAGACTCTAGAAGACATGCTTCGGGCATGTGTTATTGATTTCGGCAGCAGCTGGGAAAAATATCTCCCGTTAGTAGAGTTTTCGTACAATAACAGTTACCATACCAGCCGCTCCATTCGAGTCATTGTACGGACGTAAATGCCGGTCACCTCTCTGTTGGGCAGAGGTGGGGGATAGTCAAATCACAGGTCCAGAAAATGGTAGTTGATGCTACTGAACGGATTGCACAGCTACGGCAACGCATGGCGGCAACTCGTGACCGTCAGAAAAGTTACGCTGATAAGCGCAGGAAACCACTCGAGTTCCAAGTTGGGGATCGAGTGCTACTCAAAGTCTCACCCTGGAAGGGTGTGGTTCGTTTTTGCAAACGGGGTAAACTTAATCCACGGTATGTCGGACCGTTCGAAATCATAGAAAGAATAGGCAAAGTGGCCTACAAACTAAACCTACCAACAGAACTCGGTACAGTTCACAACGTTTTCTATGTGTCGAATCTGAAGAAGTGTCTGTCAGATGAGACCCTCATAGTTCCTTTGAAGGAGCTCACTATCGACGAACGGTTGTGATTCGTCGAGGAACCAGTCGAAATCACGGACCGGGATGTTAAGGTCCTCAAGCACACCAGAATCTCTTGTACGAGTTCGTTGGAACTCCCGTTGTGGCCCAGAGTTCACCTGGGAAAGCGAGGACCAAATGAAACAAAAGTATCCCCAATTGTTCACGAACAATACAACCACTACTGAGGCTGAAGCTACTGCGGAATTTCGGGACGAAATTCCAGATCAACGGGGGGAGGATGTGACACCCCACACCCTAGGAAAACTAGGAAAACCAGGAAAACCATGCAACTTAACTAGCTTCCTCAGTGAGTACGTACCAAATTTCGGGACGAAATTTCTTTCAACTTGGGGATAATGTGACAACTCGTATTCCAGAACCTATCTTTGTGCTTATTGAAACTTGTATGAGCATTACGTGACTAGTTGATGTGTATGATTTCATTGAATGTATGGGTTTTATTATGTTACGTGTTATCATGTATGGGCCGCACACTTTATTTCTGGCCACACATCTTTCTCTCGGCCCAACTCCACTCGCAAACCACTTGGCCAACTCGAGACCAAGGGCAGCCCGTTGAGGGGTTCGGCCCACTTCTCTTGACACGTTCATTAACCCATTTAGGGGTTTTGATTTTCATAATTTACAAAAACACCAACACACACACAAACCCTAAGCTCTCTTTCTCTCTCTCTCTTGTTCGAGGGCATCACCTCTCACCCGAAGCCCTTCCTCTCGATCAAGCTTGTCACATCACACGATTCGGACGTGGTTGACCACAGTATAGCTTGATTGACCCTTCTGTGTATCTGCCGAGCAAACCAAGGTGAGTTCACACTCTTACCAAGGCATGGGATTCCCGGTGGGTAGGGAATGGGATTAAAGGAATGGGATTGGACAATTACTTGGACTTACACTGTTACTAGACTATCTACCATCGTCCTCGGATGCGAAGGGCCCATACGTAAAACCTACGTATACTTGTACTTATCACTGTCCTCAGGTTGCGAAGGACAGTTACGTAAAACCTACGTAAACTAATACTCACTACTGCTTCGGGTTGTGAAGAGCACTTACGTAAAACCTACGTAAACCCCCGCGTACCACTGTCCTCGGGTTAAGAAGGACACTTACGTAAAACCTACGTAAACCTCGTACGTACTCCTGTTCTCGGGTTAAGAAGAACACTCATGGTTACAACTAGTCTAGTGCATACAACATGGGAAGCCCCCACTAACTGAACATACAACATGGGAAGCCCCCACTAAATAAACATACAATTGATTTAGTTAATGACGCATGATGATGCAACGAACTTACTATTACGTACTTGCTTTCTGTGAACTCGCTCAACTAGTTGTTGACTCTCTGTTACATGCCTTGCAGGGCAATAGGTACTCATGGAGCTTGCACGGGAGGCACAATCGTTGTGGGATCATGGACTATTGAGTTCCATGTTAAACATTTACACTATGAACTTATGCTCATGTTTGGGTTTTCACAATTATGCTTCCGCTATACTTTAACTATGTTTGGTTTTGACCACCTTTTATATTGATGGGTTAAATTTTATTTAATACTGGCAATGTTCAATATGATTGGTGGCTTGATCCTGGTCATGTCACGCCTCGATGCGGTGGTACTCCGCGTGTGGATTTTGGGGGTGTGACATAAGTATGTATAATGCAAAAATCATAAAGCAGTTTAATTCGTCAGTTGTAATCAAGCACAGTCATTAAGCACAAACCTAATATTAATTAATTGTACGGATACCTGTAATTGTGAGGGTTGTCACATGTTTCACCTTGGAAACACATTTGGATCTTCAAATTAACTTAGGAACACCTTGGATTTAAGTTGGTTCTTGCAAAATCATCAAGATTTCGAAAATATGGATGTGGTGAGGGGGTGTTTCGGCTGAATTATTGTAGAGAGAGAATGAGTTTGGTTTAAGTTTCAATTTCTTGAACTTTGTAGATTTGTAGAAGATCAAGGTGTTGTATCATCACCCCACCTCCATGATGACCAATAGGAGAAGGAGAGAGAGAGAGTGAATATGAGGTGCATGGTTGCCAACAAGTGTCTTCTCTCTCTCATATATATACGATACGCACACATATATATACAATGTAGATTAAAAACTGGTATTTTACTAGATACCAGGCATTTTATCTAGCGTTTTAATCTCGTTTTAGCGCGTTTTAAATTATTTTTAACACTCTATAAAAATAAACTCACCAAAATATTATTGAACAATATTTTATTTGCTTGGACTGGCTACGTTGACGGTATTTGGCAGTATGCGCGCTGTGATGCGCGGTATGCGTTTAAAATCGCAAAAATAGGAATTTAAGCGTTTTTATTTATTTTTATCATTATAAAATAATAAACTCATTAAATTATTACTAAAATGATTATCAGTTGTCTTGACGGCTGTGTTGACAGTATTTTGTCGGTACACGCGCTGCATCGCGCGGTACGCTCTTAAATTTGAAAAATAGAGTTTCTTAGCGTTTTAATTTATTTTTCCACACGGATATGATAAAATTAATTATTCTAATAATAAAAAACTATTTTTAGGATTTTAACACTTATCGGGTGGTCACCGATGTTCGTTTCGCATTTTAACCGTTACGCGATAAGCGTTTATCTTACCGTTGCCAACATAATTTTTATCAATATTTAAATTTACCAACTCATTAAATTTCACATATAAACATCATAATCAGTCAAATATGGCCTATTACCTATTTACAACATGTGCTACAATTTTGTCGGTACACGCGCTGCATCGCGCGGTACGCTCTTAAATTTGAAAAATAGAGTTTCTTAGCGTTTTAATTTATTTTTCCACACGGATATGATAAAATTAATTATTCTAATAATAAAAAACTATTTTTAGTATTTTAACACTTATCGGGTGGTCACCGATGTTCGTTTCGCATTTTAACCGTTACGCGATAAGCGTTTATCTTACCGTTGCCAACATAATTTTTATCAATATTTAAATTTACCAACTCATTAAATTTCACATATAAACATCATAATCAGTCAAATATGGCCTGAAAAGTCGGGTGTCACAGTCTCCCCCTGTTTAGGAAATTTCGTCCCCGAAATTTTTACTCTGCAGGTTTTGTTTTCATACTGGGTGAAAACAACAAAAACAGATTTAATGAATATAGTCTGTGAGAAACTTTGATTGTTACAAAGAATCTTCGTAGACCTATATGACATACACTCTCAATTCCTAATCTCACATCTCAACGCTCTCCAACCTGATGGTAGATTGAGCCTATAAGCGACTGGTACAACTCAAGATGGGCTCTCGAAAGTACTAAGTCAATGTGGCTCAGGTTTTCTTTTCTCTGCCAAACCTAACAACATTTCTGTGACAACTCGAGTTTTCAAGGTCCTTACTCGACAGGTTACTCGTTTCGCAAAGTGTTTTCAAAATTCGTATGCATTGTAACTTGATCGCGTTGGTATATGTTTCGTGTTGGTATGATTGTTTGGTTAGGAATAAAAATTTATGAACTATTTAACTTGTGAGATCAACTGTTGTGTAAGGAATCATGAGCCGATAACAATAAATTCACATGAATATCTTTTAGTGATCAAAATGGACTTTGAATTTATCAACACATGGGCCACATGAATATCTGATAGGGCCGATTGGTTTTAGTGATCAAAATGGACTTTGAATTTATCAACACATGGGTCAGATGATTGTTTAAAAAGCAAATTAATTGATTGGGCCGAGATCACATGATCATTGACTTATAAAGCTCACCGAATTCAATTAATGTTTCACATGGTTTGCTGATAAGTTGATTGACTAAGTTAACAAAGTTGACTAAGTGAGGTTTTGAATACTTTTGCCACAATCCATCTACGACGAAACATGTGACTTTCGTCACCCACCTCACGACGGAACTCTTTGCCAAATGGGCTTCGGCCCAGGATGGATGCGACCCATATGCTTGTGCTTAAAACTGTTACGTAAACAAAGAAACCCTACATACCCTTTAGTACGTGCGACAGTGGACGAACCCCCCCCCCCTTGAAGACATCATTCCAGTTTGTTGATTGTGGTTAGTAAAATCATGTTTACATTAATATTGCCTGATTGATTCTTGTTTATGTGTGCCTGATTCTTGTCTATAATAACCCCTATTTGATGATCATGTGTACGTGCGATCTGATGCAATGAGTTATGTATATATATGGACGTATGATGAGTACTTGGTGATATTGTACACTGATATTAAGACTCGATGATTATATGATGAGCTTGGTGGGCCGAATAGCATGGTTAATGGATGATGGGGTTATATATGGGGGTAATTATTAGGTTCGGGTGTTTGTATGAAATCGTTTATATTGTGTTTTGATTTAGGGTGTTAATTAGATAGTTGTTAATCTTGATTGACTGCTAATGATTGTCGAAATCGATTTGGCATGTGATTCTAACTAATATTGGGTGTCATCAAATAATATGTGTGCATGAATCGAAAAGGAATGGGGAGGCATGTTAATTAATATAATTATGATAGGGAGTTTGTTATAATGATTGAATATTGTGTAAACAGTCTGATTGTTTATTGTTCTAGGATTGCATGACTTATTTGTTTGCATGATCTATTTGTTGTTTGATACTGTATGTACATCGAACTCATGAATTGAGACTTTTGGTTTGTTAATGGGCCGGCCACAAGGGTTGGGTAAGGGGCCCAAGACTTCGATATATATAATTGGACTAATTAACATGTAGTAATTATATATTGACTAAGGGTTGCTAGCCAGTCATGTATGTATTAGGCCACAGATTATGATTATTGTTTGATATGGATATTTATTAGATGATTGATGAGTGAAAAACATGTTGTTTGATTTATTGATTGATAATTAATTTAAGTAATTGTGCATGGCAGTATGTAACCATCATAACAAGTTAAAACTGGGCCGAACCACTTGTGTGGATAGTTATTGTTGAATTTTATTGGGCACAATTGGGTTATACATATAGCTAAGTCTGTTGGGCCGATGACTAGGGGGCTGCCGAATTGAAAGAAGTTATGATACAGGATTTTTGTTAACCAAAGTGAGTATAAAAGAGTTACGATATGTTATTGCTATGTGCATATTCATGTGTATGGAATGTGAGCTATTCATGTGTGTCAGTATTATATACGGGTTTGTATTGTGAAAGTACATATAAATTGAATGTTTGCTATAGCCTGTATGATAGTGTGTATCGTAAATTCCTATCGCATGTGGAAAATACATAATGAATAAGCAAATTCTATGTAAACGAAACTGACTATCGTTGGAACCATATTAGGGTTTGGAGTGTCCAACGTTAAAACGAGTAATTAATCTAACCAAGCAAACCGAAGGTGCGTTCACTGCACTTTTCTAAGCATGCGTCCCGGTGGTTTGGGACATCTGGTAAACGTTTTTAAAGGGAATACTGGGTAAACTGTCTATTTGGGATGTTGGTTATTAAACACTGTATAAATCATGTAAAACCCCATACATCTACCGTGTTGCTGAAGAAGCAACGAGGTATTTAGTTGATAGCGCTATTAGGTTTGGCATCCTCACACCGGGCCGAAAGGACGGGCGTGAACTAATTACCTGGACTTCATGACCAATGCCTAGTTAGAGGCATTGGGGTTGGGCATTCTCATCGTGTACATATAAGACCCCTTACATCTATTCAAGGTTGTTTGATACCTTGACATCATGACCAATGCCTAAATGGAGGCATTGGGGTTGGGCATTCACATCTAGTCGCCACATACGGTAATCGAGTAATAACAACATCAAAACAAATCGTTGAACTATTTTATACACATATCTGGTAACAAAACACGTTAACAAACTTTGAACTCACCAGCGTCGTCTGACACACTTGTCTGCATGCTTGCAGGTCTGTATGCTTATATCATTTGGAACTTGCTGTCTGGGAGGCTGGAGTGGTCATGGGTCGAGATACAAGGAATCGCAATACAAGCTTAATGGTTTATATACACATGTTTTACGAAACACTTAACAAATGAATTATGCTTCCGCTGTATACAATGAATGACATGTAACGCCTGTAACACTTTATGTTAATGAATGAGAGTTTTATTTAAATACATTTATGAGTTCAATGTGATTGGTGGCTTGGATCCTGGTATGTCACACGCCTCGCGAGGGTTTCCGCATGTGGTATTTTGGGGGTGTGACAGTTTGGTATCAGAGCCACTGGTTATAGTGAACTTGGTTTTAAAACGTTTTTATAAAACCGGACTATAACCGAACAACTCTGAAAACATGAATACGACCATGACACTCAGTTCCAGATTGCAAGGTTCGTCTCTCGTATACTCATTGTACTGCGTAACTAGTGAACACTTACATATAATATTGCATGTGATTGCATGTTTAGCTCAACAGTATGAATTCAAGTATTACTTGCATGTGTTATATGACTAATATGGTGGTATTTCCCTAAACATTCGTGACTCACGTTTTGTGATGCTCTTTGTTTGCTACTCAAGTTTGAGGAACCATTTGACATGAGTTAGGAGGAGCTGAGATGAGCATGCAAATCACAATATTATTATGGGTGCACACATAATAATAATGTGGGGTGCATACGAGTCCCAGTGAGGCTTAACAAGTGAAAAAGGGGCTCCGTTCTGTTATTTGATCGATGTGAAACACAACAGTCTGTAGGGGTCATAGTAGTTATTGGCTCCTACTCGAATGTAACCTTTTCACTTCTCTCAGAATCATTACGAATTTCGATGCTATCGAGTATTGCCTGAACACACCTCTGAACACCTAGCGAACTGTGTAGAGTATTAGGTGCTTGCACGAACATCCCCGAGTTGGAAGTTGCAATGACAATGATTGGTCTATATCTTTCTCACTTTTCCTCGTTTGCTGGAACTCAACGTATTGACGCCTCTGACCTCGAAGTGCGATCGCTTGTACAACACTCTCACAACATACCGTGTATTACCCAATCGACATGCAAATCGATGGACAAGAGGATGAGCGTAGTACCTCACCGACTTCAGTATTAGGACGACCCTAATTACCAGCAACAAACATCAGCAATTTGACTCCAATCGAATCTTTAACACTAGTCAGCGACTTATGGGAGTCAACTCTTAAGAGTTAATAGGGTCATAAGTGATGACAATTGACTGTAAGGTGGAACGTGTAATTGATAGCACAACGAGTGGCGCCCCTAGGACGTGACATGGAATGTGACAAGATGGATCTTGCTAGTGAAAGATCGTAGGGCTCCGACTCAAGCAATGTCGTTAGGGGCAATAGTCACGACAACATCAAGGTGCTCGTAATCGTAGTCTGCAGCATAGAAACGAAGGTGACGTTGGCAAGGACTGACTATTGTTAAGCCAAAATGTCAACAATCAAGGGAACGACGACAGGACTGGAAATCCTGGTAACGGAAACAACAACACTGGAAAATATGCTCATGGGAGGACATATAGGATTGGCGTGAGCAACGCCAGGAGTATAGCAGCATGGTAGCTTGTATAAGTAGCCCCGTTTTGGTCAACCCTGATGCCTCCTGAAACCGAACCTGTGGTGGCAGCAACTAATGGCAAGTCAAATGAAACCTCATATGTTCGTTGGGATGTAAACTCGACCTTGTGGGACAAGTGTTCGACATCAACATTCTTTCTGTTATCCTCAATAATTTGATGCAGTAGTTAGTGTGGATTGGTTATCCATACACCGCGCAGATATACCCTACGAGAAGAAAGCCTTGCGTACCCCTCACCCTAGTGGAGAATCGTCATTTGTTCCAAAGTACCAGAGTTGTGTAAAGGAAAGCATCAACTCTATAATGAAAGCCCAAAATTGTTTACGAAGGGATTACCCTGCTGCGTTTGCAACTGTTTCTGATTGTCAGGCTAAGGAAAATAGGATCGGGGATCCACCAATTGTTCATGACTCCTCTCGGTGTGCCACTCGAGGAACTTTCAGGTTCACTTTCATAACTGATAGTCGGAATCTCAGTTGATCTCACGACAGAGGCAACTCTGAATACTCGTACATTGTACCATCTTGCACAGGAGGGTTGCAAGAACTGTTTGATCAACTACAGGAAATACTGGACAGGAGTTTGTCGGACCTAGCTTTTCGCTTTGGGGAGCCTCAGTTATATTCGTGAAGATAAACCTTTTCGTATGTGTACAGATTATCCAGAACTTAACAAGGAGACAGTTAAGAACCGTTTTCCTCGATCATGTATTGGCAACCTGTCTACTAGTGCGAGGGTCATGCTTCCATTCGAGGAATGACTAACGAATGAACTATCATCAGATGGGAGTCCAGAGGGGAGAATGTTCCTACAACGGCATACCAGACGCAGGGTGGTCATTGCGACGTGATATTCCAAAACCTCTGGGCTAATCATCACACTAGCAGCTGCATGGATCACATGAATCGACTATGCTTATTGACAACGTGTTGAATCATTTCCAGGAGGAAGGAACGTCATAGATGACATCCGTATCTTATTTTAGGGCTCCCGAGGGAGGAGCCATTGCGTGCGAAGTCTTGTTTAGTGTAACATCTAGATTCGAGAGATGCATTTGATCATGTAACCAACGAAGTGGGAGTACACGAAGAACTTGCTAGGATCCATTTTGCTAGAAATTGATCGACACCAAGGAATCCTTCGGGGATGCAGCGATTTCTTGGTCTCGCTAGATACTATCGCAGATTCATCAAGGGATTTTCAAAGATCGTGCTGCTTTAATCTACGTAGCACAGCAGGGTGCTGCGTATTCGTGGGAGACAAAACAGGAGGACATCTTTTCAGCTTTTGAATCCCAACTCTGCAATGCGCTGAGTGTCGTCTTTACCTAAGGATACAGGTGGTCGAGTGGTATACCATGATGGTATGAATCGGAGTTCTAGATACACGTTACTCCACCACGGGGAAGTGATGACTTACGTAGCGGATTTACGAGAAGAATTGCACGAGTCACAACCTGCGGTGGAAACCGTGGCCTTTGGATTTAAGTTGGAGGCATTACTTGGACGGTACCGAATGCACTACTTAGACCGATCACAAGGGCCTCCCATGTACCTTGGTTTTGAAAAGAGCTAATCATGTAATGGCATCGCTAGATGGAACCTTTGAATGACTTCGGCTACGGAGCCTAAACGCGTAAGAGTTTGCAACTGGGTCCATGCGGGGCATGGAAGAGCAACTTTTGACAAGTTGGACGATATTCGCTGCCTCTTGGAACGAATGTGGGCCTCATTATACGGCAACTGTAGGGAACTCGTGTTGAGCAAAGTACACCAGATTCGAAATTCTCGTCATCAGGGTTTGATGGGAGATGTTTGGATCTATAAGTCCTGTACTGGTGATCGGGCATGAAGGCTCACCTAGCCATGTATATGAATGATGTTTGACCTATGGGAAAGTCAAGGTAAAGTATCAGCAACCAGAAACACCCATATAGAAATGAGAACAGACTGCCATGGATCCTGTCACTAGTTCACTTATAACCCGAAACGGAAACAATATCACCTGGGTGATCGTTGATTGTCTCACGTAACCAGCACACTTTCTTGTAACCACGGAAACTGATGAGTCGTCACGTGTGAGTGTTCCTCTGAGAGAGGCGGTTTCTAGGTACGAGGTGCCAACTTCTATTGCCACTGGTTGTGATCTGTGTTTATACCCGAGTTTCGGCGGACGGCACACAGATCCTGTGACTCACGCCTAGACATGAGTATTACTTATCGCCCTAGGGCAAAGGGTCAGAGTAAACGCCCCCTACACACGAGGACATGCTGCGAGCATGTGTGTGATTGACTTAGTGGAAATTTGAAGGACATATATCTTTGGCTGAGTCCTACTGTAGCAGTTATCATTCTAGTATTCGGACAGCTCTGTTTGGGGCATTGCTTGGATGATAATGCCAATCTCTTTGTGGATTGTGGTGGATGACCACCTAAGCACGGGTCCAGGACTTGTACTCGAAACTCTTGGGAAGATTGCTTGGATAGGAAATTGTTTGGCGGCATCGAGTGACCGTCAGGAAAGACGATAAGCATAGGAAACACAGGGAGTTCGTTGTAGATGGTCGTATCATGTTAAAAATCTCACCCTGGGAGGGTGTGGTACGCTTGGGAAGCGTGGCAAGCTTAATTTACGTTACGGTGAGTTACTCGGAATTCTGGAAAGAATTGGTCACATCGCCTACAAACTCGAGTTACCTGACGAATTGGATAACGTGTATGATATCATTTATGTCTTGGATCTAAGGCGGTGTTTGTCTGATGGAACGCTCGTGCTACCCTTAGTAAAGTCTGAGGTTAATGACAGGTTGCAGTTGTTGAGGGATCTACTGAAATCATGGATTAGAATATCAAGATTCGTTAGCGTGGTCGAATCCCGATTGTAAGGGTTCGTTGGAACTCAAGGCGTGGACCGGAGTTCACATAGGAGCGTGAAGATCAGATGAAACTCAAGTATCCTCAACTCTTTCCCGTTGACCGATCTAAATCTAATAAAGCTGGTGAATTTTGGGACGAAATTCCCTTTCAAGTTGGGGATGATGTGGGACCCGCGGAAAAATCCACAGTCATCCGGAGTTAACGCCTTACTGTTTCGGATTACGTGTCAAATTTCGGGACGAAATTTCTTTCAAGTTGGGGATGATGTGACAACTCGAGTTTTCAAGGTCCTTACTCGACAGGTTACTCGTTTCGCAAAGTGTTTTCAAAATTCGTATGCATTGTAACTTGATCGCGTTGGTATATGTTTCGTGTTGGTATGATTGTTTGGTAAGGAATAAAAATTTATGAACTATTTAACTTGTGAGATCAACTGTTGTGTAAGGAATCATGAGCCGACAACAATAAATTCACATGAATATCTTTTAGTGATCAAAATGGACTTTGAATTTATCAACACATGGGCCACATGAATATCTGATAGGGCCGATTGGTTTTAGTGATCAAAATGGACTTTGAATTTATCAACACATGGGTCAGATGATTGTTTAAAAAGCAAATTAATTGATTGGGCCGAGATCACATGATCATTGACTTATAAAGCTCACCGAATTCAATTAATGTTTCACATGGTTTGCTGATAAGTTGATTGACTAAGTTAACAAAGTTGACCAAGTGAGGTTTTGAATACTTTTGCCACAAACCATCTACGACGAAACATGTGACTTTCGTCACCCACCTCACGACGGAACTCTTTGCCAAATGGGCTTCGGCCCAGGATGGATGCGACCCATATGCTTGTGCTTAAAACTGTTACGTAAACAAAGAAACCCTACATACCCTTTAGTACGTGCGACAGTGGACGAACCCCCCCCCCCCCTCGAAGACATCATTCCAGTTTGTTGATTGTGGTTAGAAAAATCATGTTTAAATTAATATTGCCTGATTGATTCTTGTTTATGTGTGCCTGATTCTTGTCTATAATAACCCCTATTTGATGATCATGTGTACGTGCGATCTGATGCAATGAGTTATGTATATATATGGACGTATGATGAGTACCTGGTGATATTGTACACTGATATTAAGACTCGATGATTATATGATGAGCTTGGTGGGCCGAATAGCATGGTTAATGGATGATGGGGTTATATATGGGGGTAATTATTAGGTTCGGGTGTTTGTATGAAATCGTTTATATTGTGTTTTGATTTAGGGTGTTAATTAGATAGTTGTTAATCTTGATTGACTGCTAATGATTGTCGAAATCGATTTGGCATGTGATTCTAACTAATATTGGGTGTCATCAAATAATATGTGTGCATGAATCGAAAAGGAATGGGGAGGCATGTTAATTAATATAATTATGATAGGGAGTTTGTTATAATGATTGAATATTGTGTAAACAGTCTGATTGTTTATTGTTCTAGGATTGCATGACTTATTTGTTTGCATGATCTATTTGTTGTTTGATACTGTATGTACATCGAACTCAAGAATTGAGACTTTTGGTTTGTTAATGGGCCGGCCACAAGGGTTGGGTAAGGGGCCCAAGACTTCGATATATATAATTGGACTCATTAACATGTAGTAATTATATATTGACTAAGGGTTGCTAGCCAGTCATGTATGTATTAGGCCACAGATTATGATTATTGTTTGATATGGATATTTATTAGATGATTGATGAGTGAAAAACATGTTGTTTGATTTATTGATTGATAATTAATTTAAGTAATTGTGCATGGCAGTATGTAACCATCATAACAAGTTAAAACTGGGCCGAACCACTTGTGTGGATAGTTATTGTTGAATTTTATTGGGCACAATTGGGTTATACATATAGCTAAGTCTGTTGGGCCGATGACTAGGGGGCTGCCGAATTGAAAGAAGTTATGATACAGGATTTTTGTTAACCAAAGTGAGTATAAAAGAGTTACGATATGTTATTGCTATGTGCATATTCATGTGTATGGAATGTGAGCTATTCATGTGTGTCAGTATTATATACGGGTTTGTATTGTGAAAGTACATATAAATTGAATGTTTGCTATAGCCTGTATGATAGTGTGTATCGTAAATTCCTATCGCATGTGGAAAATACATAATGAATAAGCAAATTCTATGTAAACGAAACTGACTATCGTTGGAACCATATTAGGGTTTGGAGTGTCCAACGTTAAAACGAGTAATTAATCTAACCGAGCAAACCGAAGGTGAGTTCACTGCACTTTTCTAAGCATGCGTCCCGGTGGTTTGGGACATCTGGTAAACGTTTTTAAAGGGAATACTGGGTAAACTGTCTATTTGGGATGTTGGTTATTAAACACTGTATAAATCATGTAAGACCCCATACATCTACCGTGTTGCTGAAGAAGCAACGAGGTATTTAGTTGATAGCGCTATTAGGTTTGGCATCCTCACACCGGGACGAAAGGACGGGCGTGAACTAATTACCTGGACTTCATGACCAATGCCTAGTTAGAGGCATTGGGGTTGGGCATTCTCATCGTGTACATATAAGACCCCTTACATCTATTCAAGGTTGTTTGATACCTTGACATCATGACCAATGCCTAAATGGAGGCATTGGGGTTGGGCATTCACATCTAGTCGCTACATACGGTAATCGAGTAATAACAACATCAAAACAAATCGTTGAACTGTTTTATACACATATCTGGTAACAAAACACGTTAACAAACTTTGAACTCACAAGCGTCGTCTGACACACTTGTCTGCATGCTTGCAGGTCTGTATGCTTATATCATTTGGAACTTGCTGTCTGGGAGGCTGGAGTGGTCATGGGTCGAGATACAAGGAATCGTAATACAAGCTTAATGGTTTATATACACATGTTTTACGAAACACTTAACAAATGAATTATGCTTCCGCTGTATACAATAAATGACATGTAACGCCTGTAACACTTTATGTTAATGAATGAGAGTTTTATTTAAATAAATTTACGAGTTCAATGTGATTGGTGGCTTGGATCCTGGTATGTCACACGCCTCGCGAGGGTTTCCGCATGTGGTATTTTGGGGGTGTGACAATTTCTGCCAGATAACTCCTTTAACAGAACTAAATCTTCAATATGGAATTCCAATAGTTCCTTCAATTGTCCATGTAATCCTTCTGTTGATCAATCGGCGACTTTATCCTTCCCTCGATCCAAGCAAATCCTGTCGCTGGTTTCCTAGATAAACTAAGGTCTGGTTAATTGTTCTTTGTCATGTTAACTCAAACATATGGTGATCAACACTTCCATCCATGCAAGGCTTCAAACCGAACAACCTAAATACTAGCGTGTTGATTATTATTGTAAGATAGCTCTGCCAAGGGCATGTGAGTATCTTAATTTCCTTCGGAGTCCATCATACATGCTCCCAATTTTTCTTTCAAAGGTCCGAAATGCTTCCTTCTATCTTGCTGTCTAATCAACTTCCCTTTTCCTTTTGGGGTTATTAGTGTCAAAGGCTGCACTAATTTAGGGAAATTCTTAATAAATCTCCGGTAGTACCTAGCTAGTCATATGGATCATCATACTCCCGATGGGGTCTTTGGCGCTCCTCAAAATTCACCAACTCCATGGTTAACTTCGATTGTCGATCATGATTCTCCTTGGTTCGCACATAGGCAAGTATGTCATTGACGAACATTATCACGAATTTATCCGATTAGGGTTTCCATACCCTGTTCATGAGATCCATGAATATAAATGGCGCATTAATTTAGTCAAAAGGCATGACTTAATAACTCGTAATGGCTATATCGTGTTCGAAAAGTAGTCCTCAGCATATCTTCATCAACAACCTTCAACTGAAAGTATCCCAATCGTAGATCGATCTTTGTGTAGCAGCTGAGTCCTGGTAGCTTGATTGAACAAATTTTCAAACCTCGGTAAAAGGGTACCGATTCTTGATAGTCAACTTGTTCAGTTTTCTGAAATCTTCTCACATCCTGAAGGATCCATCCTTCTTCCTCTTCAACTAAACAGATGCGCCTCAAAGCGAAAAACTTGATCGAATGAAACCTTTGTCCAGTAGCTCTTGAAACTGACTCGACATTCCTATCATTCTCAGACGGTGCTTAATCTATCAGGAGATTGTGCAATTGGGTGCAACACCGGACGCCAGATCGATTCGGAATTTAATCCGTCTCGCAGGGGGAAATCCAGGTAAATCTTTTTAGGAAAACTTCTGGATAATTGCGATCAATAGGAATCTCTCCGATATTCCTACATCCGGCTTTTATATCCATCACGTTTACTTAAGTACGCAGGATAACCCCTTTTGCGACCACCTGAGCATCCTCACAAAACTGACAACTCTCAACTATCAACACTCAACATTCGAAACTCGACACTCGACTCGGTCGGTCTTCATGAACAACTACCACCTTTCTACCGTCATCAGGTTCAGATATTCCAGCTAGCTTCTTCAAGCGATAGTCCCCACTTCATCCATGAAAAAAAATCAATCCATTCTTGCATCTCTGTCAAAGCTCCCCAGCTCCACTGGAAATATTCCAACACTAGAACTACAATCACCTATCTAAATATATAACCGCAAACAACCTCACCAGTTTCCATCAACTTACCAATTGCTAGTCCTATCAGGCACTTTATACTCAGCTTACTTGTAGGTGAACACAAAAATGGTTCAGAGTTTTTCGAACAAAACTCAAGTCAGCTTTGGTATTAAAAGTATGAACATAGAATGGTTTTTGATGTGAAACATACTGGTAACAACATCATGATCGTCTTGTGTCTTCCCAATGTTTAGCTTGAACGCTCTACTCCTTAACATCCCGTCCTTTTGGTTTCGGACAATCTTTCTCGAAATGTCCTTGCTCACCACACCCGTAGCATCCTTCGAGCGTAACTCCATCCAACGTACTCTTAACATAGCACTCGCGAGTCATCTGTCCAGTCCGACCACATCTGGCGTACTTTCTCCACTCATCCTCATGAGTCTTCCTCTCAAGACCACTCCTGCCATCCTTGGCATTATCCTTTCCTGACTCTCTAGGGTTAGCTACACACGCTTTCTCCAATCTGCGTTCCTCACCAGCTTCTCATCGATATCCAAATAGTTCAATCATTAAATGCTAGTGGACAATACATCGCGCATGTATAATATCCACGTATTAATGAGAACAATTTTTATACCAAAAGGAACCCATTCAATATTTATATCAGAAATTTTCAAAGCTTGTTTTTAGTACGAAGACTAATCAAAATTTGGCATGTCTACATCAACACCCTCAACAAGCCTATATGAAATTTCCTTCTAAATGTCTGAAAATTTGGCATGCAAGCCATAAATAGGGTTCATCAAATGAGACATACAAAACAACCAACAGAAACAACCAACAACTAACGCTTCAATCACTGGAAGTCCAACATCTTCCTAGCAAGCTCTTCTAGCTCATCATAACAGTCCATTTGTCCTTTTGAGTCCTTCATCATCTCCATGCCTCCTCGTAACGCGGCGAACTGACGATCACAGTGAGAGCGATTGGCCCCAAATCCCTTTCTGCTTCTTCAAAGTAGGTGTTGTCTCAACTCTCGAAGTCGAATGCGATCTCTCCAACGGGTCGAGTCCTCTTCCTACGACGAGTGTAGACTTAAAAGAGGTGTAGCAAAACACATGACTCGAGTAGCAGAATAAACAGTTTCGTAATGACAGGCGAAAGAATTTCAAGTAAGTGTGTGATCAACATAAATAGTAACACATAAGGCTCCAATAAATAGAAAATCACGTATTCACATAAACACATAAGGGTTTTCATACATGATAAAATTTCCACATTTATTTAAAAATCTTGGCTTCGAGAATTTTGGACTTTAAATCTCAAAATTCTTCGGTTGAAGTCTAGTGTTTTCCCCCTGAAAACATCTAGTTCGCTAACAACCAATGGCTATGATACCAACTTCTGTCACACCCCAAAAACGTCGCAGCGGAATATAAAACGTAGTGGTGACGGAAGCTGGTGCCCATTTCTGTCTTGATGTTTGATGCATTTTAGTGTTGGACATTATTTCTTAATTAAAACGTTGATTTTAATCTTATCGTCCCAAACCACAACATAACCATGACAAAATAAAGTAGTCTTTTGATCCTCACGGATCTTATTACATTTAGTCCCAGAAAGTTTAAAAGTCAGTTCAACATTTTAGGTGACAAAACATGCATCGACAAACACAAGATACGCCATAATTCCCGAAGCCGATCTTAAGTACCTGTAGAACACGTTAAAATCAAGTGTCAACACAAAGGAAGGTGAGTTCACTTAATTGTTTACTAACATATTTTATTTCAAGGAAAACTTTCTAATTAGGTGTCTATTTGAAAAACATCTATGTAATCT
Organism: Helianthus annuus; assembly: GCF_002127325.2. NCBI lineage: Eukaryota > Viridiplantae > Streptophyta > Magnoliopsida > Asterales > Asteraceae > Helianthus > Helianthus annuus. The sequence goes on from NC_035436.2 coordinate 66,777,512, forward strand.
TAGAAAGTCCAGTTAAAATCCTTAATAAAATCCATGGGCTTCCATCGGTTCATTACTCCGACGATTGTAGTACAGCCCAGGTTTTGTATATTAAATTCTAGTATCTATTTTCAGACTCGTATGTTAGCTAGACGATACGAACTATATATTAACCATGCAGGGATAATCAAAGCTAGACAATAAACAGAATTTTAATTCGTCGTTTGACATTGACTCGGGGCGACCGGTCACGACGGGGTTGTCAACCCGATAGATCTACCAACAATTCCTCGCGTACCATACTTAATCTGATTGAACGACATCATGGGTGCAAGGTTCTTCCTCGAAGAACGAGATGATGTCTGCCTCAGGTACAATATATATATCCTACTAATATGACAACTTAATACGACTTACGAATTTCCCTCTCACTCAAGTGTTGAGACTCAGTCCGGAATTCATACCCATTTTGTACAGTCTCATTTCTCTTAAGAAATACCACACTCCTCATATTCAGTCTTCAAAATCATTTTACTCCGAAACGTGTGACTTATCAAACCCATATATTTTCAGCGAAAATATATATTTTATATTAAAAGGTATGTTTTATTTCAAAAACATTATTAAACCTTTTTAACGACGTGTTCCACCCCCAAAATATATATAAAACAGTAAAAAGAGGAGTTTAGTGACACTCACCTTTGGGTGCATATTTTAATACCGAAATCCCAGAAATTGATTATATACGTCCTAATATGGGAACAATTCTAAATCAAAACAACATTTAATCACAAAAATCCTAAGTTTCTCAGTTTCTTAGATTATCACATAACTTTGAGATTTTCTCGAAAAGTTGTCATTTTTGATTATGTTGGCATGATAATATATATATATATATATATATATATATATATATATATATATGAGTCCATATATATTTGTATATTTATTATGATTTTACGTTCTGAATGATTTTATTGGTGACCATTATTGTGTAAATCCCTTAACTCTCCCGTTTATACGTGATATACCTACGATTTACACGTCATAGTACTTATACACAAACGTTCATATAATGTTGGTCCCTTTTATAGGATCTGTTCGTCGGAAACTAAGATGAATCGGCTTTGACTAATGTGCGGAATCCATTTGATCAAACCATAGATGTACGACAAAGTATTCAACTCTAAAATACTGTCTGATCTTTCATTTATCAGATATGAAAGTACACAAGTGCCTCTGAAAGTTCAGACTGACATGAGTTCACCAGAGAGTCAAAGAAGCAAAAGTTACAAATTAACTGTTCGGTCAGCTATTTATAGGCAGTGTCAGGATAGGATGAGTGCTGGCCGATCGGCTGGGCTAGCCGATTGGCTGACATTGCTGACCGATCGGACAACCTGTCCGATCGGTTGGGCTGTCCGATCGGCTAGGCTAGCCGATCGGCTGGCATGGTCAACAAAAGTCAGCACTTAACAATAACGCGCCATATCCTGACCTGCTAAACTAACTATTATACATACATACATAAATTGTTCACAAACATTACAAATATGACTACATGCTGACGGAAGCTACAGACGTTTACACTAACAGACTCCCCCTCGGATGTAGCTGTAGTTCCTTCCAGCATAGTCTTCATTTCTTCCTGTTCCGTCTTCGCTCTTTAGCTTTTTGTCTCCTCTTTTCTTCGCTTTCTTCTAACATTCTTCGTCTTTTGTGTCTACCTTCAGTCATCCACCATTTCCTATATTCTGGGTCACCATCACGCTTTCGATCCCATTTAGGAATCTTGTTTTCTTCTGATTCAATTGGTGTCTGATCTGTTGGTGGCACAATCCCCATCCTTCGTCTTCCCAATTCAGCTGCTCTCTTTGCTATTGCTTCAGATCTTTGACTGCGCTTGTATCTTTTCAAGAACTCATCAATTTCAATGTTTCTCCATTTAGTCTTCCAATATCTTCCTGAATTGATGTCTTGAGCGAAGCATACATCCACAATCGATTGATATTGCTTTGCTTGAGCTTTGTCTCTCTTTTCATAAACGATCTTGTTAAGGACCAAGCAATCAATGTCTTTCTTCGAGCAGTTGACAAGCCACATTGGATCCAATATACTAATTCTTCAAGATTTTCCAGTGGACTTGTCATAAAGAGAGATAACTGCCTCAGCCGTTGTTTCGTTGTAAAACCATCCTTGAAATAAATCATGAAAATCTTGCTCGATGGCTCTGAGAGGCATATTCTTCAAACATTTAGGCGGCTTGACATCCAAAGTTATATCTTTTCTTCCATTCTCCAGGTATGTAACAATCTGCTTTGGATACTGTGGCTTCCAATCTGGATAACCATTCTTTGCCTGCCATTTGATGTAGTTCCACAAATCTTAATCATGTTGTCTCACTTCAGGACCATAGTAGAACTGCTTGATATTCTTTGTTTTCACCAACTTATCTACATACCACCAAGGCAGAGAACTGATATCTGACAGAAATTCGAAGTACTGAACTCCTTCTTCTCTTCTAATGGCGTGCACTTTGAGATCTTCAAGATATCCCCATGATAAAATATCTCCCCATGAAAGATTTTTGTTGTGAGTAAAATACTAAAGAGCTCTGAGAGTTTTTCTTTCTTTGGGCATGATTTTGAACCACTTCTTCCGTTCTTTAGCAAGAATCTCTCTTGGAATAGTTTCCGGGACACCTTCAGTGGAAACTTTTTCAACAATTTTCCTTTTGATTTCATCTTCATTTCTATCTTTAAACATTTCAGCTAACGAAGGAAAAGTTGCATGAATTCCAGCATAATGAAAATTGATTTCATCATCGGATGGATCTGAAGCATCTTCAATAATGACATCATCGTAATGATCAGCTTCATAAGCATATCTTGGCTCAAAATCTTTTTCTGGAGACTGAGGAATCTCATCCTCAATATCAAACTTAAACTTTCCATCTTCTAACCCCAACTTTTCTAGCATTTCAGCTCTAGTTCTCCGAACTTCAACCTCTCCTTCTTGTTGAACATTCAAATAAATGACAGTTGGGTTTGAAAGAAGTACCTGATCAGCATGCTGCTTTCCGGATGATGAAGCTTCATTTTGTAAGTCATCCTCTTGTTCATTGATTTCATCATTCATCAATTCATCGATTCTTTCTTGCACAGTTGGATCTCTGATTAATAACCCGGAAGCACCATGATCGTTATCATCATCGCCCTTATCATCTTTATCATCATTATCATCAGGTTTGTCGTCTTTCTCCTCATAATTATCATCTTCATCTTCAACAATCTCTCCACGTGCTATCCTTGCCTTTCTTCGCCTTTCTTTTATTTTCATTTGACAAGCAATTTCCTTAACACTATAAGGCACTAAGCGAGCATCTCCAACAAGAACAAACTGTTTTGTCTTCCATTCCAACAACAACACTTCTCTAGCCTTTTTCTTCCTTTGAATAACAACTACTCTTTGAAGAACATTGTTAACATCAAAGGATTCAGAAGACTTACCAATCATCATGAAGTTTTGAACTTGTTCATCAATGAGTCATGACATCTTCCATGACTTGTTCTTGAATCTCATCAACATTTTGTTCTTGAATATCAACCATTTCATTGTCTTGTTGAGATGATGATCCACCAACTTCTGGCTGACTTGAAGATCCACCAGCTTCTTGAATATCTTCAATCACACTTTTATTCTTTTGGGTGGCTTCTTCAGCTAGACGTCTTTCTCGTTCAATTCTCCTTTCTTCAGCTCTTTTCACTTCACTTTCATTGAAGGCAGCATGAACATCCATCTTTAGGTGACTCTCCATTACAGAGTATAACATATGTAGTTGTTCATCCTTCACTACTTTGTCTGCCTTCATGGCTTCCATTTCCAACTTCATTGCCTTCATTTCGTTTGACGAAGCTTCACTCTTCTCACTGAGAAGCTGATTAAGTGTCTGATTCACATCTTCTAAGTTCTTTATCTTCACATTTAACGAAGCAATTTCTGCTTTCAACAGTTCAAACACCTTTGAATTATCATGAGCTTCATTCTTCATTCTGTTCATTGCTTCCTCTTGGTCTATCAACACTGCTCTAACTTGATCATGAGCTTTCATCAAATTATCAACCTGTTTCTTTAGAATATCACGCTCTAATTCTGTTTTGGTTTTTTCTTTTTCCAACTTGTTGACCTTTTGTAATGTCACACCCCGACCACGTAGGACAACAAACCGTGGCGGAAACGTCGGGGAGTGTTGCAACAGAATAATTGTTTCACAACCATGGATTCAAAAATAGTTCCGTTTTATTGATAATATCAAACATTACATTGTCTTAACATAAAACAAACAAGTTTCTTATCAACTATCATAGTTTTAAAGTCACTAAGGCCTCGTCCAGGTCCTACGTGACGCATGCATCCTAGAAAATCACATCATTCAACCACACCTGAAACATATGTAAAAACAAAGTCAGCAAAGAAATTGCTGGCGAGTACATAGGTTTTATAAGGGTATTGGAATCATGGCTTGTTTGTATGGTGCAATACTTTATTAGACTACAAGAGTCGAAATACAAACCTCGTTTTGAAAAGTGTATTGCAACATAGTTAACCAACTCAAATCAAGTTGATTAAGTTTATAAAATCTCGTAGCCATAATTCTTAACCCCAAAACATTTTGTTTTTAGAAAAACATCTTGTAAAACATCATTGTGTGACATCGTTTTAAATATCGTTTACCCAAGTGAACTAAATAACGCCACAGTAGGTAATATGATGAAAGCACTTATATATAAGAAGTACCAGCGGCGTATCTACCATGTTTTCACCACATTACCCCCGTCTCATTATCTAAACACTTAACCAAAAACCAGTCGTTTATCGAAATCGTTTAACATCGTTTCCAAATCGTTTAACATCGTTTCCAAATCGTTTAACATCGTTTCCAAATCGTTTACTCGTTCGTATTCGTTTTTAATAGTGAAACTACTTTTGGTCGTCTCGTTAACAACATTCAAACCTTCGTGACTCGTCTAACTCGTTTCTCGTTTCGTATTAACAAACCACCAAAGGGTAAGTTAACAATCCTCAGATTCAGTCGTTAACCACAACCCCCACACATAACTATGGGTGCAGTGCAATAACGGGATTTGTCAGATCCTATGGTACCATAACCTAATACTGGTCGGCTTGATCAATGCTAATGAATGTCATTCGTTATGTAATTACAACCAACAAGTCGTGTACACCTTATCGAAATCGTTATTAGTTTAGTAACATCGTTATAATCGTTTTTGAAACCATCGTTTAAACTTTGAAAACATTTGATACATATGAATCACCCCAAAACGTTTAAAACAGTAAAATAGGGGAACTATGTACTCACATGTAGTGCAAAGTATCCTTGATCAAATAGAACTTCAACAAACTCGAGCAAACCAGAGAAATCAAGTAGTTCCTAATAATCGAACCACTAGTCAAACAATAGGCGCCTAAATCGGGAGATCGGATAGAATGAGGTCTTGTAAACCAAATGAGTGTTGGAACTCTTGTGATATGGTTTAACAAAGCCTACATCCTAAATCGGAACCTAACCTAAGTGCTTTCGACCCATCGCGACCCATTAAGGTGGCTTACGCTACTTTAATGCGTCGTGCGCGCAAAAGCGCGTTCGAGACGTCTAACTAGTCCTATGACAAGTATTATATGCCCATACATGTTTAATTATGTTACATAATTAGTTACATGTCAAAAGTTTAGGTTACATATGCTTAATTACCAATTATGTATGAAAAGGGTATTTTGGTAATTTACCGAAGGCATATAACTACCTATCATGCGACTAATTAAACCTAAGTGACCATAAGGTATAACCTCGAAAGGTTATTCCCTATGCTACTATGGTCACTAAACATGTTTGGTCGGATCCTAATGATCCACCAAACGGGTCGTGTTCGAAAGTCTAAGCGGGTGTTTAGTCCGCTTGACTTACGACTCTACATAAGCACAAAACTAACAAATGACGAGCTAAACATGTCGAAACATGTTTAGTTAAGTTAGAAAACAGGTTTGGCATCAAAACAAACGGTTTTGCTACCTACAAATAGCTTGGTTACAAAATACGCGAGAAAACGCATTCTGGCCGAAGCTATGACTCGTCACTGAGCCTAGATAACGTGGTAATCAGTAGGTATAGTCACTAGGGACTATAACCATCGTGATTACGCTCACGTTATGAAGTTCAAACGAACTTCGCGTTGACCATAAACTGGTCAAAGCAGAAAGTCAAACACAGTTTGACTTTAACGCTAAAACGAACGATAAACGCGAAAGAATACTTACAGAAGGTCCCCGCAAGATTGAACTTCCGAGTATTCTCAGGTATGAAGTGCTAAAACACCCCAACTTAGAGAACAAACTCAGAATTCAAGTGGGGAGAAATGAAGTTGGGTTGGGTATTTATAGGAAATCCACAACCGTTAGGATCGTTTCTTGTTCCCCAAGCGTTTAATCTCGGCCCTACACTTGTACCCACTGATTTGGAATACTATGGGCATCAAAAACCAGCCCATAGATTGCTCAAACCATGTGCAAAACAATGGGGAACAGCTGGGTTTTAAAAAATAAAGTTTGCTGATCTGGGGAGGCTTTACGGACCGTAAGCACATGCCCATACGGTCCGTAAGGGACCTGCAGACCAGCACTTTCATAAAATGACAGTTTAGCCCCTGAACTTGCAAAACTTGCATTTCGGCTCATTTTTGAGACGTTTAAGCCCCGTTAACCTCATTTCAAGGCTCTAAAATGAAGTTAAAGTATAGGGAACTCAAAACATGCTCAAAAATATCTCGGATGTCGGTTCGTTTGGTCGTACGGTTGCGTTGTTCGGTTAATTACGACGGGAGTCGTAACGAATGCAAAAACGGTCCAAATTGCGCGACGAATGGATTTTTATTATGCCAAACATTAAAACATAATATTTTAATGCTTACATAAATTTTTGGATGTCCGGATGTATTCAGAACGTAAGATATGCGCGAAAATGCAAACTTGTGCACTTTTTGACGCTTTAAGTCCCTATTGATCAATAAAGTTTATTTTAGCATACCGAACCCCTCAAAGCCTATTTCTAAGCTATGTAAAGGTTATTTAGGGTATGTTTAACTTATGATCAAGTTCCGGAGTGTTCGTTACTATACAAATCGGTATAGTTTCGCAATTTGACACAAATAGTCCCTGCGATTGAACAAACTTGTTTTCGACACACCAAACCATCCAAAACTTGTTTCTAAGTTCTGTGGAGGTTATTTAAGGTATGTTAAGCCTATTTCACTATTCCGGAGCGTTTGTTGCATTAAACTGGTTATATTTACACATTAGAGCGCGTATAACCTTCCAGAAAGCGATTTAGAGCTTGAAATTGGAATCGAGTCGAATTGTAAAATTACCAAACACAAATACACACAAAACACATATAATAACACCAAAGCACATTGTTTTATTAATAATCAACATTGTTTTTCATCGTACGGAGATTACAGAGCACAGTTGTCACAGTCTCCCCTACTTCAGGAAATTTCGTCCCGAAATTTTAACTAGAGGAAGCTTGTGGAAACAAATGTGGATATTTGGTCATCATTTGATCCTTACGTTCCCAAGTAAATTCTGGGCCACGTTTGGACTCCCAACGAACTTTAACCAAATGAATCCGTTTGTTCTTCAACTGCTTGAATGTACGGTCCACTATCTCCACGGGTTTCTCGACAAAGTGCATTGTTTCATCGATTTGGATTTCGTCAAGAGGTATGTGAAGATCAGCGTCAGCTAAGCACTTTCGCAAATTGGACACGTGAAAAGTTGGATGAATATTTCCAAGCTCTGGAGGTAGCTCTAGTCGATAGGCAACTTTCCCAACTCTTTCCACAATCTTAAATGGTCCCACATATCGAGGTGCAAGTTTTCCTTTCTTTCCAAATCTCACGACTCCCTTCCAAGGTGAAACCTTGAGTAGGACACGGTCTCCGACTTGAAATTCCATGGGCTTGCGTCCTAAATCCGCATAACTCTTTTGACGGCTTCTAGCTGTCACAAGATTATCGCGAATTTTCTTGATTTTGTCTGTTGTTTCTAGAACGAGCTCAGGTCCAGTAAGCTGAGCTTCACCGGTCTCGTTCCAACAGACAGGTGAACGGCATTTTCGACCGTAGAGAGCGTCGAATGGTGCCATTTTAATGCTAGCATGATAACTATTGTTGTAAGAGAACTCGATCATTGGCAAATGAGAATCCCAATTACCACCAAAGTCTATCACGCATGCTCTAAGCATATCCTCCAAAGTTTGAATCGTCCTTTCGGATTGCCCATCTGTTTGGGGATGATAAGCAGTGCTTAGATTTAGTTGGGTTCCCATAGCAGTTTGCATGGTTTTCCAAAAATGAGATGAAAATCGAGCATCACGATCGGAAATGATATCCAAAGGAACACCATGTCGTGAAATAATCTCATCAACATAAATCTTTGCAAGTTTATCAGCAGATAGGTCTTCGCGAATCGGGAGAAAATGAGCTGACTTTGTTAATCGATCGATAACAACCCAAATAGCATCATGACCTTTAGACGTACGCGGTAACTTAGTGATGAGATCCATCGCAATGCTCTCCCACTTCCAAACCGGTATCTCTGGTTGTACAAGCAAACCAGAAGGTCGTTGATGTTCAGCCTTGACTTTGAGACAAGTTAGGCATTTTGAGACATACAAGGCGACATCTTTCTTCATACCAGGCCACCAGAACTTAGTACGAAGATCCTTGTACATTTTATCAGCACCAGGATGGATAGAATATCGGGACTTGTGAGATTCGTCCATCACTAGGGTGCGGAGATCGTCTTGTTTCGGGATCCACAAACGATCCTTGAAATAAAGCAAACCATCGCCTTTTGCTTCGAGTTTAAGCTCAAGCTGATGTGGTAATTCCATACCTATCAAATTCTGTGAAACACAAAATTGCTGAGCTTGAAGAACACGAGATTGAAGATCAGATAGCGTTTGAACGGAATGAAGTTTGACTCGCTCTTTTCGACTAAGCGCATCAGCTACGACATTCGCCTTACCAGGATGGTAGCGAATTTCGCAATCGTAGTCGTTCAAGAGTTCCACCCAACGTCGTTGCCTCATGTTCAGCTCTTTCTGATTAAGAATATACTGGAGACTTTTGTGGTCTGTGAAAACCACACACTTCGTGCCATAAAGATAATGTCTCCAGATTTTAAGCGCGAAAACCACAGCTCCTAACTCGAGATCGTGAGTTGTATAGTTTTTCTCGTGGATTTTCAACTGTCTAGATGCATAAGCAATAACCTTACCTCGTTGCATGAGGACGCAACCAAGGCCTAAGTTGGATGCATCACAGTAGACAACGAAATCATCGTTTCCATCGGGCAGAGATAGAACAGGAGCATTACATAACTTCCGCTTCAGCGTTTGAAACGCTTCTTCATGCTTGGGTCCCCACTCAAAAGGCTTATTCTTCTGAGTCAAAGCAGTGAGTGGAACCGCAATCTTCGAGAAATTGGAAATGAATCGACGATAATATCCAGCAAGACCAAGAAAAGATCGAATCTCTGTAGGTGTCGTTGGCGTACTCCAATCCTTAATAGCAACAATCTTGGATGGATCCACATGAATACCTCGCTCATTGACTATATGACCCAGAAATTGAACTTCTTTAAGCCAAAATTTAGCGAAAAGTTGTTCCTTCTTAAGGAGTTCCAACGTTAAGCGAAGGTGTTGCTCGTGATCGGCTCGAGTCTTCGAATAAATGAGAATATCGTCGATGAACACAATAATGAACTTGTCTAAATAAGGTTTACAAACCCTATTCATTAAGTCCATAAAGATAGCTGGAGCATTCGTTAAGCCAAAAGGCATGACTGTGAATTCGTAATGCCCATATCTCGTGCGGAAAGCAGTTTTGGGGATATCTTCTTCGAGAACACGAAGTTGATGATACCCAGAACGCAGATCGATCTTAGAAAAACATGAAGCACCTTGCAGCTGATCGAAGAGATCATCAATTCGTGGTAGGGAATATCGATTCTTGATGGTAAGCTTGTTAAGCTCACGATAATCGATACACATTCGAAAAGACCCATCTTTCTTTTTCACGAAGAGGACAGGAGCTCCCCAAGGTGAATGACTCGGACGGATGAATCCTTTATCAGATAACTCTTGAAGCTGTTTCGATAATTCTTGCATCTCTGATGGTGCAAGACGATACGGTGCTTTTGCAATCGGGTTGGCATTAGGTACAAGGTCGATATGAAACTCAACTTGACGAACTGGAGGCAAACCAGGCAGTTCATCAGGAAACACCTCTGGATAATCCCGAACAATCGGAATATCCTGAATACTCTTGCGCTTGACTTTCTCCTCGGTGACATGTGCTAGAAAAGCAACATATCCCTTTCTCAAATATCTCTGGGCCTTTGTACATGACATAAGCTTCAATCCACCTGAAGGTTTCTCACCACGAACCTCCAAAACATCGCCAGACGGAAGAGGAATACGAACAATCTTATCAAAGCAAACCACCTCAGCGTGGTGTTTGGTTAACCAATCCATTCCAATGATAATGTCGAAGCTTCCAAGTTGCATTGGCGTGAGGTCGATAGGGAAAAGGTGGTTATCAAGGTTCAAATGACAATCACGAATAACAGAATCGAGAACAAGAGGTTTACCAGAAGCAACTTCGACAGACAAGGGTTTCCTCAATTTAGTTCTAGGTATCGCAAGCAAAGGCTCAAAAGATAATGAAACAAAACTTCGATCGGCACCAGAATCAAAAAGAACAGATGCAGGTTGGTTGTTAACAAGAAACGTACCATTGACAACCTCGTTGTCAGCCCTCGCTTCGTTTGCATTCAAGTTGTAAGCTCGCCCTCGAGCAGGATTCACATTGGCGTTCACATTCGGGATCGTATTAGCATTTGCCAGCCTCGGACAGTTGTTGCGGAAGTGGCCAAACTCTCCACAATTAAAACATGAACCTGGTGGGAATCTAGCAGCATTCCCCTGTGCTGGGGCTTGAACCTGGGCGACCTGATTTTGTCCTGAACGACAAACATTGGCTAAATGCCCAAGTCTACCACACGTAGCACACTGTTTACAGGCCTGTTGGGCAACATGGTGACCATTACATCGTGTGCAGTGAGGTGCGGTACCAGCATATGCTTTCTTCGCAGGAGGTTGAGTCGGTGGGTTCTGAGCAGTTTGATTGGTGACAGCAAAGTTTTGGGCACCCTTTCGCTTCCTTGATTTCTTTGACGACTCACCTTCTTTACCTTTACCCTTCTTCTTGTCTTTCGCAGAATCAGACGATTTCTTCTTATCACCCTTGCGAGTGAGTTTACCCTTTCTGACCTGGGATTCAGTTAGGGTAGCAGACAATTCGATTGCTTGGCGGAGGGTAGTAGGATTAACAGCAGTCACAATATCCATCATAGAATCGGGTAGACCATCGATGTATCTTTCGATTGCTTTCTCTGGTGGGGTAACCATGGTGGGACACAATAGACTGAGTTCCTCAAAGCGATCCGTGTACGCACGGTGCTCAGCCCCATCTTGTTTCAAATCGTCAAACTCTCGCTCCAAAGCTCGAATCTCGTGACGGGGACAGAACTCTCTCATCATGAGAGCCCGAAGCTCATCCCATGTTTGTGCCAACGCCACTTCGGCACCCCTATCGCGCATAATACCATTCCACCAGGTAAGCGCTCGCTTCTCAAACACGCTGGTAGCAAATTCAACCTTACGTGCATTCGGACACTGCACATGCCTGAATGTGTTCTCAATACTCTCGAACCACTGTAGGAGCGCAGTTGCTCCTTGCGACCCAGAAAACTTAAGAGGCTTAGCAGAATTGAAGTTCTTGAAATTACACTGCGCATTGTTGTGGTTATTATTGTTATTGTTGTATATCTCATGAACTTGAGTTACAACACCGGGAAGCACAGCAGCCACTTGCTGAGAGACTAGGGCTGCGATTTCTTCAATGGTGAAGGATTGTGCTTCACGTCGTGGAGGCATTGTCTAACAAGGAAATATGAGAAACGAGTAAGGTTGATAATTAGGAAGAGCAAAAGATGAATCGACAAAACAAAAGGAAGGCGATCATTTGTTCGTTACCTCGAACAAACAAACGACACGCAATGACTAATCAAAGTAAGTGAATCGAAATAATGCATCGCGAAGACATGCTTGCCTATAAGTGAACACTCACCCCAAGAGTTCCCAGGTAAGAGTGACTGGTCCGATTATGTGGATTTGTACGAACACTCTAGCCTTAGACAGAAAACTCAGGGTACAGGCATTCACTCTTCCAGTTTGCACGTGTTCACATTATTTCAACCCAGACTTTGACGAGATCTTGAAAATTCAAAAGGCACTACGCCAAATATGAATCAAACTGGAAGGGTTCAAAACCTAGTAATCAATCATCCTAGAATGGATGATTAATTTTCGAAGCAGATTCGGATTTGTGATCTCGTTGTGGTTATCACCTAAGGATAGGTGACGGTATTGTTTTAAAATCTAAACACAAGTAAACTTGTGTTAGGGTCCTAAAGTTATAGTCTAGGTCAAAGCATTACTAATAACCTAATTCCCTATAACCATTGGCTCTGATACCAACTTCTTCTGTCACACCCCGACCACGTAGGACAACAAACCGTGGCGGAAACGTCGGGGAGTGTTGCAACAGAATAATTGTTTCACAACCATGGATTCAAAAATAGTTCCGTTTTATTGATAATATCAAACATTACATTGTCTTAACATAAAACAAACAAGTTTCTTATCAACTATCATAGTTTTAAAGTCACTAAGGCCTCGTCCAGGTCCTACGTGACGCATGCATCCTAGAAAATCACATCATTCAACCACACCTGAAACATATGTAAAAACAAAGTCAACAAAGAAATTGCTGGCGAGTACATAGGTTTTATAAGGGTATTGGAATCATGGCTTGTTTGTATGGTGCAATACTTTATTAGACTACAAGAGTCGAAATACAAACCTCGTTTTGAAAAGTGTATTGCAACATAGTTAACCAACTCAAATCAAGTTGATTAAGTTTATAAAATCTCGTAGCCATAATTCTTAACCCCAAAACATTTTGTTTTTAGAAAAACATCTTGTAAAACATCATTGTGTGACATCGTTTTAAATATCGTTTACCCAAGTGAACTAAATAACGCCACAGTAGGTAATATGATGAAAGCACTTATATATAAGAAGTACCAGCGGCGTATCTACCATGTTTTCACCACATTACCCCCGTCTCGTTATCTAAACACTTAACCAAAAACCAGTCGTTTATCGAAATCGTTTAACATCGTTTCCAAATCGTTTAACATCGTTTCCAAATCGTTTAACATCGTTTCCAAATCGTTTACTCGTTCGTATTCGTTTTTAATAGTGAAACTACTTTTGGTCGTCTCGTTAACAACATTCAAACCTTCGTGACTCGTCTAACTCGTTTCTCGTTTCGTATTAACAAACCACCAAAGGGTAAGTTAACAATCCTCAGATTCAGTCGTTACCCACAACCCCCACACATAACTATGGGTGCAGTGCAATAATGGGATTTGTCAGATCCTATGGTACCATAACCTAATACTGGTCGGCTTGATCAATGCTAATGAATGTCATTCGTTATGTAATTACAACCAACAAGTCGTGTACACCTTATCGAAATCGTTATTAGTTTAGTAACATCGTTATAATCGTTTTTGAAACCATCGTTTAAACTTTGAAAACATTTGATACATATGAATCACCCCAAAACGTTTAAAACAGTAAAATAGGGGAACTATGTACTCACATGTAGTGCAAAGTATCCTTGATCAAATAGAACTTCAACAAACTCGAGCAAACCAGAGAAATCAAGTAGTTCCTAATAATCGAACCACTAGTCAAACAATAGGCGCCTAAATCGGGAGATCGGATAGAATGAGGTCTTGTAAACCAAATGAGTGTTGGAACTCTTGTGATATGGTTTAACAAAGCCTACATCCTAAATCGGAACCTAACCTAAGTGCTTTCGACCCATCGCGACCCATTAAGGTGGCTTACGCTACTTTAATGCGTCGTGCGCGCAAAAGCGCGTTCGAGACGTCTAACTAGTCCTATGACAAGTATTATATGCCCATACATGTTTAATTATGTTACATAATTAGTTACATGTCAAAAGTTTAGGTTACATATGCTTAATTACCAATTATGTATGAAAAGGGTATTTTGGTAATTTACCGAAGGCATATAACTACCTATCATGCGACTAATTAAACCTAAGTGACCATAAGGTATAACCTCGAAAGGTTATTCCCTATGCTACTATGGTCACTAAACATGTTTGGTCGGATCCTAATGATCCACCAAACGGGTCGTGTTCGAAAGTCTAAGCGGGTGTTTAGTCCGCTTGACTTACGACTCTACATAAGCACAAAACTAACAAATGACGAGCTAAACATGTCGAAACATGTTTAGTTAAGTTAGAAAACAGGTTTGGCATCAAAACAAACGGTTTTGCTACCTACAAATAGCTTGGTTACAAAATACGCGAGAAAACGCATTCTGGCCGAAGCTATGACTCGTCACTGAGCCTAGATAACGTGGTAATCAGTAGGTATAGTCACTAGGGACTATAACCATCGTGATTACGCTCACGTTATGAAGTTCAAACGAACTTCGCGTTGACCATAAACTGGTCAAAGTAGAAAGTCAAACACAGTTTGACTTTAACGCTAAAACGAACGATAAACGCGAAAGAATACTTACAGAAGGTCCCCGCAAGATTGAACTTCCGAGTATTCTCAGGTATGAAGTGCTAAAACACCCCAACTTAGAGAACAAACTCAGAATTCAAGTGGGGAGAAATGAAGTTGGGTTGGGTATTTATAGGAAATCCACAACCGTTAGGATCGTTTCTTGTTCCCCAAGCGTTTAATCTCGGCCCTACACTTGTACCCACTGATTTGGAATACTATGGGCATCAAAAACCAGCCCATAGATTGCTCAAACCATGTGCAAAACAATGGGGAATAGCTGGGTTTTAAAAAATAAAGTTTGCTGATCTGGGGAGGCTTTACGGACCGTAAGCACATGCCCATACGGACCGTAAGGGACCTGCAGACCAGCACTTTCATAAAATGACAGTTTAGCCCCTGAACTTGCAAAACTTGCATTTCGGCTCATTTTTGAGACGTTTAAGCCCCGTTAACCTCATTTCAAGGCTCTAAAATGAAGTTAAAGTATAGGGAACTCAAAACATGCTCAAAAATATCTCGGATGTCGGTTCGTTTGGTCGTACGGTTGCGTTGTTCGGTTAATTACGACGGGAGTCGTAACGAATGCAAAAACGGTCCAAATTGCGCGACGAATGGATTTTTATTATGCCAAACATTAAAACATAATATTTTAATGCTTACATAAATTTTTGGATGTCCGGATGTATTCAGAACGTAAGATATGCGCGAAAATGCAAACTTGTGCACTTTTTGACGCTTTAAGTCCCTATTGATCAATAAAGTTTATTTTAGCATACCGAACCCCTCAAAGCCTATTTCTAAGCTATGTAAAGGTTATTTAGGGTATGTTTAACTTATGATCAAGTTCCGGAGTGTTCGTTACTATACAAATCGGTATAGTTTCGCAATTTGACACAAATAGTCCCTACGATTGAACAAACTTGTTTTCGACACACCAAACCATCCAAAACTTGTTTCTAAGTTATGTGGAGGTTATTTAAGGTATGTTAAGCCTATTTCACTATTCCGGAGCATTTGTTGCATTAAACTGGTTATATTTACACATTAGAGCGCGTATAACCTTCCAGAAAGCGATTTAGAGCTTGAAATTGGAATCGAGTCGAATTGTAAAATTACCAAACACAAATACACACAAAACACATATAATAACACCAAAGCACATTGTTTTATTAATAATCAACATTGTTTTTCATCGTACGGAGATTACAGAGCACAGTTGTCACATGTAACAATTCTTTAACCGCTTCATTGTAGAACATATCATAGTCATCTTCAGGAATGTCTTCTGTGAAAATTCCTGTTGCTTCTGGAAGACCTTCAAATATGTAATCAAACTTTGAATCTTTAGGATGTGATGATTCTGGTTTATCTTGTGGAGGTGGACTTGAAGTAGCAGCTTTGAACCCAGTGATTTCAACATAATCATCATCACCTCCAGTTCTTTTCTGAGCTTTTGCCACAGGTTCTTCAACACTTTGTACCTCAGGTTCTTTTGGAGTTTCAACAGTTTGAGCCTTTTCTATATAAAGAGCCTTTGGTTTCTGAACATGTTTTTCTTTCTTTCCTCCTTTTTCTTTTGATGGATCAGCACCAGCTTTCTTTGCTGTAACATTTCTTGGAATAATTCCTGCTTGAACTGCTTTTCTCTTCTTTCTTTGTTTCTTTGGTTCATCTGGTTCATAGGACGAATCTTCTTCATCAGATGATTTCTTTTTCTTTAAAGGCTTCTTCTTCAGCTGAGCTTTCCCTCTTCCAAGAGTTGTTGGATCCAATTCTGATTCTGATTGTGTTGCTTCAGAATCATCTTCACTTGAACTATCCTGATCCTTTGCCTCTGGTTCAACGGTTGTGACATTTTCAGACTGAGTACTAGATCCTTGAGCCTTTTGAGCTGCTGCTTCCTCATTCTTCTTCAGATAGCTTTCAAATGATTTATTCAAGAGATCAACTCCTTGCTCAATAGCTACAGATGGCTCCAGAACAGTTTCATCTACCAGTCTTTGTTGCGGTTCTCCAGAAGACCCTACAAAACAAATATTGACATATTCATTAGAAAACTTATAACAGTTAAAATCCTAACTTCCTTAAGACTCCCCCTTTCACTATACCCTTTTCTCCATCCTTTGGAATAGAAACAACAGGGGGCGACTTCGGAGTTCTCTTCCTTTTCCCATCTCTTGCACACCACCATCTTGTTTTCTTTTCAATCATCTCACTGATCTTTGCATCTTCATTGTCAGAATCACTTTTGTCATGTCTCCATCTCTCATTCTCAGGAGCAACATATTTTGGATCCTTGATCTTACATATCATTTGTTTTGTTTTTGCATCATTTTCTTTGGTGATTCTTGCAATTGTATCATTCACTACGTTCCTCATATCCATGATGTCACTTTTGTTCTTAGGAAGATCCTTGATCTTATCATTGATCAACATCATGATGAATCTTGGATACATAATATATCTGTCTCCTTTACCTTGACAGTTCTCTTTCATGTACTCAAAGATTACTTAGGAAATATTGTACCTTCTGTTCAATACCAAACTAGCCACTATATTCATGATATAATCAGATACTTCATCATAAGCTCCTTTCCTGTTTGACAATGAGTGTACCATGCAGTGCATCAAGTATCTATAAGCCTTTGAAAAACTAGTTTTAGTCATCTTTCCATTAAGATGAACAGAAAATCCCATTCTGCACCACAATCCTTTAGCAAGACGTTCAGACATGATCGTAGGATCATCATTAGAATCTTTCAAGTCTAGAACTCTTCTAATATCTCCAACATCAAACTTAAATTCTACATCGATGTATTTTCCCGTTTGGTCCTTCTTTCTCAAAACTAAGTGTATCATCTTGTCTGATTCTTCATATCTTGCTGTGTTCCAGAAGGCTCTAACATGGAATTCATAAATAACGGTCTTGTCAGACAAAGCCTTTGCCACTCTGCTTTCTCTCAAAAATTTGGCCATCTTTTCAACTACCGTACCATCCGTGTTATCGGCATCAATTACGCAATAAACATTGTGACCTTTATCTGTGTCCTTTCCTCTTCCCTGTAAATATATGTATTATTAATCATATGCACAGGTCTTGATCCATGAGGATGAAAGATGAGAAAATATTTCTAACATTGGGAATTCCTATGTGATAGAACTAGAGGATCGAATGGCTTGTCCGACCAGTTAGCATTGCTGTCTGATCGGTTGGCTTATCCTGTTAATTTGTTCTTGTAATAGCTGATCGATCGGTTAGCATGTCTTGTTTGATCAAATAGTCAATGCTGTCCGATCGGTTAGTAACGCTGTTCGATCGGCTGGCAATGCTGTCCGATCGGCTAGTGATGCTGTCCGATCGACTGGCAGATGCCGTCCGATCGGCTAGCAAGACTATTTGAACATCAATGAAGTGACAAGGTTGCTGTCCGATCGATCGTCTGTATGATCGGCTAGCATGACAGTTTGAACAGCAATGGAGTGACAAAAATGCTGTCCGATCGGTCGGCAATTTTTCACAAATTTCATTGTAATGTTAAGGATGCTGTCCGATCGGCTGGGAATGCCGACTGATCGGCTAGCAATGCTGTTCGATCGGCTAGCAATGCTGACTGATGTGTGCAAGGTGTTATATATTTTAGATGTATATTTAAGCCCTTTTTACACTTCTAGCCAAGTTTTAAATTTATAAAACACGATATTTACTAAGACTAAACACACATATGGGCAAGTGCACCCATCGTGGACGTAGTATAGTGTTGGTAAGATACCGAGGTCGTCCAAGGACACAAGAGCTTTTAGTACCGGTTTATCCTCAACGTCTAATCAAATCAAAATGTTAGAGAAAAGATTTTAAACTAAGAAAATAAAACTAACTAAAATGCTGAAAATAAAAATAAATAAAAACAGACAGACAAGATGAATCACTTGGATCCGACTCGTGTGTTAGTGTAACCTTTGATTATTTTCGCACTTTTGCACTTGTTTAAGAGATTATCTTAGTTATTGTAGTAGGCCCCTCTTTTGAAGGCGACGTTACCCTCAACCCAGTAGTTTGAGTCAGCAAGGATACAATCCTAAAGGGTCGGATTATTGAAAGATAATTAATTAAGTTATTAATGCATAATGTGGTAGGCCCCTCTTTTGAAGGCGATGTTACCCTCAGCTAAGTAGTCTGAGTCACTAGGGATAGAGTCCTAAATAGCTGGGTTAAAGTTTTAATAGTAGTTTAACTTATGAGGGGATCAAAGAGTTTGGACCCCCGCCATCCAATACCTTTGGGTATTGAAGGAGGTCCTACTAAATTTGACCAAGGTCCCTTGCAGGATCTCTAAACGCTGAACAACGACAAGACTCTTACCAAACCGTTCCCTTAACCCCCGACCAGGTAGCCAACATACCTCCATATAGACCGTGGAGATATGAATGGTGAAAATCTTTTATTATATATAGACAGTAAAATAATGCCAAGACACCACGGACAAACGATAAGGAAGAATCACCTTCAACATAAGAAACTAGTAATTAAAGTCATTAATACAAAACCAATTAAAAAGTGCAAAAGATTAAAAATAAAAAGTATTACATTAAACACTTGTCTTCACCAGGTGATGTAAGAGACTTAGGCAAACATGGCATTTGATTGTCAAGAACTCTTACGATCAATCTTGGATCCCGAGACGACTCACACACTCTATGATGGACAATGGATGATGGTGGTGGATAATGGTGTTATGGTGGTGGTGGGTGGTGGGTGAAGTGTGAGAGTGGTGGTGTGCTAAGGGATGAGTTGCAAGAGCTCCAAACACTCCTATTTATAGACTGAACAGAAGCTCGGGCACGGCCCCGTGTCCATCCTTGTCTCTCTCCTCATTAATTGTAATTCGCAATTACAATAAATGCGCCTGCAGGAGTCTGACCACGCCCCCGTGTCCACTAGGCACAGCCCCGTGGTGGGCAATAGAAGCTTCTAAAGGTTTGTCTTTTCTGCTGCTTCTTGGGCAAGGCCCTGTGCTCGCTGAGCACGGGGCGTGTTCAGTCTTCTATTTTCTTGGTTTTGCTTAGGAAGATGCTGTTGAGGGGTCGGGAATTCCACTTTTGTTCCTTTTCTTGTTTATGTTAGATTTTGCTGTCTTTTTGCTTCTTTTGTTAGTTTGAGCTCATTTAATCCTGAAAATACAAAAGGAAGACAAAAACACACTTTTTCCAACATTAGTACTAAAAAAGGGTTAGTTTTATGCCACATTTGATATAATTTATATGTTGCATTTTGCGCATATCAAATACCCCCACACTTGAATCTTTGCTTGTCCTCAAGCAAAACTGTTTATAATGTGGCTTTATTCACTCCCAAATGGAATGGGTAGAAGAGAAGGTTTTTGGGCTTGTCATAGAGTGTCGGGATTTCCAAGATTCTTTATTGAGGTTTTATTTTTATTTATTTACAATCCTATTCGGCATGATTTATTAAGAACATTCTTTAAGATAAATTACTTATTTGGGCATAACATACTTTTTTTTAAATCTCATATATATACAAGTTCACATACCTCACGGGAGATCACTCAACACTCGGCCGAAGGTGTATTTTTTTTAGTGAATCACTCGAGAGCGGCATGGAACTTACTTCTACCATAAGCTTGCCAAGCAATCAATCCTCCTCCTTTTTAACTATATACCTTTGTAAATATCAAGAGGACTTTATGGGTTTGTTTGGCTTGGGCTAAAGGTGGGTGGTTGGGTTAGTGGTTAGTAAAAAGGGCGAAAGGCGTAACAAACGTTGGTTTGAAAGACTTTTTATATTTCCTATTTTTATTTTATTTCGATGGGTTGTTCAAACAAAGATATTTGATAAACTTTGTTTTTTTAGCTTCATCGAATTTTTTTTAGGGAAGTCATAAGAGAACCGAACGTTGTTACTAAAAAATAAAATAAAAAGGTTTAGGTGGGTAAAAACGGTTGTTTTGGGTTAAGAAATGAAAAGGTTTAGGCTCCAAGGGGTTAACTAGGGGGATTTTGGGTTGGTGGTAAAAAAAAGAAAAATAATGGTGTAGAATGAAAAAGGGTTAGTCCTAATGCCTCCATCATTTACTTACTCAGGTTTAAGTTGGTAAGGACCGGGAATGTATTATTGTGGCAAGTTCTAGAGTCGTATGAACCAAGCGGCTATTCACACAAGAAACGAAAAATGAGCATTTAGTGTAAATATATATATATATTTGTATGCTCGTTTAAAGGCTCAAAACTCACTTTTGTGGGAAAAAGGGTTTTTTTATGTGATCAAGTATATATAATCGTATTTTAAGTAAGTTTGTCATGCCTTTTCATAATTTTCTTATGTTGGTTCTTTTTATCACGACGCTATCGGTTGTAAATTTGTAAAAATATAACCTTATTAAGACTTGAATTCCCAACTTAAACTTTGACAAGTAAAAAAAATGAAAATTTTTGGAAAAAAATTTGGGGTGATTAACGGTTCCAATAGAGTTTTGTGTAAGGCTTGTTATTAGGACTTGCAAAATTCAAGGTTTTAGCATCCCCCCCCCCCCACACTTAAATTACACATTGTCCTCAATGTGTCCCAAAAATAAGTTTTTAGGTTGATTGAATGTGTAAAATGGTGTTAAAAGCAAAATTTTATGTTACTGGCAGTCTGGACACGACCCCGTGCTGGGTGGACACGGCCACGTGTTCAGGTGCCAGTAACGAAAACTTACAGAAGTTGGACACGGGGGCGTGTTGGCTGGGCACGACCCCATGTTTGGTAAAAATCTGTAGAAAACTAAACAAACAGCAGGTCTGGGAGGTGGGCACGGGGGCGTATCGGCTGGACACGACCCCGTGCGGACAGTCTGCAAGGCTGAAAAACAAGTTTCTTTCTCCGGTTTTCCTGTCCTGGCTTTAGTAGTACTAATGTTTAGTACTCTAAGCCTTGTTTGTACCTGTTCTAGCAATAAATACCACACCAAACAATACCAAACGTCCTAAATTACCAAGTCAAACATCAAACCATCAAGTTAAAAGTAAAAACAAATGCAGAAAATAAAAAGAGTTAGGGAAAGTAAATTGTTCAACACTTCGGCACGCAGGCCGGAAATTGTTTGATAGAAAGGGAAATTAACCTGTGGGTCCACTCTTACTCCTTCTTCACCCTCCTAGTCCATGTCTTCATCACTGTCATCACCTCCTCCCCCATGACCCGCCATATACTCCCGGATGCTTCCGATGTCATCTTGGATATCGGTGATGTTTCTCTCAATGGCTCCGACCCGGTGGTATGTGTTGTTGGCGAGGTTGTAGGTGTTCCTGGTGCACATAAGGTTTTCCTGCAAAAGATCATGTAAATTCTGAAGGTTAGGAAAACCACCTCCTTGTGAGGAGGACTGCCCCGGATCACCCTGGGGTTGGTACTGGTATTGGGGAGGTGGAGCATGAAGGACTAGCGCCTCTTGCGGGTTCCATGCATGGCCTTGCATTCTCTGAAAGCTTACCGACCCATCTTCCGCCTCATAGATTAGGTTCATGGCACGACAAATGTGCACATCGACCCGTCCCGACCATGGGCTTCTCTGGAAGGACCTAGGGATGTTCGTGAAGTGCTTGAAGAGGCGGTACACCCATCCCCCGTAGAAGATAGGGGTTGGTGCATGAGCAAGCCGGTTCAGATGCATGTTCCGGAGTAGGAGGAATGGAACATCGAGGGCTCTTCGGGTGTGAATGCAGTGTAGGACTACCAAATCTCTCAACCCAACAACGCCGCTGCTGTCATGTCTCTGACTAAGAGAGTAAGTAAGGAGCCTGTGAATGTAGCGATAGAGCGGATCTCTGAGCTTAGTGCTCTTAGTACTGCTCGGATTGTAAAACGCATCACCAATCTGAGCCCATGCAGCCTAGCGTTCATTCTTATCAATCTCACGCATTCCCCTGGTATTTTCCTCATTTTCCGCATCTTCCTCTGAATAGAGCCCCAATATTGCCCTGAATTGCGCCATAGAGATCGAATACCTTGTCCCACCACATCGGAATGCAACCCCCTCATTGTCGAACGGGTCACACCTTGAAGTGAAGGTGAAGGTACTGTAGAACTCCAAAGTGCACTCGTGTACCGACCGGAGTCGAGTGGTCAAAGCAACCCTGAGCGGGCCGGTAACGAGGTTGTTGAAGCGGTCAAGTTGGTTCACCATGAGTAACAGGTCCGTGCATGCTTGCCTTGGGTATTCCTCGGGTCTTGTTTGAAGCGTATCATATCTGGCCCTAGCATCGAGCTCATTAGCATTGAATCTCGTAAACTTCTTTGACATCTGAAAGAATACACCAAAAGTTAGCATGAAACAGTGGAATTTTCAGAAAAACTGCAAACACTGAGCTGGACACGGCATCGTGCTCAGCGGGCACGACCCCGTGTCCAGGCTTCTGTTACTCAAAAATTGCATTTTTTGTTCCGGTCCCGAAAATCTGAAAATTTTTGGCCAAGTAGGTGCGGTTTCCCACGAAAATAAAACCCCAAGTGCCTTTTTTCCCAAAACAAACCGTTTACCCCTTCGATTTTATCTTTTTCGGTTCAAAAACAAGGGTTTGGGGTTTTCATGAGAAATTGGGCAAATCTATCAACAATATAAGTGTATTTACTTCCTATTATACTAATCTAAACTAATGCTAACAGATTAAAGCAAAAATTTGAGGTTTGATCCGGATGAACTTCAAGAACCCTAGATTTTTCCCCAAATTTTTGATGTTTTTACTACATGCAAGTAACTAATCTAACTACTAACGATGATAGAATCATACCTTGATGTTGTTAGAGTGAGAGGAGACGTCGAAAATCTGTGGAAAATCGCCTGGACCAGAGCGTTTTTCGGGGAAACGGGGCGTGTGGAATGAAACTGTTTGTGAAAAAGGGTGTTTTTATCCCGACAGTTGCGCGGACACGGCCCGGTGCCGAGCAAAGTTTTAAATATATATATATATATATATATATATATATATATATATATATATATATATATATATATATATATATATATATATATATATATATATATATATATATATATATATATATATATATATATATATATATATATATATATATATATATATATATATATATATTAAGTGCACGTGTGAGTGCCGTGTTTTCCCAGAAACTTGGTTCGAAGACTTACCGTTTTTGATGTTTACCCGCTTGTTCGTAACTTACCAGGTATGATGTTGATGCCTTTAGTCGTCAACCGTTTGGAGCGAGATTTCTTCCGCTTCATCCTCAATGGATCCTTGATAGAGTTTTAGCCGTTGGCCATTGACTTTGAATGTGATTCCATTTCGAGATTTAATTTCTACTGCACCGTGAGGAAAAATATGGGTGATGGAAAAAGGTCCTGACCACCTAGATTTTAGTTTACCCGGAAATAATCGAAGTCGTGAATTAAACAACAGAACCTGATCTCCTACTCGAAATTCATTAGGTTTATTGTATTTGTCGTGTAAGTTTTTCATTCTTTACTTATAAATTTCCGAGTTAGAGTATGCACAATTCCTTAGTTCGTCTAATTCATTTATTTGACAAAATCGATTTTTACCTGCAATATCTAGATCTAAGTTTACATTTTTATTGCCCAGTAGGCTTTGTGAGCTATTTCTACCGGCAAATGACAACTTTTTCCATAGACGAGCTTATATGGGGTTGTGCCTATAGTGGTTTTATAAGTAGTACGAAATGCCCATAAAGCATCATCTAATTTATCGGCTCATTCCTTTTTATTTAATCCTACGGTTTTTTCAAGTATTCGTTTCAAACCTCTATTAGTCACTTCGGCTTGTCCGTTTGTTTGAGGGTGATATGCTGTTGAGACCCGGTGATAGACCCCATATCTTGTTAAGATTTTTTCGAGTTGATGGTTACAAAAATGGGTACCACTATCACTTATTAATGCTTAGGTGTTCCAAAACGAGAGAATATTTTTTTTCAGAAATTTTACCACAACTCTTCCATCATTTGGTGGAAATGCTTCGGCCTCGGCCCATTTAGACAAGTAATCAACTGCCACAAGTATATATATTTGTTTCCTTTTGACGGTGGGAAAGGTCCCATGAAATCGAGTCCCCACACATCAAAAATTTCACAAACGAGAATGCCATTTTGTGGCATTTCATTTTTGGAAGAAATATTACCTGTTCTTTGGCAAGCATCACATGTCTTGACAAGATTTTTCGTATCTTTGTAAATGGTCGACCAATAAAATCCTAAATCAAATACCTTCCGTGCTGTACTGGCGGCACCATGATGTCCTCCGTATGGACCTTCATGACAATGGCAAAGTATCCTTCTTGCTTCGTTCCCATGTACACACCTTCGGATGAGTTGGTCAGCACACATTTTGAAAAGATAAGGGTCTTCCCAAAAGTAATGCTTTACATCAGCAAAGAACTTCTTTCTTTGGTGATGTGGCCATCCTTTGGTGACTATACCGCTAGCTAAGTAATTAGCATAGTCGGCATACCATGGTTCTTGTCTGTATTCCACCATCTCCAGGGACTCTATTGGGAATTTTTCGTTGATTTGTTCGTCCCTGGTTGCCTCTAAAGCTGGGTCTTCTAGGCGCGAAAGATGACCTGCTGCTGTGTTTTCTGCTCCTCTTTTGTCTTTGATTTCAATATCAAATTCTTGGAGAAGTAGAATCCACCTGATCAAACGGGGTTTGGCATCTTGTTTCTTGAAGAGGTATCGGATAGCTGCATGATCTGTATAGACTACAGTTTTAGAAAGAACAAGGTAAGAACGGAATTTATCAAAAGCAAATACC
The DNA here is from genome assembly GCF_002127325.2 of Helianthus annuus. Taxonomy (NCBI): domain Eukaryota; kingdom Viridiplantae; phylum Streptophyta; class Magnoliopsida; order Asterales; family Asteraceae; genus Helianthus; species Helianthus annuus. The sequence goes on from NC_035436.2 coordinate 66,803,113, forward strand.
ACGGCTAGTAATTCTTTTTCAGTAGTGGTGTAATTCACTTGTGCATCATTAAGTGTTTTACTAGCATAATAAATTGGGTTGAAATGCTTTTCTTTTCTCTGTCCCAAGACTGCTCCAACAGCAAAGTCACTTGCATCACACATGATTTCGAAAGGTAGTTTCCAATCGGGCACTATCATGATAGGTGCATTGACCAGCATTTCCTTGAGGGCTAGAAATGCTTGATTGCAATCCTTGTCAAAGATGAAAGGCGCATCTTTTTCAAGTAATTTTGTTAGAGGTCTTGAAATTTTTGAAAAGTCTTTGATAAACCGTCTGTAAAATCCGGCTTGCCCTAAGAAACTTCTGATTGCTCTAACGGAGGATGGTGGAGGTAATCGAGAAATTGTGTCAATCTTTGCTCGATCAACTTCCATTCCTTCGCTCGAGATTTTGTGACCAATTACTATTCCCTCTGTTACCATGAAATGGCATTTTTCCCAGTTAAGGGCGAGGTTAGTTTCCTCACATCGGGATAGTATTCGTTCGAGGTTATCGAGGAATTGGTCGTATGAATCTCCAAAGATAGAAAAGTCGTCCATGAAGACTTCCATTATCTTTTCTATCATGTCATGGAAAATGGCCACCATGCAACGTTGGAAAGTTGTGGGGGCATTACATAAACCGAATGGCATGCGACGATAAGCAAAAGTTCCATAGGGGCATGTGAAAGTTGTCTTTTCTTGGTCTTCAGGTGCTATTGGAATTTGAAAGTAACCTGAAAAACCATCCAAGAAACAGTAAAATTTATGACCGGATAGTCGTTCTAACATTTGATCAATGAAGGGCAAAGGAAAGTGATCCTCCCTCGTTGCTTCATTTAATCATCTGTAATCTATACATACTCTCCATCCTGTGACGGTTCTCGTTGGTATTAATTCATTATTTTCATTAGTTATTACTGTCATACCTCCCTTCTTTGGGACTACTTGGACTGGACTTACCCATGGACTATCGGAGATAGGATAAATAAGTCCGGTGTCAAGCAGTTTGATGACCTCGTTTTTACCCACTTCTTGGACATTTGGATTTACTCTCCTTTGTGGTTGTATCACGGATTTGTAATCATCGTTCATCAGAATTTTGTGCGTGCACATGGAAGGGCTTATTCCTTTTATATCTACAAGCTTCCAAGCGATCGCATTTTTATGTTTTTTTTCAAAAGTTTAATTAATTTTTCTTTTTCTATATTATTTAGTTTAGATGAAATAATTACAAGAGAACCACCATCTTTGTCTAGAAAAGCATATTCTAAACCTTTTGGGAGTTCTTTGAGCTCAAGAGGTGGGTCTTTAGGAGACTCCTTATTTTGGGGCTCATCTAGATTAAGAACTTTAAAGGTTTGTTCTATGGCGACCTCTTCTTCAACAAAGTGGTCAACTTTTTCACTTGTATCGGGTGGCTCATCTTCATCTTCAATTAGGGGGCCATTATTGCCAAAAGGATATTTCATTGAACGCTCAATATCTATGCTCCTTTTGAATGCCCCTAGTTGAAGAGGTAGATTATTAAACTTCCGGTTTTTCAAAGCTTCATGAGTTTTTACAAAAGGTCTTCCCAACACTAGAGGAGCGTCATCGAGGATGACGAAATCGGTTGGAATAACCAATTGATTTGTTTGAACCAAGACGTCCTCAACTACACCAATTGATTTTATTACTTTCCGATTGGATAGAAAAATGGGTATTTGAAGTGGAGCAAAATCACTAATACTTAATTTTTCGAAAATGTAATTAGGCATTATGTTAACACAAAGATCTTTATCAATGGTGACATTACTAATAAATGAATTTTGAAAAAAACATGGAACCGGTGTAATGTTAATTTCAAAAGGGTCTTCTTTTATTAGTGAAGTTTGATCATTAGTTAACTTAACACTTACCATTTCTTCAATTTTCGCGTTAGTGTTTAGTTCCTTTAAAAACTTAGCATGAGTTGACACTAAACAATGGTTTTCAAAAGAAGCTGACAAGAGATTAATTTCTTCAAAATTAGACTCTTCTTGGATTTTAACGTTATCGGCCTCACCTCTTTCGTTGTTTAACTCATGTGTTGGTTTTTCACTTGTTTGTTCTTCCATTTTTAACTCTTCGACTATCGTTTCTTTATTTAATTCTTCTCTTGCGCGAGACTCCTGTTCCCTTGCGCGAGATTCTTTTATGTAACGTTCGATAGTTTTAAGTTTTTCTACTATCCTCTCGGCTATGTCGGTGATAGAGTAAGGATCGGGATCCTCAAAGCTTGAATCCGGTTGTTCGATCCTTGGTTCCTCATAGTACCCATATGAAGTAGATGGTTCACACCATTGTCCTTCATTGTAAGCATATGATGAATAAGGGTCGTAATTTTGTTCTTCATAGTACTCATACAAGGTGGGTTGTTCACACCATGGTTCCTCATAATAAGTATATGAAGGTGGTGGTTCATATCTTGACTTCTCAAAGTATGAGTATGAAGGTTCATACCTTCGTTCATCAAAATATGAGTATGAGGGGCTAGGTTCATACCTTTGGTCTTCATAGGATGTGTATGAAGTTGATGGCTCGTACATGTGCTCCTCATAATAGTTGTATGAAGTGGATGGTTGAAATAAGTTACAACATTTTATCGAGTGCGGGTTACCACAATTAGTGCAATATTCTCTCATATAATCATCCTCCTCATAGGTGTAGTTGTAGCCTCCTGAGTATTGATCCATAAGAATCACTCAGCAGACCACAACTGAGTCTCGGGACCAGAAAACAGAAACAAAGACGGAAACAGAGGCTGGACACGACCCCATGTCTGGTGAACACGGCCCCGTGTTCAGGGTCTGTATCTGGGCGTTTTAATTAAAGTTACTGGTCTCATTGAGCACGGGGGCGTGTTCAGTGAGCACGACCCCGTGTTTAGACTCTGTATCTGGGTATCTAACTAAAAATGTGCAGCACGGCCCCGTGTTCAGTGAACACGGCCCCGTGTTCAGGCTACTGTAAATGCAAACTAAACTAAAATGCAGAAAAATGTGCGCGCGTTTTAAAAAAGGTTTTGAAAAACTGATTAGGTCGTCGATTTTAAGCTTTCTTAAAATTCTTGTGTCCCCGGAAATGGCGCCAAAAACTTGATGTGTGCAAGGTGTTATATATTTTAGATGTATATTTTAAGCTCTTTTTACCCTTCTAGCCAAGTTTTAAATTTATGAAACATGATATTTACTAACACTAAACACACATATGGGCAAGTGCACCCATCGTGGACGTAGTATAGTGTTTGTAAGATACCGAGGTCGTCCAAGGATACAAGAGCTTTTAGTACCGGTTTATCCTCAACGTCTAATCAAATCAAAATGTTAGAGAAAAGATTTTAAATTAAGAAAATAAAACTAACTAAAATGCTGAAAATAAAAATAAATAAAAACAGATCGACAAGATGAATCACTTGGATCCGACTCGTGTGTTAGTGTAACCTTTGATTATTTTCGCACTTTTGCACTTGTTTAAGAGATTATCTTAGTTATTGTAATAGGCCCCTCTTTTGAAGGCGACGTTACCCTCAGCTAAGTAGTCTGAGTCAGCAGGGATATATTCTTAAATAGCTGGGTTAAAGTTTTAATAGTAGTTTAACTTATGAGGGGATCAAAGAGTTTGGACCCCCGCCATCCAATACCTTTGGGTATTGAAGGAGGTCCTACTAAATTTGACCCCGGTCCCTTGCAGGATCTCTAAACGCTGAACAACGGCAAGACTCTTACCAAACCGTTCCCTTAACCCCCGACCAGGTAGCCAACATACCTCCATATATACCGTGGAGATATGAATGGTGAAAATCTTTTATTTTATATAGACAGTAAAATAATGCCAAGACACCACGGACAAACGATAAGGAAGAATCACCTTCAACATAAGAAACTAGTAATTAAAGTCATTAATACAAAACCAATTAAAAAGTGCAAAAGATTAAAAATAAAAAGTATTACACTAAACACTTGTCTTCACCACGTGATGTAAGAGACTTAGGCAAACATGGCCTTTGATTGTCAAGAACTCTTACGATCAATCTTGGATCCCGAGAGGACTCACACACTCTATGATGGACAATGGATGATGGTGGTGGATGATGGTGTTATGGTGGTGGTGGGTGAAGTGTGAGAGAGGTGGTGTGCCAAGGGATGAGTTGCAAGAGCTCCAAACACTCCTATTTATAGGCTGAACAGAAGCTCGGGCACGGCCCCGTGTCCATCCTTGTCTCTCTCCTCATTAATTGTAATTCGCAATTACAATAAATGCGCTTGCAGGAGTCTGACCACGCCCCCGTGTCCACTGGGCACGGCCCCGTGGTGGGCAATAGAAGCTTCTAAAGGTTTGTCTTTTCTGCTGCTTTTTGTTCCTTTTCTTGTATTTATGTTAAATTTTGCTGTCTTTTTGCTTCTTTTGTTAATTTGAGCTCATTTAATCCTGAAAATACAAAAGGAAGACAAAAACACACTTTTTCCAACATTAGTACTAAAAAAGGGTTAGTTTTATGCCATATTTGATATAATTTATATGTTGCATTTTGCGCTTATCACTGACCGATCGGCTAGTACACTACATATCATGACAAAAATTTGATAACACATTAAGGCACAATTTCCATGGCATGAACTGTCCTATCAAGTAACAACACAAGTTTACACACTATGATGGCTGTCCGATCGGCTGGCATCTTGTTCAAGAACAGTTAAGAACACACAAGTGACTTAAAAATTTTCAGACAAATTAACAGAAATTGAACACAGATCTATGTGCATAATCTTGTCGCGATCAAAACCCTATGTTCATTCTTGTCTAATTCATTCTAACCAGGGTTTAATTTGACAAAAACATCTCCGACTGCCGTAACACCTAATTCTTAGATCTACACAGATTAAACATGTTGTAACACAAATTGATCCGGCAAATCTATAGATCTAAGCATTCGGAACAAAACCCTATGTTTGAATCTCATCAAAAGTTGCTAAAACTTCCTAGATCTAAGTTTGAAAGTCCGACAGCGATGAACATGAAGAACATTAAAAAATTTATCAGATTTGGATGTGAAAAACATACCTTCGGCATTGTGAATGATGTGCAAACCAACAAACCAATGATCTAATCCCAAAGAGAATCAAGAATCAAGAAAACCAGTAGATAGTTTGAAAGAGAATAGGTCGGCCGATCGGATATTGTAACCATTTGACTGAAGTCTTGACCGACTATTTATAGGGAACCTTGACTCGGCTTGGCTGTTCGATCGGCTAGCAATGCTGGCCGATCGGTTAGCTTGTCCGATCCAAGTGATCATTTGACTCTCAAAAACTTTGACTTTTTGACTTTTTGATTTTAGACCTTTTGACTTTTTGATTTTATCAGTGTTTGAAAATCCACTTAAGTATCTAGGTCCAAGTTAATGACCCTAGGTGCTTAATTTGCCTACAAGTCCAACTTAATGACCTTGGTTGACACGAAAGAAAGCATGCTGATGTTTTAATAAATTCTTTTCTTGAAAAATTGCAAGTTTCAAATTAATGAACTTGCATAATCTTTGCATTTTCTCAGGTTTTATTCATGATAAGCTCACAACCCATCTTCCAGTTTAGAGAAACTTCCTGCAACTGCATCAGACTGCGAATCTGAAGATCAGCTCTCCACTTTGGTTTGTCGGAAAATAAATCAGAAGTATAAAATCTTTTTGTTTTTTGAATAAAGTTTCTAAACTAGAATGAAATACAGGAATAAAAATGCAGAAATTGTAAACTATTTACAAACATGTTTTTGGTGAGCGTGTTAGGGAATCATATCAGCTATTAGACAAGTCACTAGTTCCGTTAAGCTTTAATTTCATATTCAGAATTAAACAGTTCACTTAGATTGTCGATATACTGATCCACTTAGATTCTCACACAATTTTCAATCTGTTCAGGATACGAATTAGGTGAATTAAGGACTTAAACTTATTCGTGTTTCCCACCTCTTGAATATACTCCCGTATCCAGATCCCAATATTCAGTCTTACAGGTGAGTATACCACAGATGATATCTGTAAGGGGTTAGATGCGAAACCGTGAGAGCTCAGGTCAGAACTTCCGTTCACCAGAGAGATGACGGTTCGACTTTCGGTGTGTCCCCTTTAGAGGATCTTTTTTACAACAGCACACGATTATCATTTTGAAATGTTTCATCGTTTTTTATGCTGAGGGCGAGCTATATTTCAAGCAATGCATAAAATATTATTAGGGGACTAGGTCAGAACTTCCATTCAGCAAAAGTCCCAGGATAATACCCCAGATATCACTGAATATAAAGACCTAGTATTTCAGAAAGAGGGACCTTTCAAACGAGATTTCAGGGGTTACCTATATATCCAAGTAGTGTTCCCCATGAAATAAGCAAGTTTGAGTTTTATGTTTATATCCCGAACAAACCTACTAAATGTGCAAAAACCTATCGGCATATCATCAGCGAGACTGTTTAATGCTTTTAAGAATTTTCATATCTTTAGCATACCGTAACTGTCTAGCTGATGTACTATTATTTTCCCTTTATACACAAGCTCTTTTTCACTTTTTCTATTGTTTTTGGATTTTTGAAATATTTCATGTTTTTGGGTTTTTCAATTTTTTATTGTTTTTGTATTTTCTGGAATTAAAACCTATCTCCCCCTAAAGACCAAAACAAGTAAAAAATCGACAAACCATTGCAGATTGCTTTTCAACATCATCTACAGTGGTATCTTCATCAACGCCAATGATTCCATCCGACACCGATAAAAGCATCATACCATTTAGTTTTAAAAGATATTTAAAACGTGTTTTATCAAATGCTTTGGTATGTAAATCAGCTTTTTGCTCGTCAGTGTGGATTTTCTCAATTCGTATCAACTTCTTCTCGAAACAATCGCGAATGAATGATGACGAATTTCTATGTGTTTAGTTTTAGCGTGATGAATAGGATTTTTCGTGATGTTTATTGCTGCCTCATTATCAACAAAGATAGGGGAGTTAAGAAATTGCAAACAGTAGTCGCGCATCTGTTGCTGGATCCACAAGATCTGAGAGCAGCAGCTGCTAGCAGATACATACTCAGCTTCACATGTGGATAAAGCTACAGAGGTCTGCTTCTTGCATTGCCAGGTGACCAACCGTGGTCCGAAAAATTGGCACCCCGCTGTTGTTGACTTAGCATTGACTTTGCAGCATCCGAAGTCGGAATCAGAATACCCTTCAAGCGTGAAATCGCCTTCTTTTGGATACCACAACCCCAAAGATGGAGTTCCTTTCAGGTAGCGCAATATCCGTTTCACAATCATCAAATGCGAAGCTCTGGGGCTTGACTGAAACCATGCTGCGAGGCAGGTAGTGTAGGACCGAGTTTGACAGTCGTTTGAGACAATCGGAGCTAGCACCTACCGAACATGTAGCGGAAATACATATTTGGCATGAATCAAAGCAAAACTGTAGAAGAATTGAGTAGAAACAGAAGTAATACACTTTAACACCGTTTTCTCATTCAACTTTCATGAAATACAAGGTCAGCAGGTCGGCTACACTTGTGACATCAACGTACAAAATGAGAAAACACTTAGGGTATTTATAGGGGAATAGTTTCGCTTATGTGAACAGTCCATAAGAGCGAAACCTTTTAACAAATAGTTTCGCTTATATGGACATGTCCATATAAGCGAAACCTTTACATGAAAACCCAACTTTTACACAATTAACCCCTATACAATACATAATTAACATAACTAGACCCTATACATTGATTAACTAAGACTAAGACGTAGGCTTTAGAAATTATGCACCAACAAACTCCCCCTTGGATACAGCCGCAGTCTTCGTCTAGTCTTTGGGTCTTCAAACAGCTCTGAACGTCTCTTCCCTTGGCTTCGGCTTCCTGCTAAGCGCAATCCTTATTCTTTCATTCTCTTTCTTCCTCGCCTTTTCTTCTTCAGCTTGAATCTTCAAAAATGTACCTTTCTTTTCTTCAAGCTTTTGACGTTCACGATTGGCTTTCCTTTTCATCTTCTCATTAAGCGACCACCAAGATGATTTTCATTTACTCTCAGAATTGATACCTTTCTGAAAGCAAAGGGAAACAACATGTTGAAACTGTTGCGCTTGTTCTCTATCTGCTGGTTGATAGTGAATCTTGTTGATGAAAAGGCATTCTATATCCTTCGCAGAGCAATTTACAAGCCACATGGGATCATAAACATGTATCTCTCGAATCTCCCCTCCTGCTTTGTAAGTAATTATGGCTTCGGTTGAAATACAACTATACACCCAACCAATGAAGCCTTTATAAAAGTCTTGTTCCATCTGAGGCATTGGTATCATTTTCATCGTTCTTGGCGGTTTGACATTTAAAATAGTCTCTTCGACTCCCGTTTCAGGATCAATCCTCTGCACTCTCTTAGGATGATGTGGCTTCCATTTACGAAACTCTTTCAACGATTCATATTTAATGTAGCCCCACATAGCAACATCATTCTTTCGAACAGGATAATCCAAACATCTAACCTTCGGCAGTTCATCCACATCCCACCACGGTAATGACATGATGTCATATAAACGTTCAGAGTACTGAACTCTACACTCTCTTCTTATTGCATAAGCATTCACTTGAGGTAAGAAACCCCAACTGATGATGTCACCAAGAGATACACTACGATCACGTTCATAATACTTCAAAGGTCTTTCGAACTTTCTCTCGTGACTTTTTCTGAACCACTTCGATCTATCTTCTTTTTCCATTTCCTTTTGAGTGCTCTCAAAGTTTTTATCTTTCACTGCCTCAACTACTTTTTGTCTTAATTCTTCTCTATTTTCCTCAGCAAAGAACTCCATGAGTGTAGGATACTTAGAAGTATATTCAACTACATCCTCATCATCCGTCCAGTCTTCAATTTCAACTCTGTCGTACTTATCAGCCTCTTCAACATACTTATACGTGTATTCAGGCTGTTGATTGATATCAAAAGTATCCAACTCTTCTTCAGAATGAATCTTGAATTCAGGATTCACATCATGCAACATTTCTCTGTAAACATCCAAACCCAAGATTAACTTCTCAGAATGTTCAACGATCTGAGAATTACTAGACTCCCCCTTTCCACTAGCTTCCCCTGATTCTTCATTTACAGTGTCGTTCATCAAATCATCAGCATTCTGTTCAGAAGAAGCTTCAGTAACTCTCAATCCAGTACCACCTTGAGCATCATCGTCATCATCATCAAAACTATGACTGCTTGCAGAAAACACTTTATCATCTTTATCATCTTTCTTTTCTTCCTCCTCTTCTTCATCATCTTCATCACTATCAGATCCCTCTAACTCAGCAAGAGGTGTTTCATCTTCAAAGAGACCAGATATTGCAGAGATAGGCTCAGGATTTTCAACAACCATTGAAGGAACAATCGATCTTTCTGTCACAGCAGAACTACCTTCAACTCCCTTACCTTTATCTTTCATTTGTCTTTCAATCTCTGCTTGACGTTCAGCTCTAAGTTCTTCAAGTTGCAACTCTTTAAATCTTTGTTCTACAGAAGTTCCAAGCATGCTTTCAACCACTTTATTCAGCATATAGAATTCATGATCTCTGAATGCCTTGGCTGCTTCAAGCTCTTTGTTTTTCAACTTGAAGTACTCATTCTGTTCATCACGTCTAGTTTTCCCTTCTTCAAGTTCAGCCACTCTAACTTTCAAGATATCAATTTCTGATTGATCAGATTCAATCCTTTTCACCAACTCTTTGTTATCGATTTCCAGCTTCTTTACTCTCGTCTCTAGAATCTTTTCATGGTCAGTCACCCTTTTATTTTCTGCAATCAATTTCTTGTTTTCAGCTATTACTTCATCGATCTTCTTTTCAACATTCTTAACTTGAGAAACATTTGCAAAATCAAAGTCTCCAACATCATCAAGGCTTAGATTTGAAGGAACGTTCGGAAAACCTTTATATCCCGCAGAACCCGGTGTAATTTGACCTTGGGTGAGAGGAGGTGTTTGAAATATATCTTGTGAAGTAAGAAGAGTTTGTTGTGGTGGAGTTGAATGATGAATAGGTGATTGTTGTCTTGGTGAAGTTAGTTGTTTTGGTGGTGAGGATGGTTGTGGTGGTGTAGGTTGTCTAGGTGGTGATTGGATTGGTGATTGTGGTGGTGTGGGTGGTTTCTTGCTTTCTTTTGTTTGTTTCTTCTTTAATGCAATCTTCGGAATCTTGATCTTTGGAGTGACTTTGCGAGCTTTTGGAGAAACAACTTTCTTACAAGCTCCAGCTTTCTTTCTCCCACCAGGAGGAGATTGTGACTCGGAGATATGTTCTGGAGAAGGCACATAAACATCATCATCGTCCTTTTCCTATCTCTTTCTTAACAGCTTCTCCTTTTCTATCTCCTCTTGAATTCTTTTTCGACTTTCAATCTCGTCAATACCATCATCTGAAGAACTTGATGAACTTGTTGTACTCTTATCTACATCGTCTCCTTCAATATCATCAACAATCTTTTCTTTTTGAGCTTCAACATTTACAACTTGCTCAGCTTCAACTTCAAGAACATGCTCTGCTTCAGTTTCCACAGAAGGCCCTATCTCTAAGACATCTGTATCAAATAATATATTAAATGGATCATCTTCAGTAGCTGCCACTTGTTCCTTTTCTGCAGTAACCACCGGATTATCTTCTTCCGGTTCATCAATCAAAGATATTGTTGCTGCTTTCTTTTGCTTCTTTCTAGGTTTTGATGACGATCCTTCACCCTGTTGAACTATAGGAGTCGCCTTTTTGCGTCTTATCCCAGTTTCTTTCACATACCACTCACTCTTTGTGTTTTTGAAATCTGCAAGAACTTTCAACTCCTCAGCATACGCTGTCTCTTTCATCTCAGCTTCATTTCTCCAGTTCTGATGATCAACTGGATCTGGATCAGCATAGTTAGCATCTTTTATAGCCCCAAAGAATGCAACATCAACTTTCAGTTTAGGGTGATTCGGGTAATATTTCACAAGATGTGTAATTGTAATCTTGTTCATATGTGATTGCACCAACAAATCATCTTTTATGTTTCTGTCGATCTCAGGATACGCGTGGTCTATCAACATCTGTAAGAACCTCGGATACGTCTAAGACCTGATCTTTGATGTAATGTTCTCTGCCATGTAATGAAATACGATATGTGAAAAATTGTATTTCTTGTTTAGTACCAACGCAGTCACCATATTCATTTGGTAGTCACGCATCGCATCATAACCTCCTTTGGTGTGACTTAACGACATTAAAACACAATGAATCAAGAACTTATACGGCTTTGTAAACTTTGATTTCAAATAATTTCTGGCATTCAAAGCTCCCTGATATCCCATCCTTAACATGCATCCCTTCACCATTCTTTCTGGAAATCTCATTGGAGAATCTGCTTCATCAGGAAAGTTAACAACTTCACGAATAAGAGCTTCGGTGACCAGAATCTTCTCCAATTTGCCATGTACTTAACAACTGAAGAGATAACTTTATTCTGCTCATCGTAGTTGGCATTTTTCCAGAAACGTTCAATATGAGATCTATACAGTGGTCTTTGATCAGTCAACGCCTTCTGAATGGGAATACGTCCCATGAACTCCAATATACCACTGAAATTGACCAGTTCCGGATATTTTTGAACATCCAAATCACAACAGCTGTTGTGAAGAGGATCAAATACAACATTAGACACCTGCAAATCACAAACACACTGAATCAGACACTTAGAAATTTTTCAAACATTAAACTTTTACAAGTGATAAGATACAATGCACAATAAGCGAAACACAAGACTGCACGTATGAGCGAAACTACATGGCTGCAATTATGAGCGAAACTTTAAATGTGCATAAAAGTTGAACTACAAATTGAACTTATAAGCGGAACTATTTTTGGACACACAAGCGGAACATGTGAATGTACAATTAAGCGAAACACCTTGATGAACATATAAGCGAAACACATGAAGAACTTATAACTGGAACATGTAAATGTATATACAAGCGGAACATATACAAGTTGAACTATGATGATCATACAAGCGGAACATGTATAAGCGAAACTGTGATGAACATTCAAGCGGAACATATATGAACATACGAGCGGGACATGACACTGTACAAGCGAAACATCTTGAATATGACCGTTTAAGCGAAACCCTCAACAAATCTTCAAAACTGATCAAATCTTAAAATTTAAGCCCTTAATCTATCAACATGACAAAACCGACACTAGCTGTTGATTCTGATTGAGTTTTTGACTTAACAAATACCCTAGATCTACAACCGTAACATCCGGACATCAACAAACATCATCAGACAACAAATTTGAAGCAATTAACACACATCATCATGACCTATACACTAAATCGACTGCACATGATTGTTTTCAAGCTTCAATTTCACATATGAAACCTAAATCTATGTTCAGTTCCACAAACATGACCGACAGTTCAAAACAAACATGAAATCAAACAAATTGAACGAAGACTTACCTTGCCCATGATTGATCTACTACTAACGTAACAAAAACTGGTGAAAATCGGGCAGCACAACGCTTGAAAATGGTCGTAATATGGTTCCGCTTCAAATCGCCGGAGAGAGTGTGACACCCCAGGAAAACCAGTGAACAATACAGCTTACCTAGCTTCCTCAGTGAGTGCGTACCAAATTTCGGGACGAAATTTCTTTTAAGTTGGGGATAATGTGACAACTCGAATTTCCAAGATTTCTGTTTCGCATTTATTGCACGTTCTTGTATTGTTTAGTTGATTATTTGCACAATTAATTGCTATGGAATTTTACATGTCTTGATGCAATGAATCGTATTGTGTGATTGTGCATGGTTGTTTGTTAGTTGGGAAAGACTTGGTAAATATATGAACTTGGTGGCGAAACTGTGAAATTGTTATGAGATGGTGTACATGTGTAAATTATGATACTTAGGGAGGTAGTGGGTAATTAGTGAAATTCTAGAGATACTTAACCCTAATCTCTTCTCCTAATCATTCACTAATCATCACAAGAATCAAAACACGTACCCTCACATTCCCTAATCCTCTCTACAATCATCTTCTCATCATTCTTGGCTTCACAAGTCTTTTGCAACAAGTTTGATCTTCCAATCCATCTAGAATCAATCAAGGTAATTGTTTAATCATTGTTTGATGTTAATTGTGATTGATTGATTGATGTTAAAACCCTAGTTCTTCATGTGATAGGATGTGATTTTGATTTGATTCTGAATTATTGATGATGATGATTAGTTGTATGATTGATAGATGGTTCCTGTAATGATTATAGGTTGATTATTGTTGATCATAAGTGGATTGATTATGATTCTGCCGTCACTATGTATGATATTAGGGTTAGAAACCAAGAAAAACGTAACTGTTATGATGCAAAAACGAATGATTGAATTGTTTCTCAGAGTTTTGTGAGTGAATATGTATGTCTGAGTTTCGTGACCCTGATGTAGTTGTCTGAGTTTTGTAACTGTGATTGATTGTCTGAGTTTTGCAAAGAAAGCATAAAGGTCCGAATTTTTATAACACACATTAAGGTTGGCCGAGTTTCTTGTACATGTAAAGCCGTCCGAGTTTTACATAGGATATGAAGTCCGAGCCTTGTAAATGGTATGTTATGGTCCGAATATTTTAAAGGTTATGAGGTTCCGAGGTTAATTAAGCTCATATAAGGCCCGACCTTTTATGATGATTCAATGGTCCGAGTTTCTTAGATGATTGGAGGTGTCCGAGTTTGTGAAACACCTCTCTTGTCCGACCTTGTTGGGCTCAAAGGTGGTGGTCCGAGTTTTAAGGGTGGGGGGACACCCCTGTCCGATGTTTACACCCTCCCCCTTGTTTTAAATGGTCCGAACTTTAACCCCCCATACCCCTAGTCCGAGTTTTTAACCCCACAACCCCTTTGTCCGACCTTTAACTACTTGCCACTAGGTCCGACTTTTGTAAGGGTCTTGTTGGTCCGAACATTAAGGCATCAAGCCTTGGTCCGAATTTGCTTATCATGCTTAGCCCGACTTTCTTACTTGTGATATGGTGCCGAGCTCTCATGTCTTATGTGACAACTCGAATTTCCAAGATTTCATTTACGCATTTATTGCACGTTCATTGCTTGTTTAGTATTTAATTGCACAATTAGTTTGCCGTGAAACTGTAACGTCTTGGATACAATGAAGTGTATTGTGTGATTTTGCATGATTATGTGTTAATTGTGAAAGACTTGTCAAATGCATAAACTTGGTGGTGAAACTGTGAAATTGTGTGAGATGGTGCACTATTGTAAAATATAATAATTCAGGGTGTGTAGAGTAATTAGTGGAAATTAAACTATACTTAACCCTAATCCCTTGTTCACAAATCATTTTCACAAAACCAAAGCACGTACTGTATTCTCTAATCTCCTAGAAATCATTATCACCATCATCATTGGCAAGCTTTTCATCACTTTCGATTCTGCATTTTCTCTAAGAATCAACACAAGGTAAATGATTATTGATTATTTGATTGCATCAATTCTTGATTCTTGTAATATGTGAAAACCCTAGCTCTCATATGATACTTCTGTGATTTTGATTTGATTCTGAATTATTGATGATGATTGACTAGTCGTATAATAGATTGCTTGATGATTTGATACATGATGTGCTAAAATCGTTGAGTTTGATTGAGATTTCTGCACTGTGATTATGTGTGATTTAGGGTTCCTGGATCGTAGGGAACTAAGAACGTAACTGTTGAATGTATATACGTAACTGTTACAATCACAATTGAACAGAACCTTCGTATGACTTTTTGATATTGTGTCCGACTTTTATATATACTATATAGCCCAAACTTTGAATGAGTATAAAGTGTTTGATCCAAGTTCCTTATAAATGATGTTGTCCGAGTTTGTAAGCATGCCATAGTCCGAGTTTGTGATAATCACAAGGAGTCCGATTTTTGTCATGAGGTCCGAACTTCTTGCTCACAACTCATGGTCCGAATTTATTATATGTGGTGGTCCGAGTTTTTGGGCTTTAGAGCCCATGTCCGACTTTTAATCCCCACCTTCCCTTGTCCGAGCTTTTGCAAGGGGGTGTTAGTATCCGAGTTTTGTATAGAGGGGAGGGGTGTCCGAGCTTTAACCCACCCCTTACATGGTCCGAGTTACATATATACATTACTGAGTCCGAATTTCTTGTAATAAGTAACAAGGACCGAGTTTTAAAGGCTAAGGGTGGTCCGACTTTTGTGTTAGTGATGATGATTGCTTGGTTGATTCATTATTAATAATTGTGACATGCATTGCATGAATAAAATTGCAGACCACTATTTTAATCGGTCCAATAAATGGCATGGAAGCATAGCATATGTTGGCCATTGATGGGGTATTTTGATAAGGTTAATAAAATTGACAACTATTGGATTCATTGGACATTAATGGGCGGCATTACTCAAAGCAACGAATTTGTCTGCATGAGTTAGTGATTTAGTAATTCACATGATAGCATCCTTTGTTTTGGTGGCTTGATATTTCGGTCCAATGGAATTCCTGCAACATGGGACTTGTCGGCCATGTGTAGAACATTAACTTAATTATTATAGTATGGTTAGTGATGTTAGTCATGAATGTATGATTTGATTGTATATTATATAACATGATGTAAATGATTTTGGGTCACTGTTATAATCATGGTACACATGATCTGGACCCTTTCAATTGGACCGAACATTCTAACAGTTATATATATATTGTTTGAGTTATTAATGGGTTGAAGGAATTATAGAATTGTTACTTGTTAACTCCGCTAGCTATTAACTCGGTTAAGTTAAATGTGTAACTTTGTTAAGCATGTATACCTCTGTTAAGTTGTTAAACCGTTAACTCTGTTTGTTTGATTAACGTTGTTAGTTAATTAAGAAGTGTTAGTTTATTATCTCCTGTCATGCTTATAAACCCTGTTAAGTTGCTAACTTCGTTATGACTGTTAACTCTCAAGTGTGTTATTTAATAACCACATTAGTACAAACATTGAAAGACATTATATGAAACACGAACTGCACGACTTTGAGTAGTTGCTGATGTGATACGAGCCGATTGTTTAAGCACACAATGTGACATAGATTTCGTGTGAAACTTTATGAACTCGAACTGATTAAGTCTACGTGCATACTATAGGACTTGATTGATTATTGGTGAGCACTTAACATAGCATACCGAGCAAACCAAGGTGAGTTCACACAGCCAAGGCATGGGGTTCCCGGGTGGGAATGGGATTTGATGAACTATTGTACATACTCCGCTGATAGAACTACGACTAGACTAGTAACACTTATTGAACTGATCTTCGCACACCTGCCAAGGGTTGGCCGCGATATTATGACTGACTTCGCACACTTGCCTTTGGAAGGCCGCGAACTGAAATTTACTAATCTTCGCACACCTGCCTGGTAGGCCGCGATACAGATAAACCTAGTCTAGAATACTCGGGATGAACATCCCCTAATATCTTCGCATACCTGCCTGGGAGGCCGCGATGGAAACTAATACAATACATGACATAACGAACGAAGATACTACTACTCACACTATACTATTATTGAACTGTTTACTGTGAACTCACTCAACTAGTTGTTGACTCGTTGCTGCATGCCTTGCAGGTCGTTAGGTACATGGAGCTTGCACAGGGAGAAGCTGGTCGTTGTGGGCTTGGAATCGTGATTATCTTGTTAAACACTTATGTTAATTGATACTTATTTAGGATGGGTTTTTATCTATACGCTTCCGCTAAACAATGATAACTTACTTATGATTTGGAACACCTTTCATATGGATTTGATTTGGTTTAAATGACAATTACTTTTACTATATGTACCGTTCTATATGATTGGAGGCTTGATCCTGGTCATGTCACGCCTCCTAGCGGTGGTACTCCGCGTGTGGATTTTGGGGGTGTGACAGATTGGTATCAGAGCCATTGGTTATAGAGAACTTGGTTTTAATATGGGAAAACGTTTTTATTAAAACCGGACTATAACCAGAACAGTGCTCTCAACGATCCACAACGACGCTTCGCTTCACGTGCAAGACTCAACATCCTAGGTAATAAGGTTTATGTTTATTACCTACATGCTAGAATTACATAGAACTTTGCTCGTGGTATGCTTAGATTACATTACCTTGCTCACTACTTGTTATTGCATGAGAACACCTACGTGCTTACACTTTTCTGTCGTCGCACTACTCGCGAACCATTCTCACTTACGCTACCTTTACTATGAATATCATGTTTGGACGTGTTAACATGACTCAAGCCCAGTTGACGGCTCTCATTAACGAACAAGTTGCTGCGGCGCTTGCAGCCGCACAAGCAGGAGGTATAAGCTGCTATTCCAGACCTATCCTAGGATGTTAGATCCTACTCTCATGACCCAACTCTCGCGCTTAACCTTGACCTATCTTTCTCACGCAACGGGTCAGAATGCATAGCAACCTGTCTGCACATTCAAGAACTTCATGGACTGTCGTCCAAGCACATCCAGTGGCACAGAAGGAGCAGTGGGACTACTCCATTGGTTTGGGAAGCTCGAGTCAGTATCCAAGATGAGTGAATGCCCTGAGGCTCGCAGGGTCAAGTACGCCACTGGAAGGGATCGCGCTAACCTGGTGGAACGCGCAAGTACAGATACTAGGGTTGGCAGCTGCTAACGCCACCCCCTGGAACGAATTCAAAGAATGCATTAAAAGGGAATACTGCACGCGTGATGACATCCACAAGTTGGAAGTGGAGCCTTACCATTTGAAAATGACGGGGTCAGAAATTGAAGCTCATACGAAACGGTCAAACGAACTGGCCATCTTGTGTCCAACCATGGTGGACCCTCCAAGCAAGCGTATCGAATTGTACCTCAAGGGTCTAGCCTCGGAGATTCCGAGCCATGCTACATCGGTTAACCTCGACAATATCCAAGACATTCAGCGTCTTGCTCATCGCCTCACGGGTCAGGCAGTGGAACAGAACAGGCTGCCTAGTTGTATCAGCACTATTACTACCGCTACCACTTCTGCTACTTCCGCTATTCCTAGTGACAACAAGCTGAAATGGGATAGGTATTCCAGCAAGGGTTCAGCTACCGTTCGGTCTCAAGCACAGCAACAGCGCAAGAATAGTGATCACCAGAGCCGAGTCAGCCAACTTCTGGCGGTCAGGGGCAGGGTGGATATCGGGGAATTCACCCAACGTGTAACTAATGCAACAGACACCACTGTGGTTAGTGCAACGAGGGACGTTGCCAGAGGTGCCTCAAGATGGGCCATGAAGCTAAGGATTCAGGAGCCCACGTCCTGCAAATCAGAATCGCCAGCAGCATCAGCAAGCAGAAATCCTATGCAAAGAAAAGATTGTTCGCATTCCTCGTTCTGGTCAAGAACCTCTCGAAGTTCAAGGCGACAAGAGTGGTGCTGTGGTTGGCATCACCTCTTTCTTGAAGGCTCAGAAATGTTTGCGGAAGGGCCACACCGCAATTTTGGCTCTCGTTACTGACGCATCAACGAAAGAAAAGAAGTTGGAAGACCATCCAGTTGTACGCGACTTTCCTCAGGTGTTTCCTAAAGATTTACCTGGTTTACCGCCTCATCGTCAAGTCGAATTTCAGATCGAGCTCGCTCCTGGAGCAGCACCCATAGCTCGAGCACCGTATCACTTGGCTCCACCAGAATCGGAAGAACTATCGACGCAGCTGATGTGTGTAAAATGCAACATATAAATCACATCAATTAAGGCATAAAACTAACCCTTTTTAACTACTAATGTTGGAAAAAGAGTGTTTTTGTCTTCCTTTTGTATTTTCAGGATGAAATGAGCTCAAAATCACAAAAGAAGCAAAAAAGACAACTAATTCTACCATAAATACAAGAAAAGGAACAAAAGTAGACTGCCCAGACCCTCAACGGCACCTCCCAAGGCAAAAGAGAAGAAACAGAGTCTGAACACGCCCCGTGTCCAGCGAACACGGGGCCGTGCCCAGGAAGCAGCAGAAAAGACAAACCAGTAGAAGCTTCCATTGCCCACCACGGGGCCGTGTCCAGCGGACACGGGGGCGTGGTGAAAGTACAGCAGGCGCATTAATTGTTATTGCGAATTACAATTAATGAAGAGAGAGAATGTCAGACGGGCACGGGGCCGTGTCCAGCGGACACGGGGCCGTGTCCAGCCTTCTGTTCAGCCTATAAATAGAGGAGCTTGGTTTCATTCTCTCTCATCCCTTGGCACACCACCTCTCTCACACTTCATCCACCACCCACCACCACCATAACACCATCATCCACCACCATCATCCATTGTCCATCATAGAGTGTGTGAGTCGTCTCGGGATCCAAGATTGATAGTAAGAGTTCTTGACAATCAAGGCCATGTTTGCCTAAGTCTCTTACATCACTTGGTGAAGACAAGTGTTTAGTATAATACTTTTTATTTTTAATCTTTTGCACTTTTTATTTGGTTTTGTATTAATGACTTTAATAACTAGTTACTTATGTTGAAGGTGATCTTTCCTTATCGTTTGTCCGTGGTGTCTTGGCATTATTTTACTGTCTATATAAAATAAAAGATTTTCACCATTCATATCTCCACGGTCTATATGGAGGTATGTTGGCTACCTGGTCGGGGGTTAAGGGAACGGTTTGGTAAGGGTCTTGCCCTTGTTCAGCGTTTAGAGGTCCTGCTTGGGACCTGGGTCAAATTTAGTAGGATCTCCTTCAATGCCCATAGGTATTGGATGGCGGGGATCCAAACTCTTTGACCCCCTCATAAGTTAACTACTATTAATACTATAACCCGGCTATTTAGGACTGTATCCCTGCTGACTCAGACTACTTAGCCGAGGGTAATGTCACCGCCAAAAGCGGGGCCTACCACAATTTGCATTAATAACTTAATTCATTATCTTTCAATAATCCGACCCTTTAGGATTGTATCCTTGCTGACTCAAACTACTGGGTTGAGGGTAACGTCGCCTTCAAAAGAGGGGCCTACTAGCATAACTAAGATAATCTCTTAAACAAGTGCAAAGTGCGAAAATAATCAAAGGTTATACTAACACACGTGTCGGATCCAAGTGATTCATCTTGTCTATCTGTTTTTATTTTATTTTATTTTTCAGGATTTAGTTAGTTTTTATTTTTCTTAGTTTAAAACATTTTTCTCACTTTTTGATTTGATTAGACGTTGAGGATAAACCGGTATTAAAAGCTCTTGTGTCCTTGGACGACCTCGGTATCTTACCAACACTATACTACGTCCACGATGGGTGCACTTGCCCATATGTGTGTTTAGTGTTAGTAAATATCGTGTTTTATAAATTTAAAACTTGGCTAAAAGTGTAAAAAGGGGCTTAAATACTCATCAAAAATATATTACACCTAACGCACATCAAGTTTTTGGCGCCGTTGCCGGGGACACAACGATTTTAAGAAAGCTTAAAATCGACGGCCTAATCAGTTTTCCAAAACCTTTTCAAAACGCGCGCATATTTTTCTGCATTTTAGTTTAGTTTGCATTTACAGTAGCCTGAACACGGGGCCGTGCTCGCTGAACACGCCCCCGTGCTGCATATTTTTAGTTAGATACCCAGATACAGAGTCTGAACACGGGGCCGTGCTCATTCAACACGCCCCCGTGTCCAACGTGACCAGTAACTTTAATTAAAACGCCTAGATACAGACCCTGACCACGGGGCCGTGTTCGCCCAACACGGGGTCGTGTCCAGCTTCTGTTTCCGTCCTTATTTTTGTTTTTTGGTCCCGAGACTCAGTTGTGATCTGCTGAGTGATTCTTATGGATCAATACTCAAGAGGTTACAACTACACCTATGATGAGGATGATTATAAGGGTAATTATTGCACTAATTGTCGTAACACACGCTCGGTTCAATATAATACTTCTTATCAACCATCCAATTCATACAACTACTATGAGGAGCCCAGGTACGAGCCATCAACTTCATACACATCCTATGAAGACCAAAGGTATGAACCTCCTCCCTCATACTCATATTCTGATGAACCAAGGTATGAGCCTTCATACTCATACTTTGATGACTCAAGATATGAGCCACCACCTTCATATTCCTATTATGAGGAACCATGGCGTGAACAACCCACCTCATATGGGTACTATGAAGAACAAAGTTTCGACCCTTACCCATCATATACTTATAATGAAGAACAATGGTGTGAACCATGTACTTCATATGAGAATTATGAGGAACCAAGGATCGAACAACCGGATTCAAGCTTTGAGGATCCAAATTCTTTTTCTCTCACCGAAATAACTAATAGGATATTGGAACAACTTAAAACTATCGAACGTTATATAAAAGAATCTCGCACAAGGGAAGAGGAATCCCACGCAAGAGAAGAATTAGAAAATGATAATAACGTAGAGGTAGTTGAAAGTGAAAAAATGGAAGAACAAGAAAGTGAAAAACGGACACATGAGTTAAACAACGAAAATGGTGAGTCCGATAATGTTAAAATTCAAAAAGAGTCTAATTTTGAGGAAATTATTCTCTTGTCACCTACTTTCGAAAATCATTATTTAATAACCCCTCATGCCAAGTTTTTAAAAGAGTTAAACACTAGTGCTAAAATCAAAGACTTAGTAAGTGTTAAGTTAACTAATGATCAAACCTCGCTAATAAAGGAAGATCCCTTTGAAATTAACATTACACCGGTTCCATGTTTCTTTCAAAATTCATTTATTAGTAATATCACCATCGATAAAGATCTTTGTGTTAACATAATGCCTAACTACATTTTTGAAAAATTAAGTGTTAGTGATTTTACTCCACTTCAAATACCCATTTTTCTATCCAATCGGAAAGTGATAAAATCAATCGGTGTAGTTGAAGATGTTTTAGTTCAAACAAATCAATTGGTAATCCCAACCGACTTCGTCATCCTTGATGACGCCCCATTAGTCTTGGGAAAACCTTTTGTACAAACTCATAAAGCTTTGAAAAACCGGAAATTCAACAATCTACCTCTTCAATTAGGGGCATTCAAAAGGAGCATAGATCTTGAGCGTTCAATGAAATATCCTTTTGGCAACAATGACCCCCTAATTGAAGATGAAGCTGAACCACCCGATACAACCAATGAAGAAGACCACTTTGTCGAAGAAGAGATAGCCATAGAACAAACCTTTAAGGTTCTTAATCTAGATGAGCCACAAAATAAGGTGTCTTCTAAAGACCCACCCATTGAGCTCAAAGAACTTCCTAAAGGTTTGGAATATGCTTTTCTAGGCAAAGATGGTAGTTTACCTGTAATTATTTCATCTAAATTAAATAACATAGCAAAAGAAAAATTAGTTAACCTACTTAAAAACACAAAAATGTGATCGCTTGGAAGCTTGTAGATATTAAAGGAATAAGCCCTTCCATGTGCACGCACAAAATTTTAATGAATGATGACTACAAAATGGTAATCCAACCACAACGAAGAGTAAACCCCAATGTTCAAGAAGTGGTTAAGAATGAAGTCATCAAACTACTCGACGCCGGACTAATCTACCCTATCTCCGATAGCCCGTGGGTAAGTCCCGTTCAAGTAGTCCCAAAGAAAGGAGGTATGACGGTAATAACTAACGAGAAAAATGAATTAATACCAACAAGAACCGTCACAGGATGGAGAGTTTGTATAGATTATAGGCGATTAAATGAAGCGACAAGGAAAGACCACTTTCCTTTGCCCTTCATTGATCAAATGTTAGAAAGATTATCCGGTCATAAATTTTATTGTTTCTTAGATGGTTTTTCAGGTTACTTTCAAATACCGATAGCACCAGAAGACCAAGAAAAAACAACTTTCACATGTCCCTACGGAACTTTTGCATATCGACGCATGCCATTCGGTCTATGTAATGCGCCTGCAACATTCCAACGTTGTATGGTCGCCATTTTCCATGATATGATCGAAAAGACAATGGAAGTCTTCATGGATGACTTTTCCATCTTTGGAGACTCATATGACCAATGCCTCGATAATCTTGAACGAATGCTATCCCGATGTGAGGAGACTAACCTCGCCCTTAACTGGAAAAAATGCCATTTCATGGTAACAGAGGGAATAGTACTCGGTCACAAAATCTCAAGCGAAGGAATGGAAGTTGATCGAGCAAAAATAGAAACTATTTCTCGATTACCTCCTCCATCCTCCGTACGAGCAATCAGAAGTTTCCTAGGACATGCCGGATTTTATAGAAGATTTATCAAAGACTTTTCAAAAATTTCAAGGCCTCTAACAAAATTACTTGAAAAAGATGCACCCTTCATCTTTGACAAGGAATGCAATCAAGCATTTCTAACCCTCAAGGAAATGCTAGTCAATACACCTATCATGATAGCGCCAGATTGGAAATTTCCTTTCGAAATCATGTGTGATGCAAGTGACTTTGCTGTTGGAGCAGTCTTGGGACAAAGAAAGGAAAAGCATTTCCACCCAATTTATTATGCTAGTAAAACTCTTAATGATGCACAAGAAACTTATACAACTACAGAAAAAGAATTACTAGCAGTGGTATTTGCTTTTGATAAATTTCGTTCTTATCTTGTTCTTTCTAAAACAGTAGTCTATACAGACCATGCAGCCATCAGGTACCTCTTCAAGAAGCAAGATGCAAAACCCCGTTTGATCAGATGGATTCTACTCCTCAAGAATTCGACATCGAAATCAAGGACAAAAGAGGAGCAGAAAACACTGCTGCAGATCATCTCTCGCGCTTAGAAGACCCAGCTTTAGAGACAACCAGAGACGAGCAAATCAACGAGAAATTTCCCACGGAATCCTTGGAAATGATGGAAAGTAGACAAGAACCATGGTATGCCGACTACGCCAATTTCCTAGCTAGCGGTATAGTCACCAAAGGATGGCCTCATCATCAAAGAAAGAAATTCTTTGCTGATGTAAAGCATTACTTTTGGGAAGACCCCTATCTTTTCAAAATGTGTGCCGACCAGCTCATCCGGAGGTGTGTCCATGGTAATGAAGCACGAAGAATTCTCCGTCATTGTCATGAAGGTCCATACGGAGGACATCATGGTGCCGCAAGTACCGTACGAAAGGTATTTGACTCGGGATTTTACTGGCCAACCATTTACAAGGATGCACAAAACCTTGTAAAGACATGTGATGCCGGCCAGAGATCAGGTAATATTTCTTCCAAAAACGAAATGCCTCAAAATGGCATTCTCGTCTGTGAAATCTTTGATGTGTGGGGACTCGATTTCATGGGACCTTTCCCACCTTCAAAGGGAAACAAATATATACTTGTGGCAGTCGATTACTTGCCTAAATGGGCAGAGGCCGAGGCTCTTCCAACAAATGATGGAAGAGTAGTGGTAAAATTTCTGAAAAAGCTGTTTTCTCGCTTCGGGACACCAAAGGCTTTAATAAGTGATAGAGGTACCCATTTTTGCAATCATCAACTCGAAAAAATATTAACAAGATATGGGGTCTATCACCGGGTCTCAACGGCATATCACCCTCAAACAAATGGGCAAGCCGAAGTGACTAATCGAGGTTTAAAACGAATACTTGAAAAAACCGTAGGAATAAATAAAAAAGAATGGGCCGACAAATTAGACGACGCTTTATGGGCTTTTCGAACTGCTTATAAAACCACTATAGGCACAACCCCATATAAACTCGTCTATGGAAAAAGTTGTCACTTGCCAGTAGAAATAGCTCACAAAGCCTACTGGGCAATAAAAAACGTAAACTTAGATTTAGAAAATGCCGGTAAAAATCGATTTTGTCAAATAAATGAATTAGACGAGCTGAGGAATTATGCATATTCTAACTCCGAAATTTATAAGGAAAGAATGAAAAATCTACACGATAAATATATTAAATCTAATGAATTTCGGGTAGGAGATCAAGTTCTATTGTTTAATTCACGACTTCGATTATTTCCTGGTAAGTTAAAATCTAGGTGGTCAGGACCTTTTTCCGTCACCCATGTTTTTCCACACGGTGCAGTAGAAATTAAAACTCGAAATTGGACACCATTTAAAGTCAATGGCCAACGGCTGAAACTCTACCGAGGATCCATTGAGGATGAGGAAGAGGAGATCTCACTTCAAACGGTTAACGAATAAACTCATACCCGACATGTTACAGGTAAGTGTACGTTTAAAAACCGGTAAATCTTCTAATCATTTTTCGGAAATAAGGGGCATGCACACGAGCACATACAAAAAAAAAAATTTAAACTTTGCTCGGCACGGGGCCGTGTCCGCTGGACACGGGGCCGTGTCGAGGCAACTGTCGGGATAAAACCCTCTTTTCCTATCAGTTACACCATTCCACACGCCCCGTTTAGCCGAAAACGCTCTGGTTTGAGGCGATTTTCTGCAGTTTTTCAACGTCACCACCAAATCTAACAACGTCAAGGTATGATTCTATCCTCTTTAGTAGTTAGATTAGTTACTTGCATGTAGTTAAAACATCAAAAATTGGGGAAAAATCTAGGGTTCTTCATGTTCATCCGGATCGAACTCAAAATTTTTGATGAAATTTGTTAGTAGTAGTTTAGATTAGAGTAGTAGAAAGTAAATATGCATGTATTGTTGATACATTTGTCCGATCTCCAACTAAAACCCCAAACCCTTGTTCTTGAACCGAAAAACACGAAATGGAAAGGGTAAACGGTTTGTTTTGGGAAAAATGACACTTAGGGTTTCATTTTCGGGGGAAACCGCTACTATTGGGCTAAAAATTTTCAGGTTTTCGAAACCGGGACGAAAAATGGAATTTTTGGGTTACAGACGCCTGGACACGGGGCCGTGTCCGCTGAACACGGGGCCGTGTCCAGCCCACTGTTTGCAGTTTCACTCTGATTTTCCTTGTTTCGTACTAACTTTTGATGTATTCTTTTCAGATGTCGAAATTCACGAGGTTTAACGCAAGTGAACTGGACGCTAGGGCACGATATGAGGTTCTATAAACAAGACCGGAAGAGTACCCAAGGCGGGCGTGTACCGACTTGCTAACCATGGTGAATCAACTTGACCGCTTCAACAACATTGTGAGGGGTCCACTGCATGTCGCATTGACCACCCGACTACGGTCGGTACATCAATGCACGATGGAGTTCTACAGCACCTTCATTTTCAACTCGAGATGTGAACCGTTTGACCATGAGGCAGTCACATTCCGATGTGGAGGGACCATGTTCACAACCTCCATGGCACAGTTTGGATCTATCATAGGGCTATACAGTGATGAGGAAGCGGGGAATGAAGAGAATACTGGAGGATTACGAGACTTGGATGCAACTGAACGCCAAGCCGCATGGGCTCAAATAGGTGAAGGAATCTACAACCCAAGCAGCACCAAAAGCACCAAACTGAGGGACCCACTATACCGCTACATCCACAGGCTCCTCACGTACTCGCTGAACCAACGCCACGACAGTAGTGGCGTTGTTGGGTTGAAAGATTTGGTCGTCCTTCACTGCATCCACAACCAGAAGCCTCTCGATGTTCCGTACCTCCTACTGCGAAACATGCACCTAAATCGCCTTGCTCATGCTCCTACACCAATCTTCTTCGGGGGATGGGTGTACCGTCTTTTCAAGCATTTCACGAATATCCCAAGGTCCTTTGAAAGGAGTCCATGGTCGGGACGGGTCGATTACCACATTTGCCGAGCCATGAACTTGCTTTATGAAGCGGAGGACGGGACGGTGAGCTTTCAAAGGACGCAAGGTTACGCATGGAACCCGCAGGAGGCTCTAGTTCTTCATGCACCACCTCCACATTTTCAGTACCCACCCCAAGGCGATCCGGGTCAATCCTCCTCTCAAGGAGGCGGTTTTCCTAACTTCCAAAGTTTACATGATCTTTTGCAGGAAAACCTTATGTGTACCAGGAACACCTACAATCTCGCCAACAACACATACCACCGGGTTGGAGCTATCGAGCGCAACGTTAACGATATACAAGATGATATCGGTAGCATCCGGGAGTACATGGCGAGGCATGGGGGCGGAGGTGATGGTAGTGATGAAGACATGGAGTAGGAGGCTTGGAGGAGCAAGGGGCTGGTTGGTGATGAGCCCACAGGTTTAAGTGCCCTTCTATCTATCAAACAATTCATGGCCTGCGTGCCATTTGTCGAACAATTTACTTTCCCTAACTATTTCTTTTTATCTTTGTTTTATTTTTACTTTATGTTTGGATGATGCTTGACGATGGTAATTTAGGATGGTTTGTGCTTGTTTGGTTGGTATTGAGTGATTAAACAGGTGCAATGCAAGGGTTAGAGTGCTAAACATTAGCACTTGCAGCCCCAGGATGGAGAAACCGGGAGAAAAAAAAAACTATTTTTCAGGCTAACAGACTGTCCACACGGGGACGTGTCCAGCCGACACGCCCCCGTGTTCATCTCCCAGAACTGCTGTTTGGCTACTGACCTGCAATTTTTTGCCAGACACGAGGCCGTGTCCAGCCGACACGCCCCCGTGTTCATCTTCTGTAAGTTTTCGTTACTGGCAGTTCACCATGGGGCCGTGTCCAGAGGACACGGGGCCGTGTCCAGACTGCCAGTAACATAAATCTTTGCTTTTTAAACCCACTTTTACACATTCTAATCAACCAAAAACATTATTTTTGGACACATTGAGGACAATGTGTAATTTAAGTGTGGGGGGGATGCTAAAACCTTGAAATTTTGCAAATCCTAAACACAAGCCTTACACAAAACTCTATTGGAACCGCTAAACACCCCAATTTTTTTCAAAAACTTTTTTATTTTTTTTATTTACTTGTCTTAGTTTAAGTTGGGAATAACAAGTTCTAAAAAGGTTATATTTTTACAAATTTACAACCGATAGCGTTGTGATAAAAAGAACCAACATAAGAAAATTATGAAACGGCATAACAAGTCTAGTTAAAAATTCGATTATATATACTTGATCACAGTAAAAACCCATTCCCACAAAAGTGAGTTTTGAGCCTTTATTGAGCATAAAAATATACATCTTTAGATTAAATGCTCATTTTTCGTTTCTTGTGTGAATAGCCGCTTGGTTCTTACAAATCTAGAACTTGCCACGACGATACAATTCCCGGTCCTTACCGACTTAAACCCAAGTAAGTAAATGATGGAGGCATTAGGACTAACCATTTTTCTTTCAAAACCATTATTTTTCATTTTTTTTATCACCTACCCAAAATCCCCCTAGATAGCCCCTTTGAGCCTAAACCTTTCATTTCATTACCCCAAAACCCTTTTTACCCACCAAAAACCTTTTTATTTTTCACCCTTTATTTTAGTAACAAGCTCGGTTTTTCATAAACTCGCCTTTTTATGTGAAAAAAAATGATGAATTCAAAAACAAACAAAAGCTATATAAAAGCTTGTTTGGAGAAATACTTCAAAATAAAAAGTAGCTAAAAACTAGGTATTTTACGAAAACCGACGCTTTTTACGATTTTCGCCCTTTTTACTAACCACTAACCCAACCACCCACCTTTAACCCAAGCCTAACCCTTCACCCAAAAGTCCTCTTGATATTTACAAAGGTAAAAAGTTAAAAAGGAGGAGGATTGATTGCTTGGCAAGCCTATGGAAGGCGTAAGTTCCATGCCGCTCTCGAGTGATTCACTAAAAATATACACCTTCGGCCGAGTGTTGAGTGATCCCCCGTGAGGTATGTGAACTTGTATATAAATGGAATTTTAATAAGGCACGTTATGCCCAAATAAGTAATTTATCTTATGAAACGTTCAAAATAAATCATAACGAATAGGATTGTGAATAAATAAAAATAAAACTTACAAAGACCTTGGATTCCCGACACTCTAGGACAAGCTAAAAAACTTCTCTTCTACCTATTCCATTTGGGAGTGTAAGCAACATTTAAAGAGTTTTGCTTGAGGACAAGCAAAAGTTCAAGTGTGGGGGTATTTGATGTGTGTAAAATGCAACATATAAATCACATCAATTAAGGCATAAAACTAACCCTTTTTAAGTACTAATGTTGGAAAAAGAGTGTTTTTGTCTTCCTTTTGTATTTTCAGGATGAAATGAGCTCAAAATCACAAAAGAAGCAAAAAAGACAACTAATTCTACCATAAATACAAGAAAAGGAACAAAAGTAGACTGCCCAGACCCTCAACGGCACCTCCCAAGGCAAAAGAGAAGAAACAGAGTCTGAACACGCCCCGTGTCCAGAGAACACGGGGCCGTGCCCAGGAAGCAGCAGAAAAGACAAACCAGTAGAAGCTTCCATTGCCCACCACGGGGCCGTGTCCAGCAGACACGGGGGCGTGGTGAAAGTATAGCAGGCGCATTAATTGTAATTGCGAATTACAATTAATGAAGAGAGAGAATGTCAGACGGGCAAGGGGCCGTGTCCAGCGGACACGGGGCCGTGTCCAGCCTTCTGTTCAGCCTATAAATAGAGGAGCATGGTTTCATTCTCTCTCATCCCTTGGCACACCACCTCTCTCACACTTCATCCACCACCCACCACCACCATAACACCATCATCCACCACCATCATCCATTGTCCATCGTAGAGTGTGTGAGTCGTCTCGGGATCCAAGATTGATAGTAAGAGTTCTTGACAATAAAGGCCATGTTTGCCTAAGTCTCTTACATCACTTGGTGAAGACAAGTGTTTAGTATAATACTTTTTATTTTTAATCTTTTGCACTTTTTATTTGGTTTTGTATTAATGACTTTAATAACTAGTTACTTATGTTGAAGGTGATATTTCCTTATCGTTTGTCCGTGGTGTCTTGGCATTATTTTACTGTCTATATAAAATAAAAGACTTTCACCATTCATATCTCCACGGTCTATATGGAGGTATGTTGGCTACCTGGTCGGGGGTTAAGGGAACGGTTTGGTAAGGGTCTTGCCCTTGTTCAGCGTTTAGAGGTCCTGCTTGGGACCTGGGTCAAATTTAGTAGGATCTCCTTCAATGCCCATAGGTATTGGATGGCGGGGATCCAAACTCTTTGACCCCTCATAAGTTAACTACTATTAATACTATAACCCGGCTATTTAGGACTGTATCCCTGCTGACTCAGACTACTTAGCCGAGGGTAACGTCACCGCCAAAAGCGGGGCCTACCACAATTTGCATTAATAACTTAATTCATTATCTTTCAATAATCCGACCCTTTAGGATTGTATCCTTGCTGACTCAAACTACTGGGTTGAGGGTAACGTCGCCTTCAAAAGAGGGGCCTACTACAATAACTAAGATAATCTCTTAAACAAGTGCAAAAGTGCGAAAATAATCAAAGGTTATACTAACACACGTGTCGGATCCAAGTGATTCATCTTGTCTATCTGTTTTTATTTTATTTTATTTTTCAGCATTTAGTTAGTTTTTATTTTTCTTAGTTTAAAACATTTTTCTCACTTTTTGATTTGATTAGACATTGAGGATAAACCGGTATTAAAAGCTCTTGTGTCCTTGGACGACCTCGGTATCTTACCAACACTATACTACGTCCACGATGGGTGCACTTGCCCATATGTGTGTTTAGTGTTAGTAAATATCGTGTTTTATAAATTTAAAACTTGGCTAAAAGTGTAAAAAGGGGCTTAAATACTCATCAAAAGTATATTACACCTAACGCACATCAGCAGTTACAAGAAATCTTGGATAAGGGATTTATCCGATCTATCTCTTCGCCTTGGGGAGCTACAAGAACTCTTGGATACCAATTATCTGTGAAAAAGAAGGATGGCACCCTCAGGATGTGAAATTGATTACCGTGAACTGAACAAGGTCACAGTGAAGAACCGTTATCCTCTTCCACGCATTGACGACTTATTCGACCAGTTGCAAGGGTCGAGTTACTACTCCAAGGTTGATCTAAGGTTTGGTAATCATCAGCTGAGAGTCCGGGATGAGGACGTCTCCAAGACAGCATTCAGAACTCGCTGCGGCCATTACCAGTTTCTAGTCATGCCATTTGGGCTTACGAACGCTCCGGCAGTTTTCATGGATCTTATGAACAGGGTGTGCAAACCCTATCTTGACAAGTTCGTCATAGTTTTCATTGACGACATTCTGATCGACTCCAAGAGTCAGGAGGAACACGAGCAGCACTTACGTCTTATCTTGGAACTTCTTCGAAAGGAACAACTGTACGCCAAGTTTTCAAAATGCGACTTCTGGCTTCGTGAAGTCCACTTCTTAGGCCATGTGGTGAACAGGGATGGGATTCATGTCGATCCATCCAAAGTAGATTCGATCAGGAACTGGCCTGCACCGCGTACACCTACGGAAATACGCCAATTCTTGAGTTTGGCGGGATATTACAGACGATTCATCAAAGACTTTTCGAAGATCGCACAGCCGCTTACTATGCTGACACAGAAAGGTGTCACCTACCGTTGGGGAGATTCCCAAGAGACTGCTTTTCAGTACCTAAAGGATAGGCTTTGCAGTGCACCTATTCTCTCATTGCCGGAGGGCACAGATGACTTCGTGGTTTATTGTGACGCATCGATACAGGGGCTTGGTTGGGTATTGATGCAGCATGATAAAGTTATTGCCTACGCTTCGCGGCAACTCAAGGTTCATGAATGGAACTACACGACGCACGATTTAGAGCTGGGAGCTGTTGTTTTTGCGCTTAAGATATGGCGACACTACCTGTACGGTACCAGGTTCACGATTTACACCGATCACAGGAGTCTCGAGCATATTCTCAAGCAGAAGGAATTGAATATGCGTCAACGACGATGGGTCGAGTTACTCAATGATTACGAATGCGCCATTAAGTATCATCCAGGCAAAGCCAATGTTGTGGCTGACGCACTCAGTCGAAAGGACACTCTACCTAGACGCGTACGAGCCTTGCAGCTCACTATTCAGTCCAGTCTTCCTGCACAAATACGAGATGCTCAGGTGGAAGCATTGAAACCAGAAAACGTAAAGGCTGAAGCCTTACGCGGCTCAAGGCAACGATTAGAACAAAAGGAAGACGGCGCCTACTATGTAACAGGACGCATTTGGGTCCCACTATATGGCGGTTTACGAGAACTTGTGATGGATGAAGCTCATAAGTCTCGCTATTCGGTACATCCAGGTTCGGATAAAATGTACCACGACAGCAGAACAACTTATTGGTGGCCTAGCATGAAAGCCCTCATCGCAACGTACGTCGGCAAATGTTTGACTTGTGCGAGAGTCAAGAAAGAGTACCAGAAACCCTCAGGCCTACTTTAACAACCCAGAATACCACAGTGGAAATGGGCAGAAATTTCCATGGATTTTGTTACTGGCCTGCCTAGATCTCAGCGTGGGAATGATACCATATGGGTGATCGTGGATCGACTCACCAAGTCTGCACACTTCCTGGCTATAAAGGAAACGGATAAGTTCTCCACTCTTGCAGACATCTACCTTAAAGAAGTTGTTTCGAGGCACGGGGTGCCCACCTCCATCATTTCGGATCGGGATGCACGATTCACGTCAGAGCTATGGCAAGCGATGCACAAATCTTTTGGCTCACGTTTAGACATGAGCACAGCATATCACCCTCAGACGGATGGGCAGTCTGAGCGCACGATCCAAACCCTAGAAGACATGCTTCGGGCATGTGTTATTGATTTCGGCAACAGCTGGAAAAAAACACCTCCCTTTAGTGGAGTTTTCGTACAATAACAGTTACCACACCAGCATACAAGCCACTCCATTCGAGGCATTGTACGGACGTAAATGCCGGTCACCTCTCGGTTGGGCAGAGGTGGGAGATAGTCAGATTACAGGTCCAGAAATGGTAGTTGACGCTACTGAACGAATAGCACAAATACGACAGCTCGCGATCGCCAGAAAAGCTACGCGGATAAGCGTAGGAAGCCATTGGAATTTCAGGTCGGGGACCGGGTTTTACTTAAAGTTTCACCCTGGAAGGGTGTGGTTAGATTTGGTAAACGAGGCAAGCTCAATCCACGGTATGTTGGACCGTTCGAAATCACTGAAAGTATAGGCCCAGTAGCCTACAGACTGAACCTACCAGCTGAACTCGGTGCAGTTCACAATGTATTTCACGTGTCGAATCTGAAGAAGTGCCTGTCAGATGAGACCCTCATAATTCCTTTTAAGGAACTCACTATCGACGAGCGGTTGCAGTTCGTCGAGGAGCCAGTTGAAATCACGGACCGGGATGTTAAGGTCCTCAAACACAAGAGAATCCCTCTTGTCCGAGTTCGTTGGAACTCCAAACGTGGCCCAGAGTACACCTGGGAACGCGAAGACCAGATGACAGAAAAGTACCCCCAGTTATTCGGAACCAATGCAACCACTACTGAGGCTGAAGCTACTACTACTGAATTTCGGGACGAAATTCCAAATCAACGGGGGGATGATGTGACACCCCAGGAAAATCAGTAAACGATGCAACTCACCTAGCTTCCTCAGTAACCGCATGCTAAATTTCGGGACGAAATTTCTTTCAAGTTGGGGATAATGTGACAACTCGAATTTCCAAGATTTCATTTACGCATTTATTGCACGTTCATTGCTTGTTTAGTATTTAATTGCACAATTAGTTTGCCATAAAACTGTAACGTCTTGGATACAATGAAGTGTATTGTGTGATTTTGCATGATTATGTGTTAATTGTGAAAGACTTGTCAAATGCATAAACTTGGTGGTGAAACTGTGAAATTGTGTGAGATGGTGCACTATTATAAAATATAATAATTCAGGGTGTGTAGAGTAATTAGTGGAAATTAAACTATACTTAACCCTAATCCCTTGTTCACAAATCATTTTCACAAAACCAAAGCACGTACTGTATTCTCTAATCTCCTAGAAATCATTATCACCATCATCATTGGCAAGCTTTTCATCACTTTCGATTCCACATTTTCTCTAAGAATCAACACAAGGTAAATGATTATTGATTATCTGATTGCATCAATTCTTGATTCTTGTAATATGTGAAAACCCTACCTCTCATATGATACTTCTGTGATTTTGATTTGATTCTGAATTATTGATGATGATTGACTAGTCGTATAATAGATTGCTTGATGATTTGATACATGATGTGCTAAAATCGTTGAGTTTGATTGAGATTTCTGCACTGTGATTATGTGTGATTTAGGGTTCCTGGATCGTAGGGAACTAAGAACGTAACTGTTGAATGTATATACGTAACTGTTACAATCACAACTGAACAGAACCTTCGTATGACTTTTTGATATTGTGTCCGACTTTTATATATACTATATAGCCCGAACTTTGAATGAGTATAAAGTGTTTGATCCGAGTTCCGTATAAATGATGTTGTCCGAGTTTGTAAGCATGCCATAGTCCGAGTTTGTGATAATCACATGGAGTCCGATTTTTGTCATGAGGTCTGAACTTCTTGCTCACAACTCATGGTCCGAATTTATTATATGTGGTGGTCCGAGTTTTTGGGCTTTAGAGCCCATGTCCGACTTTTAATCCCCACCTTCCCTTGTCCGAGCTTTTGCAAGGGGGTGTTAGTATCCGAGTTTTGTATAGAGGGGAGGGGTGTCCGAGCTTTAACCCACCCCTTACATGGTCCGAGTTACATATATACATTACTGAGTCCGAATTTCTTGTAATAAGTAACAAGGACCGAGTTTTAAAGGCTAAGGGTGGTCCGACTTTTGTGTTAGTGATGATGATTGCTTGGTTGATTCATTATTAATAATTGTGACATGCATTGCATGAATAAAATTGCAGACCACTATTTTAATCGGTCCAATAAATGGCATGGAAGCATAGCATATGTTGGCCATTGATGGGGTGTTTTGATAAGGTTAATAAAATTGACAACTATTGGATTCATTGGACATTAATGGGCGGCATTACTCAAAGCAACGAATTTGTCTGCATGAGTTAATGATTTAGTAATTCACATGATAGCATCCTTTGTTTTGGTGGCTTGATATTTCGGTCCAATGGAATTCCTGCAACACGGGACTTGTCGGCCATGTGTAGAACATTAACTTAATTATTATAGTATGGTTAGTGATGTTAGTCATGAATGTATGATTTGATTGTATATTATATAACATGATGTAAATGATTTTGGGTCACTGTTATAATCATGGTACACATGATTTGGACCCTTTCAATTGGACCGAACATTCTAACAGTTATATATATATTGTTTGAGTTATTAATGGGTTGAAGGAGTTATAGAATTGTTACTTGTTAACTCCGCTAGCTATTAACTCGGTTAAGTTAAATGTGTAACTTTGTTAAGCATGTATACCTCTGTTAAGTTGTTAAACCGTTAACTCTGTTTGTTTGATTAACGTTGTTAGTTAATTAAGAAGTGTTAGTTTATTATCTCCTGTCATGCTTATAAACCCTGTTAAGTTGCTAACTTCGTTATGACTGTTAACTCTCAAGTGTGTTATTTAATAACCACATTAGTACAAACATTGAAAGACATTATATGAAACATGAACTGCACGACTTTGAGTAGTTGCTGATGTGATACGAGCCGATTGTTTAAGCACACAATGTGACATAGATTTCGTGTGAAACTTTATGAACTCGAACTGATTAAGTCTACGTGCATACTATAGGACTTGATTGATTATTGGTGAGCACTTAACATAGCATACCGAGCAAACCAAGGTGAGTTCACACAGCCAAGGCATGGGGTTCCCGGGTGGGAATGGGATTTGATGAACTATTGTACATACTCCGCTGATAGAACTACGACTAGACTAGTAACACTTATTGAACTGATCTTCGCACACCTGCCAAGGGTTGGCCGCGATATTATGACTGACTTCGCACACCTGCCTTTGGAAGGCCGCGAACTGAAATTTACTAATCTTCGCACACCTACCTGGTAGGCCGCGATACAAATAAACCTAGTCTAGAATACTCGGGATGAACATCCCCTAATATCTTCGCATACCTGCCTGGGAGGCCGCGATGGAAACTAATACAATACATGACATAACGAACGAACATACTACTACTCACACTATACTATTATTGAACTGTTTACTATGAACTCGCTCAACTAGTTGTTGACTCGTTGCTGCATGCCTTGCAGGTCGTTAGGTACATGGAGCTTGCACAGGGAGAAGCTGGTCGTTGTGGGCTTGGAATCATGATTATCTTGTTAAACACTTATGTTAATTGATACTTATTTAGGATGGGTTTTTATCTATACGCTTCCGCTAAACAATGATAACTTACTTATGATTTGGAACACCTTTCATATGGATTTGATTTGGTTTAAATGACAATTACTTTTACTATATGTACCGTTCTATATGATTGGTGGCTTGATCCTGGTCATGTCACGCCTCCTAGCGGTGGTATTCCGCGTGTGGATTTTGGGGGTGTGACATCTTATGCTTTGTTTAAGTGTTAAGCTTTGTTGATTGTCAGAATTGCATACGTTATGTAGAATCAGAACCTTACAAAGTGATGTATGAAGCAAATTACCTGTAAACACCAGTGTATAGAGCCTATTGTATGTTCTGTATGTTCTGTGCATTACCGCATGCTACCGTATGTTATCGTATATGATTGTGTGATGCTGTAGATAGGAACAATCTTCATCATATCATCCTGTACACAGTGAACACACATAGCACATTGCTTGAGTATCAAAGTCTAGCAAACCCTAATTGATTTTATATACTTACGTCAAGAATGTGCAACATATCCTAGGTCGTGTGTAACGGACTTAGACATTTGATAAACTCTAGAGCATAGCATACCGAGCAAACCAAGGTGAGTTCGCACCCTTACTAAGGCATGGGATTCCCAAGGGCTTGGGAATGGGATTGAAGAAATAAAGTTGAATAGATTCGTACTGACACTAATACTAGACTACCATACCAATGTCCTCGGTTGTGCAGGACACATATATCTGCTACTCACTATCCTCGGTTGTGCAGGACACATACTTATGCTACTCACTGTCCTCGGTTGTGCAGGACATATACTTATGCTATTCACTGTCCTCGGTTGTGCAGGACACATACTTACAATCTACGTAGACTTATACTTATTACTATCCTCGGTTGTGAAGGATACTCACGTAAAACCTACGTGTACTTACACTTATTACTATCCTCGGTTGTGAAGGATACTCACGTAAAACCTACGTGTATTTATACTTACTACTATCCTCGGTTGTGAAGGATACTTATGGTTACGAGTAGTCTAGTGGTTATACAACATGGGAAGCCCCCACCAATAGAACGTACTATCGGCCCAGTAGAGCCACATGTTACATACGAACTTACTATTACGCATTTACTTTCTGTGAACTCGCTCAACTAGTTGTCGATCCTCTGTTACATGCCTTGCAGGTCGTTAGGTACATGGAGCTTGCACAGGGAGGAGCTGGTCGTTGTGGGCTTGGATCGTGATTGTTTCTTTAAACACTTATGACATTACATTATTATTTATGTTGGGTTTACTTACATGCTTCCGCTACTTAGACAATGTTTGGTTTTGAACATCAATCATGTCTTGTTGAATTACATTATCTATTTTTATTATTAAATGTTGTGTTCGATATGATTGATGGCTTGATCCTGGTCAGTCACGCTCCCAAGCGGTGATACCCCGCGTGTGGATTTTGGGGGTGTGACAGATTGGTATCAGAGCCATTGGTTATAGAGAACTTGGTTTTAATATGTGAAAACGTTTTTATTAAAACCAGACTATAACCAGAACAGTGCTCTCAACGATCCACAACGACGCTTCGCTCCACGTGCAAGACTCAACATCCCAGGTAATAAGGTTTATGTTTATTGCCTACATGCTAGAATTGCATAGAACTTTGCTCGTAGTATGCTTAGATTACATTGCTCACTACTTGTTATTGCTTGAACACACTTGTGTGCTTACACTCTTCTGTCATCGCACTACTCGCGAACCATTCTCACTTACTATACCTTTACTATGAAGATCATGTCTGGACGCGTGAACTTGACTCAAGCCCAGTTGGCGGCTCTCATTCAAGAACAAGTTGCTGCGGCACTTGCAGCTGCAAACGCAGGAGGTATACCTTGCGGTCGTAACTCATTCTAGGATCTTTAGATCCTACGTTCCTAATCAACTCTTATGTTTAACCTCATTCTGTTCTTACACAATAGGTCAACACGTTCAGCAACCTGTGTGTACCTTCAAGAACTTTATGGATTGTCGTCCTAGCACATTTAGTGGCACTGAAGGAGCGGTTGGACTCCTCCACTGGTTTGAAAAGCTCGAGTCTGTGTTCGAGATGTGTGAATGCCCTGAGGCTCGCAGGGTTAAGTATGCCACTGGCACTTTGGAAGGGATCGCGTTAACTTGGTGGAACGCGCAAGTACAGGTCTTAGGGTTGGCAGCTGCTAACGCCACCCCTTGGAATGACTTCAAGGAACTGATTAAACGTGAGTACTGTACTCGGGAAGACATCCACAAGCTGGAGGATGAGTTTTATCATTTGAAAATGACTGGGTCAGAGATCGAAGCATATACTAAACGGTCAAACGAGCTGGCCGTGTTGTGTCCAACTATGGTGGACCCTCCATACAAGCGTATTGAGTTGTATCTCAAGGGTTTGGCGCCAGAAATTCAGAGCCATGCGACATCGGCTAATCTTGACAACATTCAGGCTATTCAACACCTCGCTCATCGCATCACAGATCAGGCAGTGGATCAGAACAGACTCCCTAAACGTATCAGCGCTACTGCTACCGCTACCACTGCTACTACACTTGCTACTCCCAGCGACAACAAGAGAAAATGGGATGGGGATTCTAGCAAGGGATCAGCTTCAGTTCAGTCACAGGTTCAGCAGCGAAAGACTGACAGTTACCAGAGTCCCAGTCAGCATTCTTCAGGCAGTCACAGGCAGGGGGGATATCGAGGAAACCATCCAAAGTGTAACACCTGCAACAGACACCACAGTGGCCAGTGTAACAAGGGTCGCTGTCAAAGATGCCTCAAGATGGGTCATGAGGCCAAAGATTGTAGAAGCCCTCGGCCTGCGAACCAGAATCAGCAGCAGCCACCAGCACAGCAGAATCAGCAGCAGGGCAACAAAGGGTGTTTTCATTGCGGTGCAGAGGGTCACTTGTCACACCCCGACCACGTGGAACATACAAAACGTGGCGGAAATGTCGGGGAGTGTTGTAACAGAATCAATTGTTTCAAATCCATGGTAAATGAAGTTTCGTTTTATTAATCAAACATGAAAGTTTACATTGTTTAATCTAGAACCAAAGAGTACATAACATAGATTAACTAGTTCTTGTCTTGTTTTAAGTCACTAAGGCACATGTCCGCCTAAGTATGTCTTGATAAGTCCTATGCATCATCTCCTGAAAACACATGTGAAAATAGGTACGTCAGCATAAAAATGCCTGTGAGATACATTGGTTTTGTGAAAACGGGATTCATGACTTATGTTTGAGAAAATGTTTAGTCATGAACCTCGTATTTTGCTTTGTCTTGTAAATCATTTGAAAAACGGTAAGATCAAATGATATGTATAAATAAGAGAACACTGTATGGTTAAACGGATAACCATGTAAAATGAGTTTGTATAAGATAAGTCGTTTGTAAAACAATGTCTCGTGAAAAGTGTGTTATTTGTATAAAATGTCATATGTGTCAAATTGAAATGATTCAAATAACGCTACGATATGTAATACCATACAAACACTTATATATAGGAAGTACCAGCGGCGTATCCACCATGCTTGTATCATATTACACACGCCTCGTTACTTAATCACTTACTTAAACCAAACCATTAAGATGAAATGTTTAACAATCGTGGAAATGTTTATGTACAGTCAAATGTTTATTGTCATATGTAAATCATGTCAACGGATACAACTGGTTCAAAATGTAGTATAATGTGTACAAACGGTTCATATAATCAAAGGTTTAAGACGGTTCATATAACGGTTCATATAACGGTTCAATGGTTACAAACGGTTCATATAATCAAAGGTTTAAGACGGTTCACATAGTCAACTGGTTACAACGGTTCAAAATGTAGTATAATGTGTTCATATGCTGGATGAGCATATGCAACAGAAATGCAATGTGAAACAATGTACTACGTATGCACACAATGGGCGTACGTAGCATGAAATGTATTGTAGAGTACAACGGTTCAAAATGTAGTATAATGTGTTCATATGCTGGTTGAGCATATGCAACAGAAATGCAATGTGAAACAATGTAATACGTATGCACACAATGGGCGTACGTAGCATGATGTGATGTAAAGCAATGTACTAAGTACGCACACAATGGGCATACATAGCATAAACACAATGAAATCATGTACTATATATGTACTATCGAACATAGCAGTATATGATGTGAAAACCGGAAAGCATGAAAGTAGCAAGTAGGCACATGTGTTTCACCCCAAAACAGTTTGGAAAACAGTAAAAGAGGGGTTCAATGTACTCACCTGAGATTGCTTTGAATTCCTTGTATAATAACCAGATAATGCTGGTGATCACGGGATATCAGACGGCACCTAATAGGTAGCTATATTAATATACCGGACCAAAATCGGAAGGATCGGATAGTATGCGGGTTCGTAAACCAAACGAGTATGGATACTCGTGTAATATGGTTTAACAAAGCCTACATACTAAAATGAAACCTAACCTAAGTGCTTACGCCCCATCATGACCCGTTCAGGTAGCTTAGGCTACCCTAACGCGTCGTTCGCGTAGAACGCGTTCGGAACGCCTAACATCGCGACCACTAGGTATAACCTCGGAAGGTTATAGCTATGGTCACCTAATGTGTTTGGTCGGATCCTAATGATCGACCAAGTGGGTCGGGTTCGAAAGTATAAGCGATGGTTTAGATCGCTTACCTTACGACCCTATATAAGCACTAAACTAAAAGTGACGAGCTAAGCATGTTAGAACATGCTTAACTAAGTTTAGAAAACAGGTTTGGCATCAAAACAAACGGCTTTGATGCCCACGAGTAGTTTGGTTACAAAATACGCAAGAATGCGCATTTTGGCCGAAACTACGACTCGTCACTGAGCCTAGATAACGTGGTAATCAGTAGGTATGGTCACTACGGACCATAACCATCGTGATCACGCTCACGTTATGAAGTTCCATGAACTTCACATCGACCAAAAGCTGGTCAATGCAGAAAGTCAACAAAATGTTGACTTTCGGACTCGAAAAGCGAATAAAAGAGCGAAAGAAGACTTACGGAGGGTCCCCGAGTGCTAATCTAGATCAAATAGCTCAGGTATGAAACAATGGTTTCAACTTAGAGCTTTAAGATCAGATTGTTGTGATTTTTACACAAAAGGGGGGGGGGGTATTTATAGGAAAAGTGGAACCGTTAGGATCGTTTATCGAATATCGTGCCGCGATCTCGAGCGTACACTTGTCAAATTCTTGTGGTAAGTCAGAAAATGCCCCTTGGCTCTTGATTGGGTGAAAGGGCATCGCCCCTTGATCGAACGAAAGGCCAACTGCATTAAATAGATGCATTGAATCTGTCTGACAGTCCCACGCGCCCCGCGTAAGGATTTGGTAAATCCTTACGCGCCCCGCCTAAGGTTCCCAGATCAGAATTTTCAATTTTGGTCCCTGCACTTCAGAAACACGTAATTTGGCCCATTTTTGGCACTTTTAAGCCCCGTTAACCTCATTTCAAGGCTCTAGGATGAAGTTAAAGTGTAGGGGACTTGAAATATGCTCAAAAATATTCCAGATGTCGGTTCGTTTGGCCGTACGATCGCGATGTTCGCTTAATTACGACGGAATGCGCATAAGCGCGAAAGACGATCCAAATGACGCGACGAATGGATTTTTCTCAAGCCAAACACTAAGGCATAATATAAGGATGCTTACATAAATTTTTGGATGTCCGGATGTATTCAGAATGTAAGTTACGCGCGAAAGTGCAAACTTGTGCACTTTTTGACACTTTTAGTCCCTGAATGACCCAAAAGTTTGTTTTAGCATACCAAACCCCTCAAAGCCTATTTCTAAGCTATGTAAAGGATATTTATGGTATGTTTAACTTATGGACATGTTCCGGAATGTTCGTTACAGTTCAAATTGGCATACTTTCGCAGTTTGTCAAGTTTAGTCCCTGTAAGCGAATTAACTTGTTTTTGCCATACCAAAGCCTTCAAAACTTATTTCTAAGTTATGTAAAGGTTATTTAAGGTATGTTGAGTATATGTTGATGTTCCGGAGTATTTGTCGCATTAAACTGAGTACGTTTAAGCACCAGTTAGCGTATAACTCTCCAGAAAGCGATGTAGAGTTTGAAATGGAACAAGAATTGTTATGTGTAAAAGATACACATATTTATACAAGATCCCAAGTATGAAATACAATATTTCATTGGTTTGGTATTTGTTTGATCGTTGCGGTGACACAGGTGTCACAGTCTCCCCTACTTTAGGAAATTTCGTCCCGAAATTTATTCGTAGGAGTCTATTTGTGAATTTGCCAAATAACCACCAACGATATGTAAGGCAATATCTTGTCATTTCCTTAACGGTCATTCTTCCAAAACGAAAATGAACAGACGGGTCATTTACAATGGTTGCTTCATCAGAATTGGAAATGAAGGATTACACAACGGATATTCGTTTCCTCAACAGATAATCTTCAGAAACGACAATGAACAAACGGGGTCATCTTCAACGGTTGCTTCCTCAGAGTTGGAAATGAAGTATTACACAACGGATATTCATTTCCTCAACGGATAATCTTCAGAAACGAAAATGAACTAACGGAGTCATCTTCAACGGTTGCTTCCTCAGAGTTGGAAATGAAGGATTACACAACGGATATTCATTTCCTCAACGGATAATCTTCAGAAACGAAAATGAACAAACGGGGTCATCTTCAACGGTTGCTTCCTCAGAGTTGGAAATGAAGTATTACACAACGGATATTCATTTCCTCAACGGATAATCTTCAGAAACGAAAATGAACTAACAGAGTCATCTTCAACGGTTGCTTCCTCAGAGTTGGAAATGAAGGATTACACAACGGATATTCATTTCCTCAACGGATAATCTTCAGAAACGAAAATGAACAAACGGGGTCATCTTCAACGGTTGCTTCCTCAGAGTTGGAAATGAAGTATTACACAACGGATATTCATTTCCTCAACGGATAATCTTCAGAAACGAAAATGAACTAACGGAGTCATCTTCAACGGTTGCTTCCTCAGAGTTGGAAATGAAGGATTACACAACGGATATTCATTTCCTCAACGGATAATCTTCAGAAACGAAAATGAACAAACGGGGTCATCTTCAACGGTTGCTTCCTCAGAGTTGGAAATGAAGTATTACACAACGGATATTCATTTCCTCAACGGATAATCTTCAGAAACGAAAATGAACAAACGGAGTCATTCTCCTCAACGGGTATTCTTCAGTTTTGGAAATGAAGGATAAACGGATATTCATTTCCTCAACGGATAAATCTTCAGAACGAAAATGAACAAACGGAGTCATTTTCCTCAACGGGTATTCTTCAGATTTGGAAATGAAGGATAAACGGATATTCATTTCCTCAACGGATATTCTTCAGAAGTGAAAAATGAATAGCTAGTTCATTTTTCTTCAACGGATGCTTCATCAGAATTGGAAATGAATGGGGTTAACTCTAGACACATGACAGAACTTGCTGTGATTTCTGTGCACTAGATTCCATAATTATGTATGCATCCATAATTACGTAATCCCTTGCACAGTCCGCACAGTTTGTTTTGTAATGTTTTGGGGAAGGATATCAAACTTGTGATGAGGGTGACTAGACTTCCATCGGTTCCTTTTTAATTAGATCGACAGGGGATCTTCTTAGTTAGGCCACCAAGGAGTCCTTTCAGCTATATCATCACATGATATCCCTAACCAGATTTTTGGATGAATCTGTTTAGCTAGACCACTTAAGGGGTCTAATTATGAAGTAGTACTTTATAATCCGAGGGACTTAACTATAACATAGAAGTCCATTGAGGATTTTAAGTAATACCTTTGGGCATCCTACTATGAATCTCTTGTACACGGATATGTAAGATTCTACGAAGATTTGGATAACATAATTTGGATCACACAACAACACATAAGGAAACACATAAGCACATAGTCACATAATTGTTTAACTTGATCATAATTTGTTATTAACTTGTTATCGATCGAATACGGATATGGAAATCTGTCGACGGATCTCAATGTTCACTAGAATCTATCTGAGAAGATAGAAAGATCTCCCAAAATTTGATTTTTGATTACAAGGAATCACCACATTCGAATGAAGGTATATAACAATTAAAGACTTACGGGAAATCCCTAGGTACCCTATTAAGGATTTATAGTGGTACCTTGGGTATTCGTCTTGTGTTGTAACCTGCGCCTTGT
The DNA here is from genome assembly GCF_002127325.2 of Helianthus annuus. NCBI lineage: Eukaryota > Viridiplantae > Streptophyta > Magnoliopsida > Asterales > Asteraceae > Helianthus > Helianthus annuus. The sequence continues at coordinate 66,847,609 of NC_035436.2, forward strand.
ACTTCGTTTCCTTAGAATAAACGGGTACTTAGGAATTCCGTGGAAGACGCAAGCGATTATAGAATGGGAGAATTTTGGGGGTAGTTTGTTCTTCAAGGAATACGGTTCCTTGATTGTCGGTATTGCAAGGGATATGTCGTTTATACATGCAACCATAGAAATACATTGCAATGTAAATGAAAGATTTATTTATAAACAACGATATCAATTGTTCCTTGGATCTTGACAACAAAAGAAACTTAATACATAAGACATGATTATTTCTAAACGATGTTGTCTTCTAGTCAGTCGGGTGATCATCCTTGTGCTGGATTTGCATTAGCAAGCTTTGGGCAATTTCTTCGGAAATGACCCATCTCGCCACAGTTGATACAAGAACCTGGTAGGAAACGACCTTGAGCGGGATTGTTGCCAGCTTGGTTTTGTGCAGCTGCAGCTGGGCAGATTCTTGTTGTATGGCCTATGAGTCCACAAGTTTGGCATTTGCGGCACTGTACATTGGCGTGATGATGGAGGCTACATTGGTTGCACAAAGGTGCAGTTCCATTGTATGGTTTTCTAGCAGGGGGTTGAGCTGGTTGGTTGGGGACGGCTTGACCATTGTGAGCGACCACGGCGAAGTTCTGAGAAGCCTTTCGCTTCTTTGACTTCTTAGGAGATTCAGTCTGTTCATCCATGGTCTTTGATTCCTCGATTGGCTTCTTGTCACCCTTTCGAAAAAGTTTATGCTTTCTGATCTGCGATTCAGTCAAGGTTGCAGATAGCTCAATGGCCTGACGGAGTGTGGTAGGGTTGCTACCAGTGACAATGTCTTGTACTGAGTCAGGCAGGCCGTCGATGTACCTTTCGATAGCCTTGTCGAGTGGGGCGACCATAGTCGGGCAAAGTAGACTCAACTCCTCAAACCTATCAGTATATGCCCTGTGTTCGCCACTATCTTGTTTCAAATCATCAAACTCCTTCTCCAACGCTCGTTGTTCATGACGAGGACAAAACTCTCTCATCATAAGAGCTCTCAGTTCAGCCCATGTTTGTGCTAGAGCAACATCTGCACCACGGTCTCTCATTACCCCGTTCCACCATGTAAGAGCCCTCTTCTGAAACACACTCGAAGAAAACTCGACCTTGCGATTTTCCGGACACTGCACGTGGCGAAAGGTATTCTCGATGCTCTCGAACCATTGGAGAAGCCCAGTTGCTCCCTCAGAACCACTAAACTTGAGTGGTTTAGCCGAGTTAAAGCTTTTGAAATTGCATGTACCATTGTTGTTGTTGTTGGCTTGGTTCCATTGAGCAAAGAGATTTGGGAATTGAGCAGCCATCTGCTGCGCAATAATTTCTGCCAGCTCGGCAGTTGCTATCTGGTGTTCGCGTCGAGGAGGCATTCTAAAAGAGGAAAACATGAAAGGAAACAAATAAAATGGTATTGGGTAAGAATAGGATGTTACAATCACTGACCATAATCACGGTTGATGGTCACTTGTTTGAATCATGAAGCAAACAAACAACACCAAGGCTGAATCAAAGCAAATAGATCCTCATAGTGTATCGCGAAGACATGCTCGCCTATAAGTGGACACTCACCCCAAGAGTTCCCAGGTAAGAGTGACTGGTCCGATTATGTGGATTTGTACGAACACTCTAACCTTAGACAGAAAACCCAGGGTACAGGCATTCACTCTTCCAGTTCGCACGTGTTCACACTAGTTAGGACCCAAAACTTTGACGGGAGTTTTGAAAATTCAAAGGGGTTCAAAACCTTATAACAAAGGGTTCAAAACCTTACAATAGAGGGTTCAAAACCTAGTAATCAATCATCCTAGAACAGATGATTAGTTTTCAAGGCAGTTTTGAAATTTATGTTCTTGTTGTGGTCGTCGCCTAAGGATAGGTGACGGTATTGTTTTATGACTAAACGCAGGTGAACTCGCGTTAGGGTCCTAGGAAGGTTATAGACTAGGTCAAAGCATTACTAATAACCTAATTCCCTATAACCATTGGCTCTGATACCATCTTTTCTGTCACACCCCGACCACGTGGAACATACAAAACGTGGCGGAAATGTCGGGGAGTGTTGTAACAGAATCAATTGTTTCAAATCCATGGTAAATGAAGTTTCGTTTTATTAATCAAACATGAAAGTTTACATTGTTTAATCTAGAACCAAAGAGTACATAACATAGATTAACTAGTTCTTGTCTTGTTTTAAGTCACTAAGGCACATGTCCGCCTAAGTATGTCTTGATAAGTCCTATGCATCATCTCCTGAAAACACATGTGAAAATAGGTACGTCAGCATAAAAATGCCTGTGAGATACATTGGTTTTGTGAAAACGGGATTCATGACTTATGTTTGAGAAAATGTTTAGTCATGAACCTCGTATTTTGCTTTGTCTTGTAAATCATTTGAAAAACGGTAAGATCAAATGATATGTATAAATAAGAGAACACTGTATGGTTAAACGGATAACCATGTAAAATGAGTTTGTATAAGATAAGTCGTTTGTAAAACAATGTCTCGTGAAAAGTGTGTTATTTGTATAAAATGTCATATGTGTCAAATTGAAATGATTCAAATAACGCTACGATATGTAATACCATACAAACACTTATATATAGGAAGTACCAGCGGCGTATCCACCATGCTTGTATCATATTACACACGCCTCGTTACTTAATCACTTACTTAAACCAAACCATTAAGATGAAATGTTTAACAATCGTGGAAATGTTTATGTACAGTCAAATGTTTATTGTCATATGTAAATCATGTCAACGGATACAACTGGTTTACACGGTTCAATGGTTACAAACGGTTCATATAATCAAAGGTTTAAGACGGTTCACATAGTCAACTGGTTACAACGGTTCAAAATGTAGTATAATGTGTTCATATGCTGGATGAGCATATGCAACAGAAATGCAATGTGAAACAATGTACTACGTATGCACACAATGGGCGTACGTAGCATGAAATGTATTGTAGAGTACAACGGTTCAAAATGTAGTATAATGTGTTCATATGCTGGTTGAGCATATGCAACAGAAATGCAATGTGAAACAATGTAATACGTATGCACACAATGGGCGTACGTAGCATGATGTGATGTAAAGCAATGTACTAAGTACGCACACAATGGGCATACATAGCATAAACACAATGAAATCATGTACTATATATGTACTATCGAACATAGCAGTATATGATGTGAAAACCGGAAAGCATGAAAGTAGCAAGTAGGCACATGTGTTTCACCCCAAAACAGTTTGGAAAACAGTAAAAGAGGGGTTCAATGTACTCACCTGAGATTGCTTTGAATTCCTTGTATGATAACCAGATAATGCTGGTGATCACGGGATATCAAACGGCACCTAATAGGTAGCTATATTAATATACCGGACCAAAATCGGAAGGATCGGATAGTATGCGGGTTCGTAAACCAAACGAGTATGGATACTCGTGTAATATGGTTTAACAAAGCCTACATACTAAAATGAAACCTAACCTAAGTGCTTACGCCCCATCATGACCCGTTCAGGTAGCTTAGGCTACCCTAACGCGTCGTTCGCGTAGAACGCGTTCGGAACGCCTAACATCGCGACCACTAGGTATAACCTCGGAAGGTTATAGCTATGGTCACCTAATGTGTTTGGTCGGATCCTAATGATCGACCAAGTGGGTCGGGTTCGAAAGTATAAGCGATGGTTTAGATCGCTTACCTTACGACCCTATATAAGCACTAAACTAAAAGTGACGAGCTAAGCATGTTAGAACATGCTTAACTAAGTTTAGAAAACAGGTTTGCCATCAAAACAAACGGCTTTGATGCCCACGAGTAGTTTGGTTACAAAATACGCAAGAATGCGCATTTTGGCCGAAACTACGACTCGTCACTGAGCCTAGATAACGTGGTAATCAGTAGGTATGGTCACTACGGACCATAACCATCGTGATCACGCTCACGTTATGAAGTTCCATGAACTTCACATCGACCAAAAGCTGGTCAATGCAGAAAGTCAACAAAATGTTGACTTTCGGACTCGAAAAGCGAATAAAAGAGCGAAAGAAGACTTACGGAGGGTCCCCGAGTGCTAATCTAGATCAAATAGCTCAGGTATGAAACAATGGTTTCAACTTAGAGCTTTAAGATCAGATTGTTGTGATTTTTACACAAAGGGGGGGGGGCGTATTTATAGGAAAAGTGGAACCGTTAGGATCGTTTATCGAATATCGTGCCGCGATCTCGAGCGTACACTTGTCAAATTCTTGTGGTAAGTCAGAAAATGCCCCTTGGCTCTTGATTGGGTGAAAGGGCATCGCCCCTTGATCGAACGAAAGGCCAACTGCATTAAATAGATGCATTGAATCTGTCTGACAGTCCCACGCGCCCCGCGTAAGGATTTGGTAAATCCTTACGCGCCCCGCCTAAGGTTCCCAGATCAGAATTTTCAATTTTGGTCCCTGCACTTCAGAAACACGTAATTTGGCCCATTTTTGGCACTTTTAAGCCCCGTTAACCTCATTTCAAGGCTCTAGGATGAAGTTAAAGTGTAGGGGACTTGAAATATGCTCAAAAATATTCCGGATGTCGGTTCGTTTGGCCGTACGATCGCGATGTTCGCTTAATTACGACGGAATGCGCATAAGCGCGAAAGACGATCCAAATGACGCGACGAATGGATTTTTCTCAAGCCAAACACTAAGGCATAATATAAGGATGCTTACATAAATTTTTGGATGTCCGGATGTATTCAGAACGTAAGTTACGCGCGAAAGTGCAAACTTGTGCACTTTTTGACACTTTTAGTCCCTGAATGACCCAAAAGTTTGTTTTAGCATACCAAACCCCTCAAAGCCTATTTCTAAGCTATGTAAAGGATATTTATGGTATGTTTAACTTATGGACATGTTCCGGAATGTTCGTTACAGTTCAAATTGGCATACTTTCGCAGTTTGTCAAGTTTAGTCCCTGTAAGCGAATTAACTTGTTTTTGCCATACCAAAGCCTTCAAAACTTATTTCTAAGTTATGTAAAGGTTATTTAAGGTATGTTGAGTATATGTTGATGTTCCGGAGTATTTGTCGCATTAAACTGAGTACGTTTAAGCACCAGTTAGCGTATAACTCTCCAGAAAGCGATGTAGAGTTTGAAATGGAACAAGAATTGTTATGTGTAAAAGATACACATATTTATACAAGATCCCAAGTATGAAATACAATATTTCATTGGTTTGGTATTTGTTTGATGGTTGCGGTGACACAGGTGTCACATCACTTCAAAAGGCACTGCCCTCAGGTGAACAGGAACCAGAACAACAACAACCATAACAACAATCAGGGTAATGGCAACAACAACAACAATGGTGGGAACAACAACGGAAATGAAGCAAGGGGTCGTGCGTTTGTGTTGGGGCAGGGTGATGCTAGAAATGATCCCAACGTCGTTATGGGTAAGTTTCTTCTCGACGATATTTATGTTACTGTTTTGTTTGATTCGGGGGCGGATACGAGTTACATGTCCTTGAAAATGAGTAAATTGTTAAAACGTGCACCAACACCCCTAAACACCAAACATGTCGTAGAACTAGCAAATGGTAAAAGTGTAGAAGCCACGCATGTAGTCAAGGGTTGTAACATCGTTCTAGCGGGTCAGACCTTCTTGATTGATCTTATTCCTATAGTTCTGGGTAGTTTCGACATCGTCATCGGCATGGATTGGTTATCTAAGCAGCAGGCAGAGATTCTATGTAAGGAGAAGATCATTCGTATTCCTCGTTCGGGAAAGGAACCTCTCGAAGTTCAAGGCGACAAGAGTGGTGCTGTGGTTGGCATCATCTCTTTCTTGAAGGCTCAGAAATGTTTACGAAAGGGTCATACTGCTATCTTGGCACTGGTTACTGATGCAGCGACGAAAGAGAAAAGAATAGAGGTTATTCCAGTTGTACGCGAATTTCCTCAAGTGTTCCCTGAAGATTTACCAGGCCTACCGCCTCATCGTCAAGTCGAGTTTCAAATCGAGCTAGCTCCAGGAGCAGCACCTATAGCTCGTGCACCGTACCGTTTGGCTCCAACTGAACTGGAAGAACTGTCAAAGCAACTACAAGAGCTCTTGGATAAGGGTTTCATTCGTCCAAGCTCTTCGCCTTGGGGAGCTCCAGTACTATTCGTGAAAAAGAAGGATGGCACTTTCAGGATGTGCATTGATTACCGCAAACTGAACAAGGTCACAGTGAAGAACCGCTATCCTCTTCCTCGTATTGACGACTTATTCGACCAGTTGCAAGGGTCGAGCTACTACTCCAAGATTGATCTAAGGTCTGGTTACCATCAGCTGAGAGTCCGGGATGAGGACGTCTCCAAGACAGCATTCAGAACTCGCTACGGCCATTACGAGTTTCTTGTCATGCCATTCGGGCTTACGAACGAACCTGCAGTCTTCATGGATCTGATGAACAGGGTGTGCAAACCATATCTTGACAAGTTCGTCATTGTCTTCATCGACGACATTCTGATCTACTCCAAGAGTCAGGAGGAACACGAGCAGCACTTACGTCTTATCTTGGAACTCCTTCGGAAGGAACAATTGTATGCCAAGTTTTCAAAATGCGACTTCTGGCTTCGTGAAGTCCACTTCTTAGGCCATGTGGTGAACAGGGATGGGATTCATGTCGATCCATCCAAGGTAGATTCGATCAGAAACTGGCCTGCACCGCGTACACCAACGGAAATACGCCAATTCTTGGGTTTGGCGGGGTATTACAGGCGATTCATTAAAGACTTCTCCAAGATCGCACAGCCGCTTACTATGTTGACACAGAAAGGTGTTACCTATCGTTGGGGTAATACACAAGAAACGGCTTTTCAGTACCTGAAGGACAGACTATGCAGCGCACCTATCCTCTCATTGCCAGAGGGCACGGATGATTTTGTGGTCTATTGTGACGCATCGATACAGGGGCTTGGTTGTGTATTGATGCAGCGGGATAAAGTTATTGCCTACGCCTCTCGTCAACTCAAGGTTCATGAACGGAACTACACGTCGCACGATTTAGAGCTGGGAGCTGTTGTTTTCGCGCTTAAGATATGGCGACACTACCTGTACGGTACCAAGTGCACTATTTACACCGATCATAGGAGTCTCGAGCATATCTTCAAGCAGAAGGAATTGAATATGCGTCAACGACGATGGGTCGAGCTACTTAATGATTACGAATGCGCTATCAAGTACCATCCAGGCAAGGCCAATGTTGTGGCTGACGCTCTCAGTCGGAAAGACACTCTACCTAGACGCGTACGAGCCTTGCAGCTCACTATTCAGTCTAGTCTTCCTGCACAAATACGAAATGCTCAGGTGGAAGCATTGAAACCAGAAAACGTCAGGGCTGAAGCCTTACGCGGATCGAGGCAACGAATGGAACAAAAGGAAGACGGTGCCTATTATGTAACGGGGCGTATTTGGGTCCCACTATACGGCGGTTTACGAGAACTTGTGATGGATGAAGCTCATAAGTCTCGCTACTCGATACATCCAGGTTCGGATAAAATGTACCACGACCTCAAAACAACATATTGGTGGCCTAGCATGAAGGCCCACATTGCAACCTACGTCGGCAAATGTTTGACATGTGCAAAAGTCAAAGTGGAGTATCAGAAACCAGCGGGCCTACTTCAGCAACCCAAGATACCGCAATGGAAATGGGAAGAAATTTCCATGGATTTTGTTACAGGCCTACCTAGATCCCAGCATGGGAATGATACCATATGGGTGATCGTGGATCGACTCACCAAGTCTGCACACTTCCTGGCTATTAAGGAAACGGATAAGTTCTCCACTCTCGCAAACGTTTATCTTAAAGAAGTTGTTTCGAGGCACGGGGTGCCTACCTCCATCATTTCGGATCGGGATGCACGATTCACGTCAGAACTATGGCAAGCGATGCACAAAGCGTTTGGCTCTCGTTTAGACATGAGCACAGCATATCACCCTCAGACGGATGGGCAGTCTGAGCGCACGATTCAAACTCTAGAAGACATGCTTCGAGCGTGTGTTATCGATTTCGGCAACGGCTGGGAAAAACATCTCCCTTTGGTGGAGTTTTCGTATAATAACAGTTATCACACCAGCATACAAGCCGCTCCATTCGAGGCATTGTATGGACGTAAATGCCGGTCACCTCTCTGTTGGGCAGAGGTGGGGGATAGTCAGATCACGGGTCCGGAGATTGTAGTGGACCTTACAAAGTGATGTATGAAGCAAATTACCTGTAAACACCAGTGTATAGAGCCTATTGTATGTTCTGTATGTTCTGTGCATTACCGCATGCTACCGTATGTTATCGTATATGATTGTGTGATGCTGTAGATAGGAACAATCTTCATCATATCATCCTGTACACAGTGAACACACATAGCACATTGCTTGAGTATCAAAGTCTAGCAAACCCTAATTGATTTTATATACTTACGTCAAGAATGTGCAACATATCCTAGGTCGTGTGTAACGGACTTAGACATTTGATAAACTCTAGAGCATAGCATACCGAGCAAACCAAGGTGAGTTCACACCCTTACTAAGGCATGGGATTCCCAAGGGCTTGGGAATGGGATTGAAGAAATAAGGTTGAATAGATTCGTACTGACACTAATAGTAGACTACCATACCACTGTCCTCGGTTGTGCAGGACACATATATCTGCTACTCACTGTCCTCGGTTGTGCAGGACACATACTTATGCTACTCACTGTCCTCGATTATGCAGGACATATACTTATGCTATTCACTGTCCTCGGTTGTGCAGGACACATACTTACAATCTACGTAGACTTATACTTATTACTATCCTCGGTTGTGAAGGATACTCACGTAAAACCTACGTGTACTTACACTTATTACTATCCTCGGTTGTGAAGGATACTCACGTAAAACCTACGTGTATTTATACTTACTACTATCCTCGGTTGTGAAGGATACTTATGGTTACGAGTAGTCTAGTGGTTATACAACATGGGAAGCCCCCACCAATAGAACGTACTATCGGCCCAGTAGAGCCACATGTTACATACGAACTTACTATTACGCATTTACTTTCTGTGAACTCGCTCAACTAGTTGTTGATCCTCTGTTACATGCCTTGCAGGTCGTTAGGTACATGGAGCTTGCACAGGGAGGAGCTGGTCGTTGTGGGCTTGGATCGTGATTGTTTCTTTAAACACTTATGACATTACATTATTATTTATGTTGGGTTTACTTACATGCTTCCGCTACTTAGACAATGTTTGGTTTTGAACATCAATCATGTCTTGTTGAATTACATTATCTATTTTTATTATTAAATGCTGTGTTCGATATGATTGATGGCTTGATCCTGGTCAGTCACGCTCCCAAGCGGTGATACCCCGCGTGTGGATTTTGGGGGTGTGACAGAGAGTTTGACGAATAAGCGAAAGGGTGAAAGTGACAGAAAAGCGGAACCTTTGGCTTTATATAGGTGATGAGGTTTAGCTTTTGTGACCATTGACAAATAAGCGGAACCTCATATGAAGCTATAAGCGAAACGCTTGAAACAGCCATATAAGCGAAACCTTTGTTTTGAGTGACAAATAAGCGAAACCTTGGTTAATTTTAAAAAAAATTAACTTTTTATCACTTTTTAGATTAACCACCATCACACCCAGTTGATCAAGTCCAAGTCAATGACCTTGGTCAATTGCTTGGTCCACCAAGTCCAAGTTAATGGCCTTGGTTGACCGAATTATGAAGTAAGCAGTTGTTTTATCTTGAAAAATAGTTCAAATGAATGAACTTTTGAACATTTTGATCTTCCAATCATTTTTCAACTTGTCCAACACTATACCAATCACACTTCTGCCTCACCAGCTTACCCAGCCCTCAACAAACACTGACATGTTCTGCACTAAGCTTTGATCTTCTGATTCCCAAAGTCAGTTGTCGAAAATAAATGAGAAATTAAAATCTTTTTGTATTTTTAACTAGATAAACTGAAAACTGTACACACAATATTTTTGCGAGTGTGTTAGGGAATCATATCAGCTGCCGACCAGACACGAGCACCGTTAAGCTTTTTATTTCATACTAAGCTTTTAAACAATTCACGTAGATTGCTGATATATTGATCCTCTTAAATTCTCACAAAATTTTCAATCTGTTCGGGATACTAAATTAGTGTTTTAGAACTTAAACATTTACATGTGTCCCACCTCAGGATATACTCCCGTATCCAGACCCCAGTATTCAATCTTACAGGTGAGTATACCACAGCTGATATCTGTTTAGGGGTAATTGCGAGGGTCGTGAGAGCTCAGGTCGATACTTCCGTATACGCAGAGAGATGACGGCTTCGACTTTATGGTGTGTCCCCTTTAGAGGATCTTTTGTTTTCAACAGCAGCGACTACCAATTTTATTGTTTCATCAGCATGCTGAGGGCGAGCTTATATTTCAAAGATTTTGCAGAAAGTATTATCCGGGGACTAGTCAGTACTTCCATACAGCAGAAGTCCCGGCATAATACCCCAGATATCACTGAGCATAAAGACCTAGTATCTCAGAATATGGGACCCTTCAAACAGGATTTCAGGGGTTACCTATATATCCTAGAGGTGTTCCCCACGTAAACGCAAGTGAATTTTATGTTTATATCCCAAACTGATCTACTAATTTTGTAAAAACCTATCAGCACATCTTTAGCGAGACTGCTTAAATGCATTTTAAACACTACAAATCTTTAGCGTACTGTGTCCGTCTAGCTGATGTACTATCATTTCCCCTAGTCTACACAAACTCTATTTGAAATTTTTTAAAGTTTTTGGATTTTTGAATTTTATCATGTTTTTGTATTTTTCTGCGAATATCTCCTCCTAAAACGAAAACATATTTTTGTGTTTTTGTTTTTATCGAAAAGCAGAAAATAAACTGTACAAACAAAAAACTTGACAAACCGACAAAGGTTCATGTCAGATCGCCGCCCAACTCGGCTTCACATTCGATTACCCTCCCAGATTGCAGATTCTTCATCCCGTTTATTTTCAAAAGATAATAAAACCTCTTTTTGTCGAATGGTTTGGTGTAAAAATCCGCTTTCTGATCATCGGTGTGCAAGTGTTCAATCCGAATCAACTTTTTCTCGTGAGAATCACGGATAAAGTGATGACGGATTTCAATGTGTTTAGTTTTAGAATGGTGAACCGGATTTTTGGTTATATTGATAGCTGCTTCATTGTCCACGAATATCGGAGTGTCTAAGAATTGCAAACCGAAGTCGCGCATCTGCTGTTGGATCCAAAGGATCTGCGAGCAACAGCTGGAGGCCGAAACGTATTCAGCCTCACACGTAGAGAGCGTTACTGCGGTTTGTTTCTTACACTGCCAGGTGACAAGTCGAGTTCCGAAGAACTGACACCCAGCAGTGGTGGACTTCGCGTTTTGCTTACAGCTACCAAAATCAGAATCAGCGAAACCAGACAAAGTAAAGTCACCCGATCGAGGATACCACAAGCCGATGCTTGGGCAACCTTTCAAATACCGTAAGATACGCTTCACTATGGTCAGGTGTGACTGCTTCAGATTCGACTGATATCTGGCGCAGAGACACATCGGGTACATGATGTCTGGACGGGAAGCTGTGAGATACATCAACGATCCGATGATTGATCGGTACATGTCTCGTCCATCTTCATACCTTGCTCGTCGGGACAAATTCCATGATTCGGCACAAGGGGGGTGGATGCAGGACTGCAATCTGTCATATCGAACTTATCGAGCACGTCCTTTACATACTTCGTCTGGTGAATGAAGATTCCGTCGGGCATTTGTTCTACCTGCAGCCCGAGGAAGAACTTCATCTCCCCCATTGAGCTCATTTCCAACTTCTTTTTCATTACTTTCTCAAATTCTTTGCAAAGGTCGTCGTTTGTAGAACCAAAAATGATATCGTCAACATAGATTTGTACAATCAACAAGTGTCCTGCTACTTCCTTTGTGAACAACGTGCAATCTACTGTCCCTCTTGTGAACCCGTTGTCCAGCAAGTACTGGGAAAGCGTCTCGTACCAGACTCTCGGGGCCTGGTGAAGACCGTAAAGTGCTTTATCCAGTAGATACACTCTGTTCTTGTGCAGTGGGTCAGTGAACCCCGGTGGTTGTCCCACATACACTTCTTCCTTGATCTTTCCGTAGAGGAAGGCAGATTTGACGTCAAGTTGATACACTTTAAAATCTTTCCAAGATGCGAAGGCTAAGAAGATCCGAATTGCCTCCAGTCTGGCAATCGGTGCATACACTTCATCGTAATCTATTCCTTCTGGTTGACTGAATCCTTGTACCACAAGTCTTGCTTTTTCCTCACTACGACGCCTCTATCATCACGCTTACACTTAAACACCCATTTCGTCTTGATCAACTTCTGATTCTCAAGAAGATCTACAAGTCTCCAGACACCCAGTTTTTCGAACTGTTGCAGCTCCTCCTGCATTGCATTCACCCAACTATCCTCGGTTAATGCGTCTTTGTAGGTTCTGGGCTCTATCTGCGAAATGAAACATTTAAATGAGACTTCTTTCTGCATATCAGCAATAGATGAGTAAAAACAAGTAAGAGCTCGGTCTATTTGATGTCGGGTCTTGACACCACTTTGTAGGTCGCCAATGATCTGTTCTGAAGGATGGTAAGACAACGTCTGTGGCATTACCGTGTCAGGCACAACTACTTCCGATTCCAAATTCGAAATATCGAGATCAACGGCTTGATCCACAGCATCCTCCGAAGTATCATTTGGCTCCTCGTCAAAGGTAGGCGCGGGTTCCTCCTCTGAGTCGTCAGAAACGTCAAATGATGGAGCTGGTTCCTCTGGTGGTTCGTGAGTAGTTCCACTTGGCCCTGCTTCATTGTCGTGAGTACCCACGGTGGGTCGAGAAACTTCTAGAGGACTAGACACAGGCTCTTGTGAAGTATATTGCTGATACTGGTACAGAAAAGCTAGTTCCTCATCACTCGGCTCGACAGGCAGTTGAAACGACTCCCAGAGTTTATCGTAATCGAATAGGAATCTTTGTCCGGGAAGTTGTGGCGATGGAGTGTGCTTCTGACAATCCACGTGTTGGACTTGAATCACCTTCCCCAGGCATGGTACGAACACCCTCTTCAGCGGGCTTGCGTAACCTACAAAGAAACCCTCATTAGCTTTTGCTCCAAATTTACCATTTTCATCTATAAACGTGCAAGGCGATCCAAACGGTTCTAAAAACTCAAGATTTGGCTTGTAACGGTGCAGCAGCTCAAAGCAAGTCTTCTTGTATTTCTTGAAAGTGAGAACCCTATTCAAAGTAGATTGGTAGCTTGGAATCGGCTAACATCGTACGGGCTGTCTCGATCAGGGTCCGATTCTTTCGTTCAGCTACGTCGTTTTGCTATGGTGTGTATGGCGCACTGAATTCATGAAGAATTCCCTTCTCGTTGCAGAACTCGTACATCTTGTTGTTCTTGAATTCCCTTCCGTTGTCGCTCCGAATCCTCCGGATTGGCAGTTTATACACCGTTTCCATTTTCTTGAAAAGCATCATCAACGACTCGAATGTTTAATCTTTTCGTTCTAAGCACACAACCCATGAGAAACGCGTAAAATCATTAGTAACCACCAAGCAGTACAAGTCTCCACTGATGCTTTTGACGTTGACATGCCCGAAGAGATCCATGTGCAATCTCTCAAGAGGTAACCTGATAGAGTTGAGCATCTTCGGTGGATGTGACTTTCGAGTCTGCTTTCCCTTTTTACATGCAATACAATCATCATTTGAGTGAAAGTTTTTCACATTAACACCCTCAACTAAATCGTTATGTACTAAAAAGTTCATTTTTCGCACGTGAATGTGACCCATTTTCCGGTGCCACATTATGGATTCCTTTTCAGTAGCTTTAGACTTAGTGACAAAACACTGTTTTTGATGAGTTGTTGGCGTTGCGACACTCATGTCCAAAATATAAAGATCATTTACCCGCGGAGCGCGCAACAACACCAACTCATCAGGGATTTTAAACCCTGGTTTCAACACTAAACTCTTTATCACAAATCTGTGATATACTCAGTAAGTTGTTTTCCAGCTCGACTATATAGTTCACTTTGTCAAATGAGATCACTCCGTTTGTAAGCGTTCCTTGACCAACTATTCTTCCTCCTTGATTCCCTGCAAACCCAACGTAGCTTCCATTGATTGACTTAACATCATAAGGAAGAGCTAATATCCCAGTCATATGACGTGAAGCTCCACTATCCATAATCCATCTTGATAGAATTGACTTGGGCAGCCCCTGCAACCAACAAAAACAATTTATTCAAACAATGAAGCCCATGATTTCTTTACTTCCGACACACTCCCGAACACAACATCACACTTTTCATTTGTTTTTGGAAAATCAAATGTGACATTTGAAACCTCTTCTCTCACAATTGTTTTAACTTTGTTAGTTATTGGAGGAAATTCATCAAGAAACTTATCTACTTCATTTTCAAAATCAACCACATCATCTTTAAAAAGATTTGAATCAATTTTCAAAGCGTTATCCATCTTCTTGATCTCAACCGACGGTTTCAATTTCACGATCCAAGACTGATTTTCAAAAATTTTCGTCTTGGGGTAAAACTTTGAAGTCTTGCTAGTCTTAGAGGATTCGCCAATCTCGAAAGTCGATTTCGGCTTATCCTCCGACTTCAATGATTCACCTCTTTTCAAAATACGGATCGGAGAAACCATTTCCTTTTTACCTTTAGAAACAACTGGTGATTTAGGTCGAGATTTTTGAACCATTTGTTTTTGAACATTTGGTTTTTCAACCTCTTGTTTATCAACCATTTGTTTTTGAACTGGTTTTTCAACAACATGTTTCTTAAACACTTTTTGACACTGTTTTGCCATGTGTCCAATCTCATTGCAGCGATAGCACACCCTTTTATCATACTCGACAAAAGTAGTATTGACCGTTTCTTCTTTAAGCTTCTGTGCTGCATTGAAATCGTCCATAGCTTTTTGACTAAAAATATATTCCTTTTCAACATCAGTATTAGGACCAGCAACAAAAACATCATTTATCTTTTCTTTTGGCTTAAACACTTGTTTAGCCGTTTTCTTTTCAAACCCAATTCCTTTGTTTTTAAGATGATTTTTCTTGTTTTGACCTTTACCAACCCCATCTTTCTTTTCCGAACTTGTGGGACGTGAAGTAACAAACGACTTTTTCAGTTTCGAAAAGAATTCATTGTTATTAATTTCGTTAATGTTCAATTCAACCTGTTTAAACACTTTCTCGACATTTTCGATCTTGACATTCTGAAGCGGGTACTCGAAGTCGGAATAAAGTTTGTCAGTTCCAACCATAGTGTATATCACCATGATCGGATCATCATTCGTACTCTTTTCCGATTTTGGTACATATCGATCTAAGAAATTTCCTTCGTCTTCAAAATCACTGACAGCCTTCTCAGAATGAGCCTTTTTAGATTTCTCACTTTCCTCATCCAACACCTGATCGATAACATTTTTGATAACCTGAGATTCGTTATCAGTGTCAGATGCAGTGAAAGTGATATCAATGCTGTCAGGTAAATCACTCTCAATCGTTTTCAGCTTAAGATTTAAAGCAGCTTCCACCCCATCTGGATATTTCTGAGTGTAGTGACTCCACATTGGGGGTGGAACGCTCTTGAAAACAGGTGTAGCATGTGGCTGTTGAGGGACGATTTGTTCCAAAACATAAGACGAAGCCACATAGCTCATTAACTTTTTATCAATCCTGTCATTCTCTATCTTGGCCAATTCAAGTTCTTTTCTTAGTGACGCAATTGTGTCAAGATGTTAATTGACTTCTTTTTGTTTATCAAACAGTGTAGCTTTAGCTAATTTAGTAGCTTTATCATTTTCGACACTTTCTTTTTGAATTATCTTAATTGATCTGGCTAAGGTATCATAAGCTTCTTTTAATTGTTCAAGATCAAACTTAATCATATCTGTATGATGTTTCAATTCCCGATACTTAGTGTCCTTTTCAAGAGACTCCACGCACGGTTGTAAACAACATTGGCATGGCATTTCGGAGATTGGAACAACTTTTTCATCAACCTTTTCATCACAATCAATTTTACCGACATGCTTTGACTCAGACACAGACTGTTTGACAGATTTGACCTCCTGAACTCCAGATTCCTCTCTGTTAACCGACACCTTATCGACAGACTGTGACTCCTTGGGTTCTGAATCTACCTCTTTAAGCTTTCCCATTAGAGCTTTGTCAGGAATGCCTTTCAGAACTTCTCCGGTCATCTCTTTAGATACGTCAATCACTTCTTCGACGGCTTCTTTCTTCTCCTCAAATCTAGGACAAGATCCGGTTCTTGGTTCCTCGAAATAACCTGCAAAAGAATCAAACACATTAGGAGGCATAATTGATTTCATAGTATAAGCTAACTCCTCCTGTTGTGATTGATAGTAGTATACTTCAGCTACTATTTCCTCAACATCTATAACATTTTCCGTAGGAATCTCTTCAGCAACTTCAGAAACAACTTCATCAACAATTTCCGGTTCAGACACTACCTCAGAAATCTCAACAACCTCTGCCATCAGGGCCTGATCATCTCTACCAGGGATATATTTATCCCAACTAAAGCCTGCAGCCACCTGTTCATCATCTTGGTTCACAATCAATGCCTTTTCAGGTTTGTTTTCTATCTGTGGCCTTTGAACAGTTTGCTGTTGGTTCGGTCGATGGTAGATTGCCTGTCGATAGTAATCATTGGTGAACGGGTTTTGGTGATTATTGACTTCACAGTTTGGACACTCTCGTTTAAAGTAACCACATTCTTTACACTTGAAACACGTTACTTTCGACTTATCAAATCCCAACTTCTGATCTGGACCTGATAAACTGTTTCTTCCTGTGATTTCCATGAACCTTTGAGCACGACGGACTAAGCTTGCCATACCCCATTTAATGTCAATCAGTTCAAGCTCCTCGGGGTCTATTTGGTCATAGTCCTCCTTTGTCATGTCCGGATTTCCAATTCTCCCCACAACTAGACCTTCATATGCCTCGAAAACGGAAGCGAGTAGTGCAATATGTTGCTTCGCAGCAGTTTCCGTTATCTCGTTTCCATTTTTGATGTTCACTGCGATATTACACTGTACTCCAGAAACATATGCCTGATGATTTGATCCGGTAGAGCTTTGAGGCGAAGACTGTTCCTGAACTTTGACATTCGGTTCAAAATTCGCGAAAGGTGTAGAACTGCTTGATTGATGAGAACTTGATGTAGCATTTGAAGTGTTATCAGCATTGAATCCTGTTTGTATCTTTGGGCTTTGAAGATTCGCAACTGAAGGACTGCCTTTATAGTATAAAGATACATCTTGTTGCATGCTAGCAGAATTCATCTTCCTTATCTTCAACAACTCAAGCTCGTGGGCTTCGATCTTTTCAATAAATGAACTCAGATTGAGATTCACAAAATCAGAACTGTTTTTCAGCATCATAAGATACGTTCCCCACTCATCATATGGAAGTGCATCACAAAGTTTATCAATCCATTCTTCATTTGTTTTTTCAATTTCTAATCTTTTCATTTCAACTACAAGGTGGCAATATCTTTCGATTAACTGTTTTGTTGATTCTCCTTTGATCCCAGTAAAAATATCGAATTCTTTCTTGATAAGCGCCTTTTTGCTCTTGATCATAGAAACACTTCCTTTAAACTTCAGTTATAGCGCTTGCCAGATTGACTGAGAACTTTCGTCATGTTGTAGTAACACAAGAATGTCTTCTTTAATTGCTTGCTGCAAGATGCTCACCATTTTCTTTTCAGCTTTAAACTCTGTCTGTTCAGTATCTGTAAGACTTCCAATGCCTTTAACCAACCCGAGCCCGTCAACTGGAGGTACGTATTTCATTTCAATCTTCATCCAACACTCGAAATGATTGGCCTGAACCCAATTTTTAAACCTTCCGGACCATCCAGCATATTCATCTAAGCTCATCAATTTGGGTGGCTTTTGCATTGTTCCCAATTCATTTTCCATGTTGACATTCTGTACGATACTAGCTGGACTTTGGATAGCCGCACCACTTCCCGCAAACATGTTATAGAAATCTTGATTATCCATTTTTAGTGACAAATCTCGAACAATGTTGAACTTCTTGATGAACAGGTTGTATCTAAAAGAAAACTTTTAACCCAGACTAAGTTTCCAATACTTGATCGAGTACAAAACGGACTAACTACTCAAAAACACAGATTTTTCACTAACACATGTCAAATAAGCGAAACCAAACACTCAGTGTACGTATAAGCGAAAACCCTCAGTTGTTCAAATAAGCGAAACCCAGTAGTAACCCAATAAGCGAAACCAGGTGATGTACAAATAAGCGAAACTACACAATGATCTCAAGAGTGGAACTACTTCAAGACTAATAAGCGAAACCCTTCAAGCGAAACCTCAGCAAAGACATTTGAAGCAGAACCTATAAGCGAAACCTTCTGAAATGTCACAATAAGCGGAACTCCACAAGCGAAACCTCTGAAAATGGCACTATAAGCGAAACCTTTTGAGCGAAACCATTGATTTCCAGGTCCAAATAAGCGAAACCTCTAGGGTGACACACAAGCGGAACCTATTCTCGAGCCATTTTAGGTCACTTTTAAGCTGAATTAAGGTCTGAGCTTTTTTAGCGTTTGTTATTAGGTACTTTTACACAGTATGTCCAATTCTCAGTCCATTTTGTCTGGCAGAAATGTCAGAAACTCACAAAGTACTTGAAAAAGGCTTTGATTCGGGTCAACTAGCTCATAACTGGCTCTGATACCAATTGTTGGACCGAGTTTGACAGTCGTTTGAGACAATCGGAGCTAGCACCTATCGAACATGTAGCGGAAATACATATTTGGCATGAATCAAAGCAAAACTGTAGAAGAATTGAGTAGAAACAGAAGTAATACACTTTAACACCGTTTTCTCATTCAACTTTCATGAAATACAAGGTCAGCAGGTCGGCTACACTTGTGACATCAACGTACAAAATGAGAAAACACTTAGGGTATTTATAGGGGAATAGTTTCGCTTATGTGAACAGTCCATAAGAGCGAAACCTTTTAACAAATAGTTTCGCTTATATGGACATGTCCATATAAGCGAAACCTTTACATGAAAACCCAACTTTTACACAATTAACCCCTATACAATACATAATTAACATAACTAGACCCTATACATTGATTAACTAAGACTAAGACGCAGGCTTTAGACATTATGCACCAACAGGTAGGATACATGATATCGGGTCTTGAAGCTGTCAAATACATCAGCGATCCGATCATGGAGCGATACAATGTTTCATCCACTTTATCTCTGGTGAGATCAGGATTTATCCCATGATTTGTCGCTAATGGGGTGGCAGCTGGAGTAGTCCGGACATCCCAAATTTCTCTAAGATATCATGAACATACTTCGTCTGATGTATGAAAGTTCCCTCGGGTAGTTGATCAACTTGAAGCCCCAAGAAAAATTTCATCTCACCCATCGATGACATTTCAAATTTCTGCTTCATAACTTTTTCAAAGTCTTTGCAGAGTTCTTCATTTGTTGACCCGAAAATTATGTCATCCACGTAGATTTGAACTATCAGAAGATGTCCATCGACTTCTTTTGTGAAGAGGGTGGCGTCTATCTTTCCTCGGATGAAGTGATTGGCTAGCAGATGTTGAGACAAAGTCTCATACCAGGCTCTCGGGGCCTGGTGTAAGCCGTATAATGCTTTATCCAAGAGATAAACCTTGTCTTTACGGATTGGGTCGGTAAAGCTCGGTGGCTGTCCGACATAGACCTCCTCCTTCACCTTACCATAGAGAAATGCCGACTTTACATCAAGCTGGTACACTTTAAATCCTTGCCACGATGCAAATGCTAGGAAGATTCGAATTGCTTCAAGTCTAGCAACGGGAGCATATACTTCTGTGAAGTCTATACTCTCTTGCTGACTGAAGCCCTGGACAACGAGTCGAGCTTTGTTTCGGATAATAACCCCTCGATCATCGCTTTTGCACTTAAACACCCACTTGGTGTTTATCTTCCTATGACCATCAGGCAGATCCACCAGTTTCCAGACACCCAATTTTTTCAAACTGGTTCAGCTCCTCTTGCATAGCGTTGACCCAAGAATCTTCAGTTAGAGCTTCTTTGTACGTTCTTGGCTCAATCTGCGAAATGAAACAACTAAGTGAAAATTATGTTTGTAAAGGAGCAACAGTAGAACAAAAACAAGTAAGGCCTTGGTCAATTTGTCGTCTGGTGCGGACGCCTGATTGCAATTCTCCAATAATCAACTCCTCTGGATGATATGAAAGAGTTCCTGGCATCACCTCTCCTGGAACATCTACCTCGCCTTCCATATTTGTGACATTTTGATTTGCATCTTGTTCACTGACTGGAATTGTTTGATCTGAAATTTGGATCTGCTCCCCTTCAGACTCTGAATCACCACGATCAAATGTTGGCCCGTTCTCAGATTCTTGATTATCATTCTCTGCCATCTGATTATCAGGAGCAACTTTATTTTGTTGGACATCATCATGTTCTCCAGCATTGCTTGGGCCGGCTTCATCATCGTTTGAAGTTCGTCTGGAAGACTCTGCTGGGAACCTTTCTTGAGATGACTCATACTCTCTTAGAATATCCAACTGGTCAAAGAAATCTTCTTCGTCTTCTGGTTTTTCCATCATGTCAAACGAATCCCACAAAGTGTCATAATGATAACGCCATGAATCTCCAGGATTCTGTGGAGGCATAGTATAGCCTTGACATTCAAAATTATATGCCTCAATAATCTGCTTTAGGCTAGGAATGAATACTCGCTTCAATGGACTTGCATAGCCCACAAATATTCCTTCTAAACCTTTTTTACCAAATTTACCATGAAGTTCTAGGACTGTACATGGAGACCCAAACGGTTCAAGATACTTCAGATTTGGTTTGCGATTATTGATCAACTCAAAGCACGTTTTGTTGAATTTCTTGACAGTGAGGACTCTGTTGAGCGTATAGCATGTGGCAGCAAGTGCTTCTGCCCAAAAATTTATCGGTAACTTTGAATCAGCAAGCATTGTTCTGGCCGTTTCGATTAGTGTCCTGTTTTTACGTTCAGCAACTCCATTCTGTTGTGGAGTGTACGGAGCACTAAACTCATGCAATATACCTCTTTCATCACAAAATTCTTCCATCTTGCTGTTCTTGAATTCAGTACAATTATCACTTCTGATTCTTTTGATACGCCTTTGGTACAAATTTTCAATTTTTCTGAACAACGCCATCAAGCTTTCAAATGTCTCATCTTTTGATTTTAAGAATGATACCCTCGAAAATCTAGAATAATCGTCAGTAACCACAAGACAGTAGAGATCTCCTGTAATACTTTTGACATTCACAGGACCAAAAAGATCCATGTGAAGTCTCTCTGGAGGTCTTGAGACTGAATTGACTTGCTTTTTAGGGTGTAACTTTTTCTTCTATTTGCCTTTTACACAACTAATACACTCCCCTTCCAGATGAAAACCTTTCACATGAACACCAGTAACTAAGTCATTATGCACCAGATGATTCATTTTTTGTAGGTGAATGTGGCCCATCTTTCGATGCCACAGCTGTGATTTTGATGCCATATCAAAAATACTTAGTTAGATTTTGATGCCACCCAAGCCTCTTTTGACTCGGGTAACTTGACATTGATGTGAGTTGTTGTAGTGTATAATGGCAGAAAATTTTTGTCGTTTATCTTCAAGCTCTCTTTAGACCCAATCTCAACCTCTTTGTATAAAGACGCATCCTTTTTCGGAGGTTGACCAGATGATTGGTCTTTCTTCACCACATACTTCTTTTCAGAAGTTGATTTTTGTTTCTCAAGTTTCTCATATAAATCCAAAGGTACATACATCTTCTTGGTTGAAGATGATGATTTTCAGTATTAGACACCTTTGGTTTTAGAGAACTTGCTTTCTCTTCAACATGCTTTGGCTTCCATGTTTGTTGAGATGAGACAACTCGTTTGTAAAATTTGTCATTTTTAGTTACCACATTTTTAACAGGTTCAGTTTTGACTTTGGTGTTGTCTTTTTTTCAAAACCTTTTTCTCAACAATCAATGGAGATTTCCCTGCACATCATCTTTCTTTTTCTGATTCTTCACAACTTCAGTCTTAGGCTTCAAGTTGGTACACTTTCGTGCAATATGTCCAACTTGATTGCATTTGAAGCATGTTCGGGTGTCAACTACCTGACTTGTGCCTTCAGACTGAGACTGTGAAGCCTTCTTCTCAAAGAACTCTTTGTTTGATTTTGAAAAAATCTTAGATTCTTCATCAGAAAGTGAACTTGAACTGTTCACAAACACTTTCTTCTCAGCAAACTTCTTGTTTTGAACATTTTTCCTTTGATAATTCTTACCACCCTGATAACCACCCGACCATTTGTTTCGATTGTTGTTATAAAAACATGGTGGAACAACAGGTTTTTTATAGTAAGCCTTATCTTTCTCAAAATTCATTTGCATTTTTATTTGTTTCAACCCTTTAATTTCTGACACTTCAATTTCAATCAATTTGAACACGTTTGTCAATTTAGCAACATTAACATTCTCTAGTGGAAACTCAGAATCTGAATACAACTTATCCGATCCCGACATCTTGTACATGATAAGAGTAGGTTCTTCATTTAAGTTGTTTTGGATTTTTCTTTCGGAATGTATTTGTTCAAGAAACATTCATCTTCCTCAGTAGTGTCTCTCTCAGATTTTAAAACATTCTCAACCACACTTTTCACGACTTCAGTTTGGACACTATCATCATTGGAAGATGAAGTGAATGTGATATCAATTGTGTCCGGAAGTTTCACTTCAAGATCATCTTCATCATTAAACAACCCTGATTGTTTCTTTGAATAGTTGTTTAAAACTGGTGGTGGAACTTGATGATAACCCACCCCGGTTCCATCTGAAAAGACATCTTCGCCTGCTTTGTTTTTCCCGATGGGTTTGGGAACAATATGTTGCAAAACAAAGCTTGCGGAGTTGTAACTATTCAGTTTCAACTGAATGCGTTCATTTTCAATTTTAGCTTCTTGAAATTGAAGCTTCAATTTAGCAATTTCATCCAGTTGTTGGTTGATTAACTCCTCTTTCACTCTAAGAACTCCCGACAGTTGAAGATTTTCTTTTGTTGTTTTACCATTTCTTTCATCAGAATCTTTAACCGTTCGTTTTAGCTTCTCAAATTTTTCTGAAATCTGATGATTTTCAAGAACTAACTCTTCATTTTTTTTTCTAACTCTTTCTACGTCAATTTTATCATTTTCAATTTTATCAGTTAATTCTTTTAATCTGTCTTTTGAAGCTTTCAACAATTTATCACGGTTAAGGATCTGATCTTCCACATTTCTGACTCTACCAGTCTTTTATCATTTTCAAATTTTATCAGTTAATTCTTTTAATCTGTCTTTTGAAGCTTTCAACAATTTATCACGGTTAAGGATCTGATCTTCCACACTTCTGACTCTATCAGTCAGATCTTCAACTTTCTTACCATTGAGGTAAGTGATTGTACTACAAACTTTGCACTCTTTGATGCAATTTTTGCAGTCACTGTCACCTTTGACTTTCTTACCTGACTCATATGTTGACGCATTTGAACTGACCTGGCTTTTAGACTCAAATTCAGACTTAGAGTGTACCTCAAGTTCCTTAGCAGCCAGCACCTTGTCAGCCATCATTCCCAAATTTTCAGCTGTCAACTCTAGTGACGTATCAATGATCCCTTCATCTAACTTCTTTGGCTGCTGTTCTTTCTCTTTTTCATTTTCTTTAACTTTCTCTTCTCCACCTCCCCACCATAATCGTTGCCAACCTTCTTCTTCTTCAGCAATTTGTTGAATCATGGTATCAAGATTGAGGGTCTTTGAATCAATAGCAATGTTTCCCATGGGGTCAAGATAACATTCTCTGTCTTGATCCCATTTTTCGCCCTTTTAGCTTCAGTGAATATGGAAGATATTCTAATCATCCTGGTTTGAGCTTTCATCTTTCTGTTGACATACTTCTCTTGTTCATTTCTGTTGTCTTTAAAAGGAACATGCTCAACAGATTTTGCCATAAACGCATATCCAACCGCATCCTCCTCTAGTAGCAACTCGCTCCAGTCAAAACCTTCGTCGCCATGAATTACAGCAAGAGCTCGGGATTTTTCTTTGTTGTCCTCAAGTTGCTTCATTCTGGGCGGTTCTGATTTATTCTGATGATAGATTGCTCGTTTGTAGTAATCTTCTTTGAACGGATTTTCAGAATCATCAGCATAAGCATTTCGACACTCTCTTTTAAAATGACCTTTCTGTTTACACTTGAAACACGTGACTTTTAACTTGTCAAAGCCTAACTTGGTAGACGGTCCACCAATAGACTTTCTTCCAGTAATCTCTATGAATCGTTGTGCACGTCTGACTGCACTAGCCATACACCACCGAATGTCGATCAATTCCATCTCTTCCGGATCGATCTGATCGTAATCTTCCTTTGTTAGGTTGGTGTTTCCAATCTTGCCTGCCACAGGACTCTCATACGACTCTAGTACAGAAGCTAAGAACACCATCTGTTACTTTGCAGATTCCTCGCTGAAGTTTTGACCATTCTTTAAATCCACAGCAATATTGCATTGAAATAGATTCTTTGGTACTGATTGCTGTTGACTTGAAGTACTAGTAGATGATCCTCGACTTGAAGCATTGGATGACATTCCTCCATGAAAACCATTGTTTAAGCTTTCTTGATTTGTCGGGTTAGAACTTTCTGCTGAAAAAGCTGTCTTAGGGGACGCAATCTTGGGAATCATGCTTCTTGGATAGTACAGCTCCAAGTTCTGCTGATATGAAGAATGATTCACTTTGTTTGATTTCATTATCTCCAGCTCATGACTCTCTAGTCTTTCAATCAACAAATCAACTGTCAGTTTGTCCGACGCGATTGTATTCTTCAACATCAAAGCAAAGTATTGCCAATCCATATCATCTGGCAATGAGTCAAACAATTTGTCAACTAATTCTTCTTGGGAATATACAATCCCATGTCTCACCAGCTCCAACTTCAAGTGCCCGAACCTCTTGATAATTTTAGAAAGAGATTCATTTTTCAAACAACTGAATAAATCAAACTCTTTTCTCAACAGTTTCTTTTTGTTTTTTTTTTACTATTTCAGCACTTCCCAAACATTTCACTTCTAACTTTTTCCAGAGATCTGTAGAATTTGTGTACTCAATCATAGATATTATGTCTTCCCTGACTGACTGAAACAGCACGGCGATGCACTTTTGCTCAGCAACAAAATTCTCTATATCTTCAGTTTGTGACAGATTTTCACCACTTTGTCCTCCATCATTGTATCCATTCTTTAAACTTTTCCAACTGGGATACGCAAATGCCTTTAACCATTCTTCAAATTTCTTGGCCCACTGACTGTACTCTTCGATTGCCATCAACTTTGGAGGTTTGTTATATGTTCCATATGCACTCTCCACGCTTAAGGCATCAAACAAAGTTCTCTTTGCATTCGGAGTGTTCTCATTGGTGTTGCTTGAAGTATCATCTCTGGAGTTTCCAGCGAAGGCATACATGTCACTGAAAGGATTCATAAACTCATCCATTTTTAAGTACCTGAGACAGTTATCACACACTTAGACAAATCTTTGTGTTTTTCAAAAATTTATTGCAAGTGCACTTGGATCGAATGACTGTTCGATCAGACAGTACACAACTATTTTCACTCAATCGGTTAGCCGTTCGATCGTTCGGTCTATCCGATCGGTCAGCTTGTCCGATTGGATGACAATCAGATGAATATAAAAGCAATCAATTACCGTCCGATCGGTCGACTTGTCTAATCGGTGAGCAATATGACGTAAGCAAAGAATAACAACTTTCAACAATGTTGTCCGATCGATCAACTTGTCCGATAAGCTAGTACTGATGATGTCAGCAACACAATCTGTGAGCAATCTAGCTCATATCGTTCGTACAGTTGAACGAATTGATGATGTCAGCAAGTCTTAAGAACAACTAGGTCGTCCGAACGGCTGACATCAACAACCAAGAACAGTTTTTCATAGTTTTTGATGAATTTGAATAAGTTTTAGAACGAATTTTGCTATGAAAGCTTGTAGGATTATACTTCTACTGATTGCGAATAGATCTATATCCGTTTTATCAAATTTTAACTGTAAAATCACTTCCAATTTTAAGTTTTTCTGATTTTATGGTGACAAATTGAGAAATAATGCTAGAAATGAGTAGAAAGTAGAAGAATATGTCAAATTTCCGATGAAATTTGTCTCGAATCGGCAGAAAAAGCAAATTTCCGGGGAAATTTGGCTCTAAATCAGCAAAAGAAGCTCGAATTCTGGTGAATTCGTTGTCGTAGATCTCGATTCAGATCCCTGACCGCTCTGATACCACTTGTTGGTCCCTTTTATAGGATCTGTTCGTCGGAAACTAAGATGAATCAGCTTTGACTAATGTGCAGAATCCATTTGATCAAACCACAGATATACGACAAAGTATTCAACTCTAAAATACTGTCTGATCTTTCATTTATCAGATATGAAAGTACACGAGTGCCTCTGAAAGTTCAGACTGACATGAGTTCACCAGAGAGTCAAAGAAGCAAAAGTTACAAATGAACTGTTCGGTCAGCTATTTATAGGCAGTGTCAGGATAGGATGAGTGCTGGCCGATCGGCTGGGCTAGCCGATCGGCTGACATTGCTGACCGATCGGACAGCCTGTCCGATCGGTTGGGCTGTCCGATCGGCTGGGCTAGCCGATCGGCTGGCATGGTCAACAAAAGTCAGCACTTAACAATAACGCGCCATATCCTGACCTGCTAAACTAACTATTATTTTTAATACTCTATAAAAATAAACTCACCAAAATATTATTGAACAATATTTTATTTGCTTGGACTGGCTACGTTGTCGGTATTTGGCAGTATGCGCGCTGTGATGCGCGATATGCGTTTAAAATCGCAAAAATAGGAATTTAAGCGCTTTTATTTATTTTTATCATTCTAAAATAATAAACTCGTTAAATTATTACTAAAATGATTATCAGTTGTCTTGACGGCTGTGTTGACAATATTTTGTCGGTACACGCGCTGCATCGCGTGGTACGCGCTTAAATTTGAAAAATAGAGTTTCTTAGCGTTTTAATTTATTTTTCCACACGGATATGATAAAAATAATTATTCTAATCATAACAAACTATTTTTAGGATTTTAACACTGATGGGGTGGTCACCGATGTTCATTTCGCATTTTAACCGTTACGCGATAAACATTTATCTTACCGTTGCCAACATAATTTTTATCAATACTTAAATTTACCAACTCATTAAACTTCGCATATAAACATCATAATCAGTCAAATATGGCCCTATTGCCTATTTACAACATGTGCTACAATTGTACGGTACGACCTGAAAAGCCGAGTGTCACGGTCTCCCCCTGTTTAGGAAATTTCGTCCCCGAAATTTTTACTCTGCAGGTTTTGTTTTCAAACTGGGTGAAAATAGCAAAAACATATTTAATGAATATAGTCTGCGAGAAACTTTGATTCTTACAAAGAATCTTCGTAGACCTATATTACATACACTCTCAATTCCTAATCTCATATCTCAACGCTCTCCAACCTGATGGTAGCTTGAGCCTATAAGCGACTGGTCCAACTCAAGACGGGCTCTCAAAAGGACTAAGTCAATGTGGCTTAGCTTTTCTTTTCTCTGCCAAACCTAACGACATTTCTGGCAGATAACTCCTTTAACAGAACTAAATCTTCAATCTGGAATTCCAATAGTTCCTTCAATTGTCCATGTAATCCTTCTGTTGATCAATCGACGACTTTTATCCTTCCCTCGATCCAAGCAAATCCTGTCGCTGGTTTCCTAGATAAACTAAGGTCTTGTAAATTGTTCTTTGTCATGTTAACTCAAACAAATGGTGATCAACACTTCCATCCATGCAAGGCTTCAAACCGAACAACCTAAATACTAGCGTGTTGATTATTATTGTAAGATAACTCTGCCAAGGGCATGTGAGTATCTTAATTTCCTTCGGAGTCCATCATACATGCTCCCAATTTTTCTTTCAATGGTCCGAAAAGCTTCTTTCTATCTTGCTGTCCAGTCAACTTCCCTTTTCCTTTTGGGGTTATTAGTGTTAAAGGCTGCACTAATTTAGGGAAATTCTTAATAAATCTCTGGTAGTACCTAGCTAGTCATATGGATCATCATACTCCCGGCGGGGTCTTTGGCGCTCCTCATAATTCACCAACTCCATGGTTAACTTCGAATGTCACTCATGATTCTACTTGGTTCGCACATAGGCAAGTATGTCATTGACGAATATTATCACAAATTCATCCGATTAGGGTTTCCATACCCTGTTCACGAGATCCATGAATATAAATGGCGCATTAATTTAGTCAAAAGGCTTGACTTAATAACTCGTAATGGCCATATCGTGTTTGAAAAGTAGTCCTCAGCATATCTTCGTCAACAACCTTCAACTGAAAGTATCCCAATCGTAGATCGATCTTTGTGTAGCAGCTGAATCCCGGTAGCTTGATTGAACAAATTTTCAAACCTCGGTAAAAGGGTACCGATTCTTGATAGTCAAGTTTTTCAGTTTTCTAAAATCTTCTCACATCCTGAAGGATCCATCCTTCTTCCTCTTCAACTAAACAGATGCGCCTCAAAGCGAAAAGCTTGATCGAATGAAACCTCTGTCCAGTAGCTATTGAAACTGACTCGACATTCCTATCATTCTCAGACGGTGCTTAATCTATCAGAAGATTGTGCAATTGGGTGCAGCACCGGACGCCAGATTGATTCGGAATTCAATCCGTCTCGCAGGGGGAAATCCAGGAAAACTTCTGGATAATTGCGATCAATAGGAATCTCTCCGATATTCCTACATCCGTCTTTCATATCCATCACGTTTACTTAAGAACGCAGGATAACCCCTTTTGCGACCACCTGAGCATCCTCACAAAACTGACAACTCTCAACTATCAACACTCAACATTCGAAACTCGACACTTGACTTGGTCGGTCTTCATGAACAACTACCACCTTTCTACCGTCATCAGGTCGAGATATTCCAGCTAGCTTCTTCAAGCGATAGTCCCCACTTCATCCATGAAAAAAAATCAATCCATTCTTGCATCTCTGTCAAACCTCCCCAGCTCCACTGGAAATATTCCAACACTAGAACTACAATCACCTATCTAAATATATAACCGCAAACAACCTCACCAGTTTCCATCAACTTACCAATTGCTAGTCCAATCAGGCACTTTATACTCAGCTTACTTGTAGGTGAACACAAAAATGGTTCAGAGTTTTTCGAACAAAACTCAAGTCAGCTTTGGTATTAAAAGTATGAACATAAATTGGTCTTTGATTTGAAACATACTGGTAACAACAGCATGATCGTCTTGTGTCTTCCCAATGTTTAGCTTGAACGCTCTACTCCTTAACATCCCGTCCTTTCGGTTTCGGACAATCTTTCTCGAAATGTCTAGATGAATATATTATGTATATGTCATGAAAGCATGAAAGTAACAATAGGCACAAGCGTTTCACCCTAAAAATATTTGCAAAAAGTAAAAGGAAGGGGTCTATCTACTCACTTGAGATTGCGTAATAGTCTTGTAATAAAGATCAAATAAAGCTCGAGGAATCAAGGAATCAAACGACACCTAATATGGATAACGATGTTAATAAATCGGGACCTAAATCGGTGGATCGGATAGAATGAAATTCTATGAATCAAATGAGTATTGGAACTCATATGGCATGATTTAATAAACTGAAAATTCTGATTAGAAAGTAATCCTAAGTGCTTTTGACCCGTTACGACTCGTTAAGGTAGCTTATGCTACTTTAACAAGTCGTTTGCGTAAAAGTAAGGTCGGATGGTTATATATGTCATATGATAAGTCCTATATGCCCAAACATGTTTAAAAATGTCATTGCATTAGTTTAGTTGTCAAAAGTTTGATTACATATGTAACACCCCGAAAACAGGTTTGGTAATTAAACCCTGTTAATACCAAAGAGCGGGTAAAATACCGTTAGTGGTAAAAAAATTAACCCGGTAAATATTAGGATTTAAATAAATAAACCTAATATTAATTGGAAAGAGGGTAAATACTTTGAGAAAAAAATTACATAGAAATGCCTGAGTTAACGGGACTTAGAATATAACGGGTTATAGTTTCCCGAAGCTATTAAGTTAACTAGGAGTAATTAACCTAGTTAATGTGGTGTAAATAAGTAAATAAAATATGGAGTTCTAGTCCCTAATAATTGAAATTAAACATGAGGGACCAAAACCGTTAAAGAGGAAACAAGTTCTATTTAATAAAAAAAAAAGAAAAATCCAACTCACACTGGTGTGTGGATCGACCAGAACACAGAAGGGGGCGACCAGATTTCTTCAAAACCCTAACTCACCCAAAAATTCACAAATTGAAGGTCAAGATCAATTCCAAAACGAAATCCGAGCCTAGATTGGTGATCTCCATTGCAAGGGGGTCATAAGGTATGTGAAGTTTGATAGAAAATCTCTACTTGAAATTCTGAGGAACTTTTAGAATTTAGAAATTGTTGATGCATGATTGTTATATGGATGAAATTGGAACATAGTAGTGTCTAGGAGTAAACCCTAGACTAGTATATGTTAAAATCATGCTTAGCTCAAGTAGATTCAGATTTTTGTTGATACTAAATTCATGTATGAGATGTTTTTAGGGTTTTGATTGCAAAAAATAGTGTTATGATGTCAAGAACATGCTTAAATTGAAAGCTGAATTCAAACAGCTCCTGATCAGAATTTACAGCCGACTTGTATTGGCTGTAACCTAAACAAAACGTGACAAAAACATGTGTTTCTTTAGTCTAAAATGTAATTCCAGGAAATATCTTTAAAACCCCACTGGAATCGCATTCTTTCGACGAAAATTGAGCGTTTCATGAATTTTTCCGTATCAAAGGTTCGAGCTGCGTTTTCTGGCAGAATTTGCAGCCCATTACGAATGTCAATACTCAATTTAGGAATTGAGTTATGATTTCAAATTCTTACTGTATAAAGTTTTAAGTGATTAAAAGAATTGCCAATTGGAATTTCATCAATCGGATATACGAGGAATTTTAAATGAATTTTTCCGTAAGCTGCAGTCAGAAGTGACGAATCTGATTGCAGCTTAGTAAATGAATTTTATTGAATTTTTGTTAAAGAGTTAGATCTTGAAATTTTAGCACAAGGTCTAACCCTCCAAGAGGTACGCCACGTAAAAAAATCATAATTTTTGAAGACCTGTAAACAGGTTAAACAAGTCACCAAATACAGCCCATTTTTCAGTGATATGAAATATCTGAATGAAATCGCGGTCTACTTGGTTGTGTGTAAAATTTGATTTCATTAAGAGTTCGATGAAATATGCCTAAGTGAGTTCAATGAACCAACCAAGATCCTCAGTTCTTGTGGGATTCAGTGGAGAAACCAATAACACTCTGGGGGACATCAAACTCCCAATCTATATTGAAGGACTTCATTCTTATCAAAAATTCTGTGTTATAGATTGCTTATCTTGTTGCAATGTTATCCTTGGCAGGCCTTGGATACATGACATGAAGGCAGTCCCATCTACTTATCATCAATGTGTGAAGCTTCCTAGTCCATGGGGGTGGTGAAAATTGAGAGTGATCAACAAGAAGCTAAGAATTGCTATACATCATCAATGAAAGCCTCAAGGCCAAGGGAATAATAGCAATTAAAGCATCCTCCAAGGGATGTCTTGGAGGCAAGAGAGCAGGATGTGAAAGAAATCCTTATGGATCCTCATGATCCTGAATCCAAGATTTACATAGGATCGGGGATCCTTGGTAAAATAGAAGAGGATTTGGTATCCTTCCTCAAGAGGAGAAAAACTACCTTTGCATGGAAGCATGAAGATATGATAGGTATATCTAAAGATATAATTACTCATAAGCTTGGCACTGATAGGTCATTCAAACCAATCCATCAAAAGAGGAGGAAGTTTGCACCTGAGAGGAATGCCATTATCCAGGAAGAGGTAGATAAATTACTCCGAGTAGGTATGATTAGAGAGGTCAAGTATCCAAGATGGTTAGCCAATGTGGTTGTTGTTCAAAAGAAAAACGGAAAGTGGAGGGTATGTGTCGATTTCACTGATTTAAATAAGGCATGTCCCAAGGATCCTTTCCCATTGCCCCACATTGACTCCATGGTGGATGCTACCGCGGGTCATGAACTCTTAACTTTTATGGATGTTTCGTCTGGATTTCAGCAAATTCATATGGAACCATCTGATCAAGAGGATACAACTTTTATGACCCCAACTGGTATTTATTGTTATATTGCTATGCCATTTGGACTAAGAAATGCAGGTGCTAGTTATCAAAGGCTAGTCAATATGATGTTCAAGGATCAAATTGGACACACTATGGAAGTCTATATAGATGACATGGTGGTTAAGTCTAAACAAGCTGAGGATCACCTTAGAGACTTGGAGGAAGCATTCAATATCCTTGATAAATTTAATATGAAACTAAATCCTTCCAAGTGTCACTTTGGTGTTAAAGCAGGTAAATTCCTAGGATATTTGGTGACAAAAAGAGGCATTGAAGCAAGTCCAGAACAAATTAAGGCTATACTGAATATCAAATCTCCTGCCAATGCCAAGGATGTGCATAGATTGACAGGAAGGATCGCAGCCTTGAACAGATTCATATCCAAGTCATCAGAAAAATGCAAGGAATTCTATGACATTTTAAGAAAGAATAAGAAATTTGACTGGACTGAAAAGCATGAAAATGCTCTCAAAGCTGTTAAGGATTACCTATCCTCAGCTCCTGCCTTGATGAAACCAGAAAAAGGGGATGTGTTATCCTTATACCTCACAGTATCCTCTAAAGCAGTAAGTGTCGTCCTTGTTAAGGATTACGTAGG
This sequence comes from Helianthus annuus, assembly GCF_002127325.2. Classification (NCBI taxonomy): domain Eukaryota; kingdom Viridiplantae; phylum Streptophyta; class Magnoliopsida; order Asterales; family Asteraceae; genus Helianthus; species Helianthus annuus. Next base: position 66,880,723 of record NC_035436.2, read on the forward strand.
TACACAACATCCTGTTTATGATGTAAGTAAGAGTTTGCTTGATGCTGAATCCAGGTATTCACATTTAGAAAAACTCATTCTTGCTCTAATTAAGGCATCTACTAAGTTAAGACATTACTTTGAAACTCATACCATTATTGTTAAAACTAATTTTCCAATTAAGAATGTTCTCAGGAAACCTAAAATGTCAGGAAGGATGGCTAAGTGGGCAGTGAAGCTCAGTGCTTATGATATACGATATGAGCCTAGAACTGCCATTAAATCCCAAGCCTTAGCTGACTTTGTAGCAGATTTCAGTAGTGACTTGCAAAGGGAAGCTAAATTAGAAGTCCAACAGCTAGAGGAAACTAAGGATCCTTGGATACTCTTCACTGATGGAGCCTTTAATGTCAAAGGAACAGGACTTGTAATACTACTAAAATCGCCACAGGGGGACATAATACCCCACTCCATAGCTTGTGAGTTCCAAACTACTAACAATGAGGCTGAATATGAAGCCTTGATAGCTGGTTTGCAAATTGCCAAGCATATGAGGATCAAGTATCTTAAGGTACATGTAGATTCATTATTAATCACTAATCACTTTAATGGATGCTATGCTGTTAAAGGCGAAAAGCTAATCAAATATTTAGATATAGTCAAAGAATTGACACTCTCTTTTGTTTCCTTTAGTTTGACACAGGTACCTAGAGAAGAGAGTGCAGAAGCTGATGCATTGGCTAATTTAGGATCATCCTTGAAGAATCCAGAGGATATGAAAATCCCTATTATCCATATCCTAACCCCTGCTATTGAGGATCATGTAGCTATGGAGATAGGAGAGAATTCTGCAATTATCCCTAGTGATGATACACAATCTCATTCAAGATCATAGATCCTTCCAATCATGAGATATATCCAACATGGAGAGATCACTACAGGAGAAAACCCCAGGGCTTTCAAAATTAAGGTATCTCAGTTTACAATATTGAATAACATGTTATATAAACGATCTCTTGCAGGACCATATCTAAGATGTATTGAGGATCCTGAAATCTAAGAAGTCCTAAAGGATTTTCATGAAGGAGATTGTGGAAACCACACTGGGAGCAGGGCATTATTCTCGAGGATCCTAAGGACAGGATACTATTGGCCTACTATGAAGAAGGATGCTGTGGATTATGCCAAAAGTGGGATCCTTGTCAAAGACATAGTAATATCCTTCACCAACCAGCAGAACTCTTGCATCCTATACCCTCTTCTTGGCCATTTATGAGATGAGGAATGGATATAGTGGGTAAACATCCCAAGGCGCCTGGTGGAAAAGTATTCATGCTTGCTATGACTGACTATTTCTCAAAGTGGATAGAGGCTGAAGCCTTTGCTCAAGTGAGAGAAAAAGAAGTGATATCCTTTATTAAAAGAAATATTATTACTAGATTTGGTATTCCTTCTGAAATTGTCTGTGATAATGGATTCCAATTTATTGGGAGTAGAACTACTAACTTTTGTGACAGCTGGGGGATTAAGATGATAACATCAACACCAGTCCACCCACAAGCTAATGGCCAGGCAGAACCATCCAACAAGATCATCATCAACAACTTGAAAAAGAAGCTTGGATCCAAGAAAGGAAAATGGGCAGAAGAGCTACCTTATGTATTATGGGCTGATAGGACAACTCCCAAGAATGCTACTGGTCAAACTCCATTTTCTTTGGTATTTGGAGCAGAATCAGTGATCCCTTCAAAAATGGTGGTTCCTAATGCAAGAACAAGCATCCGTGATCTTGAAGGAAATACTGAGAACTTAGTTCAAGACCTGGATACTATAGAAGAACTCAGAGATTTTTGCAAGGATAAGGATGGCTAGTTATCAACAAAGAATGGCTGGAGCCTACAATAAGAATGTCAGGATCAGGAAATTCCAAGATTGGTGATATGGTATTAAGGAAAGCATTTCAAAATACCACTAATCCTACTGATGGAAAGTTGGCACCAAAGTGGGAAGGCCCCTACTTGATTGAAGCTGAAGCAGGAAAGGGGCCATATCGATTGCTAACAATGGAAGGTGATTTGCTACCAAGAGCTTAGAATGTTGTCCACTTGAAGAAATACTTCATGTAATAAGGATCCATGATCCTTAGCTAACAAGTATCCTCGAAGGATCCTTGAAGGCCAGAGGATCCTCATTTTGCTAATGATCTGATCTCAAACTATTTCATTCTTTAATTATCCTATATACAAGGATAAGGATCCTGGATCCTTTATCCCCGTTTCACTTGATTCTAAGTTTTGTAGAAGGTTTGGGTATCCTCAACAAAGGATTGAGTATCCACAGAAGTATCCAGTTGTTTGGGCTTGACCCCAGTTGTTTGGGCTTGTCCCCAGTTTTTGGGCCTATCCCTAGTATCGCTAGTAGCGCACGATGATCCTGGTACAATTCATGGAAATGGGACCAGTACTCGCTTAAGGGGCTGACAATTTCATTATACTGGCTGTATCCGGGATCCTACGTATAATGGTAGTCGTACCATACATCCGTTCCTAAGGTTTCTAACGTTTTCATGTTAGCTAAGGTTTTTGCATTTTCATGTCACTAAGTTTGGGTAGTCGCCAGTGAGGGCCATACTCCAGTTTACACAAGATCCTTTGGGCTTGTCCACAGTTATCCTTTGGGCTTGTCCCCAGTGATCCTTTGGGCTTGTCCCCAGTTATCGTTTGGGCTTGTCCCCAGTATATTGGGCTTGTCCCCAGAATTGTTGGGTTTGTCCTTAGTCACTAACTTTTCTCTTATATTGGCTTAGTCCCAAGTTATACTCTGTTTCAGGCTTTCGAAGTTAAATAGCTAAGGATCCCTGATCCTTACCTTTTACTAAGGTTTGTCTTTTGATTCTCCTGATTATAAATATTGAAGATTAGGATCCTAACTTGGATTCTCAGGTATGATCCTTAATCACTTTGATTTTATTCATTATTTAAGTGACCCTTACCCTTTGACAACAAAACTAATGATCCTTAAGTTGCATAACTTTTCTGAATTTGTTGACTATAAGATATTTGATCCTTAATCATATACTAAAACTTTTAAACATGATTTGTTAAACTTAATAAATTCAAACAAAGTATATAAGAACAGTTGACAAATAAAGAATTCACAAGGATAACAACGCGAGAAATAGCCAAAAAGTTAAAGTTTTATTTATTCACAAGATTTAAACCCTTTTAAGGTTGTCAAATTTGCCAACCCAAATTTCTACCAGCAATACGTGGCCCGTCCACTTGGGTTGGCAAAGGGTGTCCACATTTGATAAGGTCTGAATGTAGGAAATAAAAGTCGGAAGGATAACAAGTGGCTTCATCCCCCAAACAAAGGATCCCTCCACCACCTATTATCCTACCTATTGTCCAAAGGATCGGTGATCCTTAAAGCAAAAGCTATTGTTCAAAGTACAACCCATCATTGTTTAAAACATCAACAACCACAAAAAACACTACCAAATTCTAAAAAATGGGCTCTGGCTGTGTCTAGAAATGTCCATCATCGCCCATCCTTGCAGCTCACACCTTGGCTGCAGTTTTGGTCAAAAATCAAGCTAAGGTAATGCAACCAAATCTTTAGATGTGAGGTGTGATGCTTGAATCAATGAACAATATTAAGGATCACTTAGAAATGTAATGAACAAGTGACACAATGATTTATACGAGGAAAAAGCCCTTGATCAAGAGTTGATCTCCGGCATAAAAAACCTCGGGTGATGGAAACTACCGATCACCAACTCAGATTAAATAGAAAATGTATTATAACTTTGGATGATAGCGAGCTTGTTACAAGGATCACTAAAGTGTAAAGTGCAAAAAAGTGTGTAATCACCGAGCAAACAGTCGAGAGCTAATGAGAGCAGTTACGAGTGTATGTGTTTAGCCAAAAATAGCCCAGTGTTCTAATCAAGCTCCCTATCCCCGTATAAATTTGGAAAATATCAAAGCTAACTAACTATCCGCATTTCATGCAAGTCTTCCACGATCTCCATAACGTTCATATTAGTCAAGCACGTGCGGGATAAATTGGGAATATGCTCCAGGAATATCGCCAAGACCAAGTCCAAGCATGTACTCCTGCAAAACAACTTCATATTCAAAGCAGAAAATTGTTGGTATAAGGATCACTAAGATGATCCTAGATCCTGATCCCACAATACTCTCTGAGGATCACTAATTCAAACAGAATTGAGGATCCCTAAACCCAACAGTAATTGAGGATCACTGCCCATTTAGCTATCCTTCCTGACATTTTAGGTTTCCTGAGAACATTCTTAATTGGAAAATTAGTCTTAACAATAGTGGCATGAGTCTCAAAATAATGTCTTAATTTAGTGGATGCCATAATTAATGCAAGAATAAGTTGCTCTAAATGTGACTACCTGGATTCAGCATCAAGTAAACTCTTACTTACATAATAAACAGGATGTTGTGTACCTTGGTGATCCTTAACAAGGACCGCACTTACTGCTTTTGAGGATACTGCTAGGTATAAGGATAATATATTCCCCTTTTCTGGTTTCATCAAAGTGGGGGTTGAGGATAGGTAATCCTTAAGAGCTTTGAGGGCACTTTCATGCTTCTCAGTCCATTCAAATTTCTTGTTCTTCCTCATGATGTCATAAAATTCCTTGCATTTTTCAAAGGATTTTGATATGAACCAGTTTAAGGCTGCGATCCTGCCTGTTAATCTTTGCACATCCTTAGCATTGGCAGGTGATTTAATGTTCACAATAGCCTTAATTTGCTCTGGACTTGCTTCAATGCCCCTCTTAGTCACCATATAACCTAGGAATTTACCTACTATTACACCAAAGTGACACTTGGAAGGATTTAGTTTCATATTAAATTTATCAAGGATATTGAATGCTTCCTCCAAGTCTTTAAGGTGATCCTCAGCTTTTTTAGACTTTACCACCATGTCATCTATATAGACTTCCATAGTGTGTCCAATTTGATCCTTGAAAATTATATTGACTAGCCTTTGATAAGTAGCACCTGCATTTCTTAGTCCAAATGGCATAGCAATATAACAATAAATACCAGTTGGGGTCATAAAGGCTGTATCCTCTTGGTCAGATGGTTCCATCTGAATCTGCTGAAATCCAGAGGAAGCATCCATAAAGGTTAATAGTTCATGACCCGCGGTAGCATACACCATGGAGTCAATGTGGGGCAATGGGAAAGGATCCTTGGGATATGCCTTATTTAGATCTGTGAAATCGACACATACCCTCCACTTTTCGTTTTTCTTTTGAACAACAACCACATTGGCCAACCATCTTGGATACTTAACCTCCCTAATCATACATGCTCGGAGTAATTTTTCTACCTCCTCCTGGATAATGGCATTTCTCTCTGGTGCAAACTTCCTCCTCTTTTGATGGATTGGTTTGAATGACCTGTCAATGCAAAGTTTATGAGTAATTATATCTTTAGATATACCTGTCATATCTTCGTGTTTCCATGCAAAGGTAGTTTTTCTCCTCTTGAGGAAGGATACCAAATCCTCTTCTATTTTGCCAAGGATCCCTGATCCTATGTAAATCTTGGATTCAGGATCATGAGGATCCATAAGGATTTCTTTCACATCCTGCTCTCTTGCCTCCAAGACATCCCTTGGAGGATACTTTAATTGCTATTGCTCCCTTGGCCTTGAGGCTGGTTTCATTGATGATGTGTAGCAATTCTTAGCCTCTTGCTGATCACTCTCGATTTTCACCACCCCCCATGGACTAGGAAGCTTCACACGTTGATGATAAGTGGATAGGATTGCCTTCATGTCATGTATCCAAGGCCTGCCAAGGATAACATTACAACAAGATAAGCAATCTATAACACAAAATTTTTGATAAGAATGTAATCCTTTGATATAAATTGGAAATTTGATGTCCCCCAGAGTATTCTTGGTCTCCCCACTGAATCCCACAATCAGACTTAGGAATATTCATTTTCTTTAGGACATCAAGCTGGATGATGTTTACAGAGCTTCCTCCGTCTATAAGGATCCTGCGAACAAAGTGGTTAGAAATAAAAAGAGTAATAACAAGACCATCATGTGAGGATCCTGAATGTCAACACGATCATCCTCATCAAAAGTTATAACTTTATCCTTGGTAACACTGGATGTTGTTGGTGCACTACATCTGTTGATTCTGTCTTAGATCGAGTCTTTCATTGTAATGTATAGATTAAGGCGTGTTTTACGAGAAAACTGGAGAGTTTACGTGGTTTAGAGTATAGGTCCGCTTATACGGACATAGTAGGTTCTCTTTTATGTCAAGTCCACTTATTCGGTCATAATAGGTTAGCTTATTCGTCAGGTCCACTTATACGGACATGCCGTATAAGGGAACCTATCAGGTTCGCTTATATGGACATGCCGTATAAGGGGACCTCCTCACCTATATATACCGTATAAGAGGACCTCATTTGTAACTCTTAGAATTCCATACCGAGGTGCTGCCGGTGTGAGAAACGATTGTAAAAGTTGTCAAATTAATCAGAAAAGAGAATTAAGAAGATATCTAGCTGTTTCTACGTCAGGTACTTGTTTTCCGCACCTGTATCTGATCAAACTCCTCTGATTGACTCGTTCGGGTCAGAATCCGATCCTACAGATGTTTGGATGGGTCTGTCTCCATTCTCCATCTTGGTTTCCTTAGCATGTCTTTTGGCTGCTGAAAAGGAAGTACCACAAATGTCTGATCCTCCGGATATAAAGTTTATGACTTATGTATCTGCTGGGGGAGCAGGAGCTTTTTCCGGGATCCTTTCAGGATCCTGGGTTCTTGACTTCTTTCGTCCCAAAAGTTCCTTTAAGTGCCCCTTGCTTAACAAGTAACCAATTTATTTCCTTAGTGCAATGCACTCTTCGGTGAGATGCCCAAAATCCTCGTGGTATGTACACCATTTTGATTTGTCTTTCGTAGCAGCTGGTTTGTCACTTTTTCTTCGCCACCTAGCTTTCTCACCTAAATTCTGCATTGCAAGAATCAGTTCATTGTTATTAACAGAAAAACAATATTCAGAGATTGGAGGATAATCCTCATCATCCTATTCCTGTTCCACTGCATGCACGTTCTGGTTATCAGATTTGTTGTAGGATTTGAACTCGTTATTCTTAAAGTAGGATCCTTGCTTTTCCTGTTTTGAGGATCCTGCTAGCCTTTCCTGGATCCTTTTGTCACCCTCTAAACAGATGAACCTAAGGGCCCTGGTTCTTACTTCATCAAGATTCCTGCATGGTGTCATAACAAGATCATCATAGAATAATGAATCCCTAAGTAAACCCATTTTAAAGGCCTCTACAGCCGTGGCTATATCCAAATTAGGAATATCTAAGGATTCTTTACTAAACTTAGTGATATAATCTCTAAGTGATTCATTTTGACCTTGTGTTACCCTATATAAATCACTAGTTAAGTGTTCAAATTTTCTACTACAGGAAAATTGACTATTAAACAGGTTAACTAGGTTAGCAAATGAAGTAATAGAGTAAGGGGGAAGACTTAGCAGCCATTTAAGAGCGGATCCTGTGAGTGTGGATCCAAATCCCTTGCATAGACATGCTTCTTTTAACCTTTCAGGAATTGGATTGATCTCCATCCTCTCCCTGTATTGAGCTACATGTTCCTCCAGATCCGTTGAACCATCATATAGCTTCATAGATGGTATCTGGAACCTTTTGGGTATCTCAACATCACATAAGGGTGGTGCAAAACGAGATATCCTATAGCTACCGTCTACGATTTCAGGAATGGGCTTGACCACTCCTGGAACACTGGGTATCATATCCTTAAGCTTTTGTAACTCCTTAGTCATAGCTTGGTTGATACCTGTATCCTGCATGAGGCCATGGTTAGTGGTATAAGAATTATTGAAAGTGTTACCTCTCGGTGGATTCAAGTTCGGAATCCCAGATGTGAATCCATATTGTCGAGATTCTTGTATAATTGAAGGACCAGAAGAGGCAATGGTTTGCATTGGGATGAAGTATCCTTGATGGACATCTGAACTTCCAAGCTGCAAGCTTTTGAAGGATCCTTGATCCTGAGAAACATTGGATCCTTGATGCACTGTGAATGGGGGTCTTGGAGGATAATCCATGGATCTGAAAACCTGAGAGGATCTTTGAGGTTGAAAGGAGGATCCTTGAACCTGAGAGCATCCTTGAACCTGAGAGGATCCTTGGACCTGCTGCGTCCCCATGTATCCTCCTGAGCTAACGAAGGATCCTTGATGCTGAGAGAAGGATCCTGCTGGTTGAAAATAGGACCCTAGAGCCTGAGACATTGCTGAGGATCTGTAGTGCATTCCTCTTATTCCACCCAAGTATTGGACACCTGGAGCTGCTGAATGATGAGAGGTTATGACCGGAGTGTCGAAATTCAAAGATCTAGGCATCAATGGGGAATGATCCTCTGCTGATCTCTTCTGTTTCTTGATATCTTCAATTTCTCTGAGAATCTTTTCGTTAGTCTTATCCTGCTGCTGTATGCGATCCTTCATCTGCAAAATCAAAGTAAAGAGGTTACTAATAGTTGGAGTATAAGATACAGAAGAAGTTGGAGGTTTTGAGAAAATAGGAGTCGGTCTCTTTTCCGCATTCTTCTGGGATCCAGAAGGTGGTGGAGGCAAAGGTGGAACGCCCTGGGATGAATCGATTGCCGGCATTGCGCTTGAGGTGGTTTTCCCTTGAGAAGCCATGTGGTTAAAGGTGATGAACCAAAATGACCGAAATGAACAAAACTTTCAGAATTGAAGCACCAATTTCCCCACGGTGGGCGCCAAACTATTTTGGTCAAAAATCAAGCTAAGATAATCCAACCAAATCTTTAGATGTGAGGTGTGATGCTTGAATCAATGAACAATATTAAGGATCACTCAGAAATGTAATGAACAAGTGACACAATGATTTATACGAGGAAAAAGCCCTTGATCAAGAGTTGATCTCCGGCATAAAAAAGCTCGGGTGATGGAAACTACCGATCACCAACTCAGATTAAACAGAAAATGTATTACAACTTTGGATGATAGCGAGCTTGTTACAAGGATCACTAAAGTGTAATGTGCAAAAAAGTGTGTAATCGCCGAGCAAACAGTCGAGAGCTAATGAGAGCAGTTACAAGTGTATGTTTTTAGCCAAAAATAGCCCAGTGTTCTAATCAAGCTCCATATCCCCGTAGTTATCACATTCACGATACATAACCGTGTAAAAGATGAGATATGCACGTAATTAGCTCATTTAAGGGTTGTCCTACGGACCACCCGTCACATCCCCACACTTACCCGTTGCTTGTCCCAAGCAACCCATTAAATCAATTTCAAAACAAGCGATCAATGTAAACCAAGCTAAATGTGCCGACCTTTTACTAACTTCCAATCATACCACAAGACACACCCCTCACAAAAATCTCTCGGTTACAAGAATTATTAGCATAATGCTAAACCATTCAATGCGTGTGTGTGTGTGTGTACGACAATAAGCTTGTATACAAATCAAGTTTCCTCCTAACAAATATCTAACATGCTTTAGAATCAAAGGGACTTGCGGGTTGTAACGGGGCTAGGTGTCAAGGTAGGAAAATGGTGGAATACATATGAAAAAGCTAATTGATTTGACCCGGTTTTTATTTCTACCACTAAACAAAGCAACCATCAAATATATACACAACTTCTTCAACATTCTCAACTATTATTGCAACTAAATACTTTTTTTTTATATTTTTCTCTTTCTGACTTTTTTTTTCTTTTTTTTTTTCAATTTTTTCATCATTTTTTTTTTCATTTTTTTTTTCATAACACATCAAACTCAACAATATATACAAGAACATCAATACTACATACTAAATCTCCTAAACCGGGTCATCTCAGAAGGTAAAATTTTTGTAGGAAGTAGGCTCGGGTCACAACCGAATTGTATAAGGCTCAAACATGGCTTTCTAAAGACCAAACCCCCACCCCTCACAATACCAAGCTCATATATGTAAAGTATGAGGTCCAACCCACCAATCCCGCACTCTCACACATCTAGACGAGGCTTCCTAAAAGTTCCCCTATCATTTTCAAAAGCATGCTAATTCTAGGATTTAACAAGTATTCACACACAAGTTCTATTAACACACAACACACACTGCCACTCAAACAATGAAATATCAATAACAATCATGTGTGGCTCAAATCCTCACCAAGAAAAGACTAGGAATGGGTGTCGGTGTGTCAAATGGCACAATATCAAGTTTTCAAATTTTAACAATTTTCGCTCGGATTTACAAAATTTTTTAAAACTCCCAAAAATTTCCCCCATCCCCACACTTGGGATACATTGTCCCAATGTATGGCTTTGAGGGAAGGATCGCTTTAACCAAAAACATCAACAATTGCTTAAATTCTCAAACCCCAAATTTCTTTTTGTACTTTTCATTTTATAATTTTTTTTTTAAACATGACACCACCAAACAAACTAACTACCAATATTTCAAAGCTAAAGAACACAACAAGACTAAGGAAAGAGTACATCGACCTGGTGAAGTTTGCCACAACCGATGTTGTAGATAATCCGACTTCCTATCACCACCTTCACCCAAATATCCGTACATCTTCCCCACACTTGAGTGTTGCCATGGCCCCAAAACAAAGAAAACTAAAGAAATAACAAGATCAGTGAAAAACCTCGGGTTGCCTCCCGAGCAGCGCTAAGTTTTCAGGTCTTCAGCCAGACCGTACCACCCCCATTTATGGTGGTTCAAAGAAGCGGTTCCTATCACTTCCATCACTACATTGTGCCATTGAGCAAAATGCATCCATCTTGTTTTGACTCGATGGGTAATCAAATACGCTCTTGCTTGACCCCATATGTTTTTCTTCACGGTCCGGTGGGTGTTTTTTTCTCATTCTTTGGAACACATTTTCACTAAACCCGCTATCCTTCGCCACAATAAAATCGTAACTAATCATCTTAGTTTGAACATCAAATGACAACTTACGATTCTTTTCAGTCATAGTAATGATTCCTTCTCTACAATCGATTTGAGCATTTGCCGTATAGAGAAACGGTCGACCCAAAATCACCCTTTGTTGCGATGCCATATTGGTAGAATCATAGTCCAAAACTAGGAAATCCACCGGGTATTCAAATTCTCCCAACTGAATCTTAACATTCCTAACCATTCCCCGTGGACGCCTCCAACTTCCATCCGCCAAGCTCACCATGGTGTCTATACCTTCGAGTGGACCAAAGTCGTACATATCGAATAGATCGCTTGGTAGCACACTTACGCTTGCCCCGTAGTCCAACAATGCGTGAGGGATTTTTAATTTTCCCACACGGATAGGCACGATTGGCGCTTCATACTCTTTATCATTCTCAACTTCGGCATCTTTTTCTAAACCTGCATTCACTTGATACGAAGAAGTTAGCAATGTTTCATTAAATTTAGTATTTGGAACGGTGCTTACCACATTGATGTTAATGCTTTTTATGTTCTTGGGATTTGGCACCGTATCACTCGGTAGCTGGCCTTTTGCTTTCTTTAACATCGCCACGTCACTTGCAAGTTGACCCATTTGAGTGGTCAACGATTGGATGCTTTTGTCACGAACCTCGTCCTTTTGCATCCGAACCTCATCACGTTGGTTCATTCGTTGCATTTCACTTTGCATCGCCTTCAACATCTCCATCATCTCATTTCCACCCGAAGAGCTTTGACCCGTTTGATATTGCCTTTGAAATCCTTGGTTTCCTTGGAAATTTGGGTTAGCTTGATTAGAAGGGTTCCCATAGCAAAAATTCGGGTGGTTCCTCAACCCGGGGTGGTAATTATTAGAGTTCATGTTGTTGTAGTTTCTACCACCCCCTCCTTGACCTTGACCTTGTACCGCATGCACCTCTTCATATTGCCCTTCCACCATTCCTTGGCAATTCTCAGCCGCATGACCTATTTCATTACACAAAGCACAAACATCATAAATTTGGTTAGTGGTTTGAACATTACCATCATCTATGGCATGGACTTGAGGTCGGGCAATGGCCGGTCAGGCTCTCCTAGATGCTTGAGCCTTTCTTTTCGAGGTAATCACCATGTTCTCTAAGAACTCCCAATCCTCATCTTCATAATTTGTGCCAAAAGTCCCATTTGTGATGGACATTAGATCACGTGCATCCTCGGCACACAACCCTTCATGAAAGGCGTTCATCAACTCCCAAAGCTCAATCCCATGGTGTGGACAATTTTTAATCATCATGTTTAAGCGCTCGAAGGCTTCATGGAACATTTCGCCTTGTTGTTGTTGGAAACTTCTCAACCCTTTCCTAGCATCATTGGTCTTTTGGGCGGTATAAAATTCGTCTAAGAAGGTTTGTTGCATCTCCGCCCATGTATAAATGGATGCTGAAGGAAGTGTGTAGAACCACTTTTTTGCCTTATCTTCCAAGGAAAATTGGAACAATACCAATTTGACATCATCGGCCGAAAATCCTTGACTACCAAAAGTGTTGCAAATCGAATCATAAGCCTCTAAATGGAAGTAAGGCTCCTCCGTTGCTAGACCTTTATATTTTGGCAAGCTTTGTAGCGAATTGGTTCTCACTTCAAATGTCCTCCCTTGATTATTGTGAGGGATAACTACCGGTGAAGGATTGTGAGTGATTACCGGCCTAAAATGCGCTTCAATGCCTCTTGCGTGTTCTCTAAAATGTCTTCTTGGTACACCCAACCGACCCCTTGGACGAATAGGACCCATTGGCCTTTGCATAGGCCCTTGTGGTGCAAATGGTTGCTGAAATTGAGGTTGCATTGGTTGTTGTTGAATTGGCCTTTGGAATTGATGTTGTACGTTTTGTGGACGAAGTTGTTGCAAAGGCGTAGGACGTTGCACTTGTACCCCTTGTGGTTGAACGTTTTGTACCCCAACAGGTAGTCTACCCATATCTTGAAGTTGTTGTAACGGTTGACTTTGTTGACCCGCTCCTCCTTGAGGTCCCAAATTACCTCCATCATCCCCATAATAAAATCCATCTTCTTCGTATCCCTCAAACTCTTCTTCATACCCTTCATAATATCCATCACCTCCTATACCCGAAGATTGACCAAATGGAAAAGATGAGTATTGAAAACCCGGTTGGTTTGGTGGTCTATATGTAGAGGTAGTATGAATAACGGTTGAAGTTTGTGGCGGTAGATAAGTAGAAGATGATTGACCTGAAACTGGGAAAAAATGTGAAAGTGGTGGAATTGTTGCGGAAGGGCTATAGGTGAGGGTAGGTTCGACTTTGGTAGTAATAGGTGGTGTGGTGTTGGTTGGTGTAACATTGTGAACTATGGTGGGTTCGGCAGTATTTGGTGGAATGGTGGTATTTGGTGAGGGTTGAGTGGATGTTGGTATAAATGATGAGGTGGATTCACCCGTAGTGGGTGGTGGTGGTGGATCCATGTATCTCAGTGGTGTAATTGGTGTAGTTGGTGTTGTTGGTGAACCGCTAATTGTGTTTTCCCTTAACAAAATTCTGTTTGCTCGCAAAGTTCGTTCGATTTCCGGATCAAATGCTAATGGTGAAAGCTTGTGAGAGCTCCTAGTATGCATGCACCTGTCAATACCTGCACACTAACACACCCAGCGTAAACCAGAAAAATAACAAACCTAAAAAGAAAGAAAGAAAATAACACACGTTGCGCACTACTCCCCGGCAACGGCGCCAAAATTTGACGTGCTTGTCGTGGTACACGCAAATTTAATCCCAATAACAACTATATAGATAGCGGCAAGTGGGTATCGAACACAGGGAGTTTGTGGAATGTGTGTTATTTGAAGATTTATCTAAGTTACCTAAAATTAAACTAATTGCAAAAGAAATAAGATTTGAGAGTTTATGTGAGTGAATTGGTTTTAGACTAAATTAAACTAAGTAAATTACAAGAGAAAAGTTTGTTTGTAAGCAAATTAGAGACAAATGACCATCCTAGATTTCCGGTTTGTATCGACATTCATATTATCATTCCACTAGAAAGAACTACATAGACATAGCTCATATGTGATTACTTGCAGTGATGAAAGGGAACTAAGTACTCAGATTCCTAGAACGTGAGGTTGTTACCCGATGATCAATCAACCCTTACCCAATCCTAATTCTACCCATGATATCTCGATTGCCAACGACACCAAGAACGTATGGTTTCAAACTAGAAAATCATAAGAATTAACAAGTTACTAACAAACAATCACACACCATAACAAACCAACCATCAAGTGTCACACCCCGACCACGTAAAACAACAAAACGTGGCGGAATCGTCGGGGAGTGTTGTAACAGAATCATTGTTTCATAACACATGGAAATTTGAAATATTGTTTTATTGATTAAAAGAGTTACAATGTCTTAACAAACAAATAAGTATAACACAATTAACTAGTCTTGCATCTTTTATTGTCACTAAGGCCCAAGTCCGCCTATGTATGTCTTGATCAATCCTATGCATCATCTCCTGAAACACATGTGAAAATAGGTACGTCAGCATAAAAATGCCGGCGAGTAACATAGGTTTTGTGAAAATAAGATTCATGACTTATAAGTTTAAGAAAAGTGTTTAATAAAAGTTGGTCATGAACCTTGTAAAATGTTTTGTTTTGTAAATCCTTTGAAAAGCGACAAAGTTTGATGATAAGTATAAATAAAAGAATTATGTATGGTTAAAGAATAACCAAGTAAAATAGGTTGTATAAAGTAAGTTGTTTTTGTAAAACGTAGTCTTGTGAAAATGTATTATTCGTGTAAAAGTATATAAGTCCAAACTAAATGATTTAAATAACGCTATGACATGTAGTACAATACAAGCACTTATATATAGGAAGTACCAGCGGCGTATCCACCATGTTTGTAGCATACTACACACATATCGTTACTTAAGTCACTTAAATAAACCACCAAAGCATATAGTTCATGTTCAAACCAATCATCAAATGTTCTTGTCTAAACCATTGTCAATGTTTAAAAGTCCAAAATGTAGTCATGTAGTTATGTGTAAACAAAAGTTATGTATGGTAAGTAACAAAATGAGAATACTTAACCATAAGTAAAAAGGAACAAAACAAAGTATTCTGAATAAATCAAAAAGTTATGTTTTGCCAAGTAGAAAGCATACTTTATTGATAGAAACATTTATGTGTAAACAAAAGTTATGTATGATAAGTAACAAAATGAGAATACTCACCCATAAGTAAAAAGGAACAAAACAAAGTATTTTGAATAAATCAAAAGTTATGTTTTGCCAAGTAGAAAACATGCTTTATTGATACAAACGTTTATGTGTAAACAAAAGTTATGTATGGTAAGTAACAAAATGAGAATACTCAACCATAAGTAAAAAGGAACAAAACAAAGTATTCTGAATAAATCAAAAAGTTATGTTTTGCCAAGTAGAAAACATGCTTTATTGATACAAACATTTATGTGTAAACAAAAGTTATGTATGGTAAGTAACAAAATGAGAATACTCACCCATAAGTAAAAAGGAACAAAACAAAGTATTTTGAATAAATCAAAAGTTATGTTTTGCCAAGTAGAAAACATGCTTTATTGACACAAACGTTTATGTGTAAACAAAAGTTATGTATGGTAAGTAACAAAATGAGAATACTCAACCATAAGTAAAAAGGAACAAAACAAAGTATTCTGAATAAATCAAAAAGTTATGTTTTGCCAAGTAGAAAACATGCTTTATTGATACAAACATTTATGTGGTAAGTTAAACGCATTACATTCAAGCCTTGAGACAGCAGGATAACCTTAGAGTAAAGGCTATCAAAGTAAAATGTTCACGGATTCAGTCATTCCTTACATCCACACCAACCCAGGATGTCAGGAACGGGATTTGTCAAGTCCTATGGTACCATTACTTACTACCGAGCGGCGTAGCTAATGTTAATGAATGTAGTAAAGAACTGTTTATGCAAACCAAATGTCATACCAAATGTAAACAAGTTACGTGAAAACGATGTGCTAAGTATGCTAAGTAACATACAAAGCAGAAAAGTTATGTAAATCAATGTGCCAGCATGTTAAATGAACATACATAGCAAGTGAAATGAAATGTAAAACAATGTGCTTAGCATGTCAAGTAAACATACATAGCAAGTGAAATGAAATGTACTAATAATGTACTAATTAACATAGCAAGTATATGGTATGAAAACATGAAAAGCACAAAAGTAACAAGTAGGCACATGTGTTTCACCCCAAAATGTTTGAAAAACAGTAAAAGAGGGGACTATGTACTCACAGTAGTGCGTCTTGAATCGAATCTCAAACCCTGTCCGCTACACGACAACCTACAACGTACTAATGTCTATTAGACGAGCGGGTCGTGCCTTGGCTTAGAGTTTAGTGTTTTGATTTGGTTACTTAGGTATTATTTTGTTAAAACAATGATAATTATTTTAACTTAACTATCGATATTAGAAAAAAATAGTTAGACAACTATTTCGTACCTACTTTATCTAATATTTTACTAAGTGTTCGGATTCTCGGAAAATTTCGGTAGGGTATCCTCTGTAAATAGAGGTGTCCATGCTTTAATAGCATATCATTTTCTTTTATATAAAACCAATAGTTCATTTTCAATCACCAAATCGACATATTGACAAACAAAACGTTGCATACTTCATTTCAGCTTTATAACTCGAAACCGGACTGTTTTCGAGGATTTTTATAAAATAGTTAGCCTTTTCTAAAAATCTCCAAATTTTTACAGAATATGACATATGTTCCAAAATTTATTGTGTAAAAATATCAAAGTCCAATTTGTTATCCATATTTTATAAAAAATCATTTTCTCGACTGCAATCAGATTTGTTACCATTCTGATCGCAGTTTACGGAAATATTCACTAAAAATCAACCGTAAGTCCGTTTGACGAAATTCCAGTTGGAGGATCGTCCTGACAACGGTGTCCATCTACTGTAAAAATTTCATTGGTTGATCTTATTCAGGTTTTATGTTGTGACTCCAAAAATGTCATACTTTTTCTGCAATAAAAATGCAGCTTGAGCTGCTGTCCAAAAATAACCTTTTAAAAATAGTAAACGGTCTCGAAAAATTATGATTCCAGTGCCATTTGCTTAGTTATTCCAAAACACTCATTTTAGGCTTTAGAAATTCCGTTTTTCGACTTAAAATGACCCCGTTACAGCCTGTTGAAGTTGGCTGGAAATCCAACTCAGCAAGCTGTTTGAGTTTTTGTGTGTGAAAAACAATCAACAATCGAACAAGAATCGAAGTGAGACAAGAGTATAAATGGACTTACTACTAGCACAAGGCTAGGGTAGAAATTCTAGAAAAAGATGAAGAAAAAAGATGGTGAAAAGCAATGTATGAAGCTCCTTAGTGATCTACAACTTCAAGCACCCTTGATTCACCTTCTAGCACTTAGATGAAGCTTGGAATGGATGAACTAAGTTTGAAGATGGTGGTGGTGTGGGGGTGGCTCATGGCCATAGGTGGGAGAAGGGAGTGAGAGTTTGGTGTTGAGTGGTGAAATGAGGAAGATGGTACTTATAATCTTTCCGTATCTCACAAAATCTTTACAAAATCAAATAAAATCCAAAAGAAATCTAAGTAATATCAAATGAGATTTTGTAGAAGATTGGCAAATATTTGGTGGGTCATCCCCTATGTGTCCGTATACATGAAGGGGGGGGGGGCAAAGTGTAAGTTTTTTATATAAACATGCCATACGCAGGCTAAAACGAGTGTTTAACTGGATACCGGGTATTTTATCTAGCGTTTAAATCCCGGTTATGGCGTCCTAAAATATTTTTATTATACTATAAAAATAAACTCGCCAAAATATTACTGGAAATAAATTTCAGTTGCCAAGACTGGCTGTGTTGTCTGCGTTTTGCAGTATAAGCACTG